>NW_028186646.1:4261350-4427134 GCF_003343005.1 Rhea americana
AAAAAAAAAAAAAAAAAAAAAAAAAGAAAGAAAGAAAAAAGAAAAAGAAAAAGAAAAAAAGAAAGAAAGAAAAAAAAGATTGACATGACTTTTGACATGATTTTTGTCAAGACTTTAGCATGCCATTTGCTGGAATACCTAGTCTAATGAATATCTTTTACTCCTCCGAGATGTGCAATCTAATGTCATGCTATCTTTTTTCCTCTTTGGTATCTAAATGTCAATCATCAGGGGAAAAATTATGTTAGTGAATAGGTAGCATGCAATTTATCCCATAGAAATTAAATATCTATCTGGGTTAGTGAAAAGAGTCTTTTCCGAACCCAAATGTAATTTCTGCATATAATTTTGTGCTTGCCAAAATCTCATTCACACATATGGAACATTGTTTCTATAAGTCATATTGAAGTGAGTGTTTAATACATGTGGTGTTATTTCAGAAATAATTTTCTACGTGTGCAGCTAACAAAGGGAAAGTTATTGCCAACAGTAGAATTAAGGTTTCTTGCTTCCCCAAGGAGTGCTCTGACCATTAAGTTAAACTAGTAGCTATTGTAGCCTGAGGTAAGAAAAGCCTTGCTCTTTCACCATCGACTTACAACAATGCTGCACTTTTTTATTATTATTTATTTGGGGTTTGTATCTTAATACAGACTAGAAGTGCACTGACCCTCAGCTGATGGTAAAACTTCCGTGGTCCTTTATAATAGTGCTCCAGTTATTTAACACTGAAGGAGGATAGGATACTCATGAGCTCCTGATTTGCCCCAAATGACTTCATCATGATGAGTGCTATCATAAGAAATTCCAGAAAGCTAATAATGATTGTCATAACTTCAAAGTGTTATAAAAATTTCAAAAAAATCTTTATTCTCTACAATCTATGCTTAAAAAGATCAACAAACTTTTGTTCTGGGTTCTGCAGTATTTTGTCTTTTGTGCAAAAGATAGTGAAGCTTTTCAAATTGAAGTTCTGCTCAGTTTGGAGCATGCGAGCAGTGAACAGCTTTATCTGAGAAGTGGCAGAAAGATAAACTTTTTTAAATTCAAGGATAGTGACATTTTGGAGCTGACTGATTCAAAGTTTGAAATCCTCAATTTGTTTTCTCTCATTTCTAATATAGGCCAAATCCCTAAGGACACATGATATGAATTTTAACCAAATAAAGGCAGGAGGAAAATTACACCCCTGAAAGGGGCAGGGGGTGATGGTTGTGGGGATGGCTTTGTATTTGTGGAGTTTTGTACTTTAAAGGCAAAGAAAAGTTGGTGACTGATATTCTGTTTATATTGGGCCAACCGAGCCGGGAGAGTGGGCCCCAGCCTGGTTGGTGGGTGTCTGAGCCTTGACACAAGCGCTAGTAAAATGTGTAGCTTTCTCCAAACACTGTTGCTATTCGCTACCTAAGATAAAACCACAGACTGTCAAGGGATTTAGTATTTCCAGGCAAATGGTTAGGTTTCCTCCATTCATCATTATGCCTACGCAGCAGCTTTTCACCTTTGCTGACCTGGGGATCGGTCGTGTTATAATCAGGCTATTTGACACTGTTATTGTACTGTAAGCACAGCACCTAAGACTAGCATAAAATTCTGTATTAAGTGCAGAAACCATAAGAGACAAACTACTTTTGTGGTTCAGAAAATCCAGCTGCTTTAGATATAGCAGATGGCATTAGATATAGCAACGTTCCTGGAAGTAATTCAGCTTTAAAATATTTCTTAGGGAGTCAAACAGGCAGGTTTCTTATAAGGGATTTACCTAAAGTTTTTTACATCTTCACAGTTCACAGCTCTTTACTACTATCAGGAGGTACAAAACCAAGAGGGAAACATTTACTCTAGGAAATAAATTTATAGAGAAAAGCTCATTTGACAGCAGTGCTCGGGATTGCTGTGTATATTTATACAGAGATGTACATATAAACACAAATGCATGGTACAGCTTTAAATAATTTACTGTATCTAGCTATAAACAGTTTAGATTAAAAATCCTTTTTTAAGCAAGAAAAGTAACAATCTGTGTAGACTGCAGGTAGTTAATTACGAATATCTTTGTATGCACATGTATATGTGGAAATTTTTCATGCTTTGTATCCATTTCAGAAAATATTGAATTACCTGTAGCGAGAGAGAGAAAAAAAAAATAAATAGGAAATCTCCTATATGTACTTGCCTACTTATATGTTTATTAGCTATCAAAGTTGGTCAAAAAATAAAATTTCCTCTCTGAAGAAATACCAATATTTTAATACTTCCTATCAATTTGTGTTGAAACAAAAAGGTGCAACTTAGAAAAGAAATTCCAGGAGGAAATTTTGAAATAGATATATTTCCAAACATCTAGGGCACTGTTACTAAAAATTTCATTTCAGCAATGTCAAAATGATTCAGCCTGACAATCTCGACGCATTAGAATATAATATTGAATTATACGAAACAATATTGCATTATTTTGAAATTAAATTTTGAAACAAGTGCAAATAGAAATGCAACAAGATTGTATCATCAGAACAAAATGAAGTAAGAAAGCCAATGTTCCATTTTTACTTGAAGCATTTGAATTTTTGTGTCAAATACTATAAAAATCAACATGTTCACTTAAAACTTTCCATTTCAATAGAACAGCATTTTCTGATGGAGGACAATTCGTTGGAAAAGTGTTGCTAGTTCTATCAGATAAATGCTTTGAGATAGGCACTCTTCTCTGAAAAGGACCATTAATTTTGAAGGTGACAATTTGTGCAGTAAAGGAATAAGGTAGACAAGGATTGACAGTACTTCGTCAGGAGGGAATCCAGATAACTTCTTTTAAAAGAGAAAGGGGCCATACATCTGTTTGCTTCAGTAAGGTTTTTCTCTCAGCTTCAGCTTCATCTTGGGCTAGATAGAAGAGAAAATTGGATTGAGTGAATGCACGCGAGACAGCGGATGTGTGCGAGGCTGCAGTACGTGTTGGGGCGAGAGGAGGCTGCGCGGGTGTTTTTACGCTATCGTGCTGTTGTTTCAGTATTGCGGTAAAATAGGGAAGAACGTTTTGAACAACTCGTACTTGAAGAGACCGCTGTCTCACCAACCCCAAAAGCTAATGACACACTCAGACCCTCTCTGGATGAAATGAATCTCTTGCCTATAAATGTTCCATTTCAGCTTCCTTTCTGATGATGCAATTTCTGTAACTTCACTGAACATCTAAGAGAAAAATAACTTACCTCAACTACAAAAGGAAAAAAAATCTCTTTCTCCATTCATGAAAACTTATACCTCTGTAGGTGGGCACAGCTCTTCATTCATGCACATGTGGAAGAGGGAAAATACTTTGAAGAGAAAAGCTCATATGCATAAAAGTGGTCTCCAGAGTATATTTTGGAAGAAGTGCTCAAACTCACGCACAGCTTTGGTTAATGGAATTTCTGCACCTATCCCTCCGGAGGGCTTTTGAAATGTACTCTGTTTATGAGCAGCTAATTAAATGTGCTTTCTGATATGCAGGTAATTAGTTGCTTTTAACAATTATTCAGGTGCTGTAAGTAAAAGGTAATGATGAATTTTTATTTTAAAATGTTGATTATTTTCCCATGCTGCAATATGTATGTACTAAAAGGCAGCTTCCACCATGTTTCAAATTTGGCAGCCAAATAACCGAAAAAGGAAAGTGCATTTATATTTTTGGTAGTCTGAACAATAAGGCTCTGATTCCAAATCCTGTGATTTAGTGAAGGTGGGTTTTGGATCAGGACCTGAGTTATTATAATTGTAGATACTCAGTAACATATGTGTGTGTGTGTGTGTGTATTCTTACATATATATATATATATGTACACACAGATAGAAGCAGACATTCTCAGCTTGAATTTAATCAAGAAAAATGTTCTTTGGTTTATGAGGTCAGATTAGATGATCGTAGTGGTCCCATCTGGCTTTACAATCCATGAGTTTAATTTATTGATACAACTGAAAAATCATGTATAACTGCGCAAAATTAAATCTGATATATGAAGACTGATAGCTGCTAAATAGAAGAGGTAAATGAAATTTCATTAGCAGTGGCAGCAACTCAGAGTTATTTGTTCTTTTAAATTTTATTTTCGTTATCATGAAGAGTTTATTCTCGTGGTGATAGTCTGAGGCTCATTTTACCTACATTTTCATAAAGTTGCAGCTCTTGTTACTTCAGCTAAGAAACTGTTCTTTTTTTTTTCAGTCTGTATAAATCCAGCATGCGGTCAAATAATTGGGAGGTATTTTGACAAATATAGGAAAAAGGATGAATACCATCTATGCTGTATAAATAAATATTTATATAAAATAAATATTTGTGTTTCTTTGTCCTGGTAATGCAAATCAGAGTCAAACCTTGTGCCTTAAATGGCTTCACCCAAACAGTGCAAAATAATCAGAGCATGGTGGTCATTCTATCTATTATTCTAATTAGTGCTTTCTGTCTCATAATTGTTCTCTATTTAAAATAATTTTATTTAGATTGATCCATAGTTTAATGTTTTTCTAATTCTCATAGAGCAGTTTTAGTATGTTCACAGATTAAGACATAGTAAATTGTAGTAGTCCAGATGGCTAACATGAATGACTAATACCTTGTCTAGGAAGAAGTGACAATCCTTTAAAGCCAGAAATTATTTTAAAATACATGTTTAATTCTATCCTAAATGAGAGAGTGATGAGATAGCACCCAAATTTTTCCACAGTCCCAGCAAATGGAAGGTCTACCTTCGGTGGGGGCTACAGCAAACAAGTCTCTAGCTCTTAAGAGGGATTTCCCTTCTGTCATGTCCTTCTATCCTCTGCTAAGCTACTCTTTAACAAAAAGCTGATTTTTCCTAGGCTTTCTGATATTATTATGATAATACAGAGTGAAGAACAATATTTACAATTGGGTATTGGCAGGAGCTACAGCTAGCTCTTCTCAGTTTATCTTTCCTTTGGTGAGAAAGGAAGAGAGAAGAGTAAGCTTCCTTCAGATGCAGACCACTGGTGAAGGAAAAACAATCCTTTAGAGTTCTGTAAATTCAACTGGAAAGGAGTGATCGGAGCCACTGCAGTTTTGGGCCGTTTACTGTTACGTTGTGTAGTATTTTGGATCTAACATCATCAAAAGCTGTATTATGAGTACTGGTATCCTTTTTGGTCTTAACCTGTGTCTGAGGAATTAAAGATGCTGTTTAACCTAACATATTATTAGTGTTCCTCGGTATTCAGTTTGGGGAAAAGGGAGATAAGATTTTTGACTCCAGAATGAAATGTACCTTTTTGTAATAGCATCATACTGTCAACTTATATGCAAATTTTTAGATCTTTTTCTGCCACCCTTTTGCATGAGGCAAGGCTTCTTCCTACAGTGTCTCATAGATGCTGAGATCTGAAGGTATATCATGACTAACAATTTGTAGATACCTATTATTTCTGTGTTTGTTCTCTTTGCTGCTGATGCTACACTTAAATGGAAAGAAAGCATTTTTACATTTTATGTCCACAAATACATTCATTTTATCATAGAAAGCAGTCAGGTTGGCAGCATTTGTCATACTAACTTCTAGTTAACTTCTAACTGGACTAACTTCTCAGTAGTTAATGGAAATACTGGGAATAGTACAACTTCAAAAAGACTATGTAAACGTATGTACATTGTACTTATCTCTAATGCCAAACACTCACAGAATCAGTGAGGTTGGCAGGGACCTCCAGAGATCATCTCGTCCAACCTCCCCGCTCAGCAGGGTCACCTACAGCGTGTAAGACAGGGTTGCATCCAGGCGGGCCTTGAAGATCTCCAGAGAAGGAGACTCCACAACCCCTCTGGGCAACCTGTTCCGGTGCTCTGTCATTCACAGTAGAGTTCACAGTGTGAGCACATCACATCGTTGCTCTCCAGCATTGCTGCATCTGAAACTTTCTCTCCACAGCTCTGCTTCTTTACTGATCTTGTTCTATTAGGTCATGAATATGTTTGTTTAATTGATCTGATTGGATAAAACTGCTTCACCAGTGCAGGTTTCCAGGATTGTTTCTTTGCTTCTTCTTTTGCATTGGTGACTGCTGCTGCAATTTGTTACCTCTGTTTTTGTGACACCCTTTACACAGAGTGGCAGAGTACTCCACTGATCAAATATTTCACAGAGCCACTTACAAAAAGCCAGAAGTTCCTATGCAGTGTTTGCCTAACTAAACCCAAGATTTATGGGGAGGAAAGCAGTACTGGAATGATTTCCAAATTATCATAGAAATGATATATCGGGTTTAATCTGTGAGGTCAGCTGAGCCTTGATTCCTCACATATTTTCAAATTGATCCTAAGCACCTGTAAGTAGATCTGTAAACCTATTCCTTTGAAGTATATTGCCATGAGAAAGAGCTATACTACTGTGACTTTGGGAGCGCCTTCACTCCCACTGCAGCGCCAACAATATCCACATGAATACTTAAGTAGGAGGTTGAAATTGGAATTGTATGGTTCATAGCATTTCACTTTAGAGGGACTAAAAAGTGTCCTTCTCTCTGTACAGTTTTTTTTAATTTCCTTCTGCTGAATATCACTTGGCCTCTAGTTAATGGAAGGCTTTCTAGGCTGCTGGAAATAAAATACCAAATTAGGCTCAAATAGCTACTTTTTTATCCCGGCAGCTGCAGCTGGCTTCCTCTCACCTGGAATCTCTTTTAACTTGACACTAGGAGGAAAAAAACCCTTCCTCCAAACCGCACCTGATAACTTTTTGCACATTTATCTGCTTTTGTGTTCTGTGGGGGAGGTGAGGGGAAGATAACCCAGAAATTGCTACTCCTCAGTGTCACGCAGTGCAAGCCACTCGGAAAGAGGTAGACAGTGTCCAGGGCTTCAGCGGGCGCTGAGGGTAGCCAGTGTGGCACTGGTGACGGAAGGGTGCAGCCGCCACGGCTTTGTGTGGTCCCTGGGAGGAGTTCCCACCTCCTGACTGATCACTGTGCTTCCAGCTTGCTGATTTTGCTCCATTTTCGGGAAAAGCTGATGAGCATTTCTGGTGTCCTCTGTATTTTCCACAAACATACTTCCGTTCTTAGACTGCTGAATGTACCTGCTCTCTTTTCTTCATTTTCCAGTGGGAGTCCATCACACTTGCCATCCAACCTTACTCTTATGCCATATACTCTGTCAACCCTCCTCTCCACTGCAGAAGCCCACAACTCAGTTATCTTCCTTTTAAAACAGGTTCAGTTGTTCTGAATGTCACTATTTTTGTTTCAGTACTCATCTTATTTTTTTAAAATTTAATTTTAGATTTCTCTCCAAAGTCTCAACTGTTTTCTCATATCCTTTCTTTGTGGTTTTACAATAAAGAGGTTGATGGTGAAGCATGATGCTATCAGACATGTGGCAATCAGCGCACACACGCTGAAGCGCTGGTTTTCCAGAGTGCTTTACTGGCAAAACCATTTGTTTCACTTCAATCGCTATTTTTATTGGCTTTCTCTTCTGCACTGGAATTGATTGGACTCTGCAGTTCTAACAAACACAGATTGCTACAGCAGCATGCAGAAATGCGTTGTTTTACATGTTCCGCAGAAAGAAATGCAGAAGGGATTTCTCAGCTGATTGCAGAGATGGGGAAGTGGCACATGGCTATTCAGGGTGGATTTTATCATTTGTCTGGGTAAAAATTGAAAGCCAGCAAAGACTGCCATGATGACACGCGATGCAACTCTCAGAAGGTCAGCGTTCACTTGAGCCTTTTCTGCAATGGATTTGCAATACATTTTTGTGTTAAGACTATTCTGACTTGGCTTGGCTTGAACTCTGCACTGATTGAATTACTTGAAGACCAGCAAATGCATTGATAGCACCTCAATCTGTAATCTACCGTGTGCATGTGGTAGATTGAAAATTATTCTCACAGGACTACATAATCAGTGTTTATCCTGACCTGTTATTTGAATAAGCGCATAACTTTTATATAACTTTATGTAATAACTTTTTATATAATTATGTAATGACTGATTTAATCTTTTTCTTCTTTTTTTTTAATGAAAATAATGGCTCTTTTCTTTAGCTAGATTGAGACATAGAAGTCCTAGAACTGACCAATAGCCTAGGTTTTCTTCTCCAAATGATTTTTCCAGACCTATCTTTGACATCACACATTTCTCTATATAATAATATTCTTTTGACTCTGATATCTGAGAATATGAGATAGGCAAGGACTGTAACAGTGAAAATACTTTTTATTTGGACCAACTGATTTAGCTGGAAAAAGCAACTAAGCCATATAATCCATTGAGTAAGAATTTTTGCATTCTGTTAAAAATCTTGCCTCTCATAGTATGTGCCAACATAAATCACCTAACAGTGGGCAGATTGGGGATAGATGAATATAGATGGTGTTTACAATTCTTCTTTTATAATAATAGAAAATAATGATGCATATATTTGATTGTACTCTGCCCCATCCTTCTAAATCACTTTTTTCCCTCACAGTAGGGATAGAATTTATCTGCCATTAGCTAAGCACTGAAAGTCAGAAATGCATATCTGAGTCACTTTGTGTTGCCTTTATAGTCAGTACAGAGTTAGGTTTGCCTTTTTCTATGAGAAGTATCTAAGATATGTCAGAGCTTTGCCATCTGGAACTACCTATGTCTTTACACAAATTATAAAAGTGTGAACTTGTATACCTAACTTTGGAACTGTAAGTTATCATGAATCCATGACACAGTTTTTGTAGTTAGGGATCATTTATTTTGTCTTTGCCTCACATATAGCACAGCAGGACTTTGGTCTGAATGCAGTAAAAACAAAGGTTGGTGTTGTTGGTAGTATCTTTTCTTCAGGAATGAAAACAAAACAATCATTCCAATCTCCTAAATTTAAAATGTAATCCACAAAATTATGAATTAGGGCCTATTCAAATGTATTCTCTTTAGCTGAATGTCCTGCTCCCACACAGGAAAGCTCAGATCTGCACGTAAGTGTCCTTGTCTTGATCACTACAGGCATTTTCCTTCTCGCACTCCACACTTGCTATGTTTAGTAGCCATGATAGTAGCCAAACACAAACTCAGAGCTCACACAGAGGCTTAAATCAAAGGTGATCCATGAACGGTAAAGAGATATTTTGGCCTGAAGCTCTGACAATTCAAAGTATTCTTGGCTCCAGGCTGCAGCTGCTGCAAGACAGTAGTGCATATTGTTCTGAGCTTGAAAAGCACAATAGATTATTACTAATGAGGTTGCATGTTTTTAGCATGCAATCTTATCATTTGAGAGATATCGCTACATCTTGGGACAACATTTAGAAATCTGTAGGATTTACGTTTTAATAACTGAATATCTTTGGGGGGAAAAAAAAAGAAGAAGAAGAAGATGCAACCTCTTTGTAGAGGTCAGTCTCCTAGCTAGCCACTTCAATACAAGTCAGATATTGTTCCAACCAGTGTTGCACTTTGCGTTGAAGTGGAAGCATTAAAATAGCAGAAACATTTAGGAAGTTTTATATGAACTATAAAAGACAATATGTTTCATACACGTAGCACAAAATAGTGAACAAATAAGCAGACTAGTAGGATTGGTAAAATCATGATTGAACACCAGAATAACCAATAAGAAACAAGGCCAAATTTTGTCGCCTGATTCTGACAAAATGTTCAGCAATTCATTGTTTTGAATTGAGTTTTCTGTGATTGTGAATGTGGTTAATTTTAGTCATTAAATCTCACAAACACTTTTTAAATGAATAAATAATGATTATGGCAAATGTGTAAATAAAGCAAAGAAATTCTGGGCTAATTCAGCATAAGACCAGAGCAAGACTACTTCAGCATTCAGAGCTACTTCAAAGACTTTTTATTTCTCTCAGCAATATCAGTCAAGGTGTTTACATTTTAGATGGCTAAGTTTATATCCTGGAAACCCACTTGCAGTGCCTCTTGCTTTTTTCCATTTTTTTAGAACTGAAGATAGTATTTTTTTATTAAGTCTGTCTTTTTATGTTTAAATTAGATCTAAGACTATCTTTTTCCATATGTATGTTCATCATTTGTCTCTCTGTGACTTCAAAATCACTTGCATCCAGCCCTTCCTTACGTAATACAAATAAATCATATTGCTAGAAAGTGAATCAGCTGAAAGAGATTCAAGATTTTTTTTCCATTTCTACAATATTTTTCTCCATTTGTTGGTCAGTTTTCTATATAAATTTGAGATATGTAGCATAGTAAAGCAAGAGCAGTTAGCACTGGGACTCAGGCTAGAGCTATAGATCTGAAAATATTTGAACTACTGATACTTTTAAAATGGCCCTAGTGATTTTAAGGAGAAAATAATTCATGTGCCCTTGAAATGTGTTCATAGAGCTTCTTGCACTACTTTGTCTTCACAGACCCCTGTGGTTTGAAATAGGTTTTTCCTATCAAGATGTTCGTCCTAATTATCTATTTCAAAGAGAATTATATTTTGGAGAAACTAACCACAATAAGAAAGGGGGTTTTGACTTCCTTTTGCGCATTCCAGTTTGCTTACTTTTTTCCCAGTGTGTGTGCTGGATTACTTGGGATACATGACTAAGTAGCATCACACAACGCAGTACCCTGAACAGGTCCCTAAGATAGCGTTCAGTGAACCAGCTCCGGTACAAGAAGCAGCTTGGTTCTGCTATGGTGTTTTGAACAAATTTACCCATCTTCTCCGCAGGGCTAATTAGCCCAGGCAAAGTGCCAAGTTAAATGGTTCTGCTACCCAATGTAGCTTGTTAAAAGATACCTCACGTATCTCTGCATGGTGCCAGATTTGCTACTAGAAGTGATCTGAGTCCTCAGCAACCAGTAATGTCCCGCTGGAGCCCTTGAGCAGCCATGGAGAGCCAGGCTCATGGAGGGAGCTGAGCCACACTGAGAGGTTCGACTTAGGCTGACCATAACCTTCTCGGCTGCCTGGGAGCTGCAGGGTGGATAAAGTTACATTCCCTGTTCACACACATATGTGCTTTTAAACTCCTGCTAATTTTCAGCCTTGTTTTTTAGGAAGTGTCCTCTTGCGTGTACATACAGGTGGGTTATTTTTCGCCTAGAAATTATGCTACTAAAGAGTAGGCATTAGTACAGAACAATGATAGGTACATAAGTTTCTATATATGAATATATATGTTGATTAAAAAATATGTAAATACGATGTCCTTATGGTTAGTAAAGAATATGAAATATTTTGAAATTCTACTGTAACAAAATGGCCGTATCAGTGCAAGGCAAGGCAGATAGTTTCCTATGGCAAATGTGCAATTTCTGTTGTCATTAGTGGCAGTTACATATCTGCATTAAGAGGAGACTAGTTCCTTGAGTGATATATTCCCTGCAATGTAATGTTGCATATTCTGCATAGATTACACCTCAGCATTTCAAGTGTTCTTCCTTTCAGGGAAAAAAAAATCACATTGCTAAAGATGATTTCATTCTGATCTCTATTCTCTGAAGGAAGAAAAACTTCAGACCTCTATAACTTTATAAACACTATGTATTTTCCAATTCTTCTCTTTGCTAACTGTATGAAAAAAGCAATAAAACTATTCCCACTGGTTTAGCAAAATAATAACAAGAAAAATAAGATGGGTGATAAAGAGAATATTATCTTTTGCTTTTCTAAACATGACTTACTGCTTTGCACACATGTATAGTAGCAATTTTTTTAATGGAAATGCTTGCTGTTGACAGTGTAAATATACTTCCATGTGAAGCATTTGAATGACATAACCAGTCCTTCCACCTATTCTTTAGCATTTTGTCCATTTCAGTTTTAAATGGCCCAAACCGTTTGGCTTTCACCACTTCTAGCAGGAGACTATTTCACAATATAATAACAGCTCACTTTTAGAAGTATTTTTTCTTGAAAAAATATCTTAATGCTTTATATCTTAATTCCAACCCAATACTGTATAGAAATCTCTATTAACTTTTCTAGAGAATTACTCTTAGTTATTTATGTATTTCAGATTACTAGCAAGGGTTCTCCTTCCCAAACCTACCTCATATTAACTTTATTTGCTACTTGAGATAGGGCTTTTTGCTTCCCTCCCCTCTGACTCATCCATTCAGGCACTGATTCAGCAGTCGGGCAGAAATGCTAATATCTACGTGCATCCTGGGCAGAAGATAAGCTCCTTTAAATTACTTGGATGAAAAACAAAATGTTAATCAAACATTTGAAAGGGAAATGTGAAAGTGGGGTGGCTTAAACAGGGTGGAAACAGACAAAAAACACAGGGAAAGGAGAAATAACAAGAAAAGGGGAGGACTATGGGGTGGCAAGATCTGAAAAAGACTAATATTGACAAAGTAAAGGCAAAGCAAAAGGTCAGCCTCGAACAAATTCCATTTTTGTCCATAGAGAGGGCTCCATTTAGTTTCCTCTAGGACTAGCAGTGCTTTGCAGTCTGGAGAGATGTACCCAACTGTTGCCAATTGGGTTTTTTTATGTACTTTGTTATTTTTTAAAGAAAGACTCACAAGCCATTTGCAGCTCCTTTTAGAGCAGTTCCTTGTGCAACAGTTCTCATAGTGTTTATTCCTGACTGCCTCCTGACAAGGCTGGGGGACTCAGGAGAACATCAAGGGTCACACACTGATAACTTTAATGATACATTCATACCTCAGTAATGCTTTAATGACCTCTTGGTAAACTTCAAGTAAGAAAAGACCAAAGAAGTAGTATTTTTGCAGCTACTTCATGTCCTTAGAATAAGAAATTAGTTGTTGTAATAAATAAATAAATAAGCACACAGAAAGAGTTACTTGAAATGAGAAACAGTCATCTCAATTCTGACCCTCCATGTCACAAGGTCTGTCAGCAGAAAAGGAGTTACCAAATCTAAAATCTTAAGATTAAGGAAAGTCTTAAAGAGTTGAGATCAAAAGTCCTGGAGCTTTGGTTCCTGAAGGCTGGAAGATTTTAGAGATGGATTGAATACTTGTTTGAAGTCTTTGAAATTCTATGGGATGAGATAACACTGTAAGAGCACAAGAGCTCTGAGGCCTCAGACATTGTTGCCTTTGCGTTTGGGGGTCATTGGCTGCCAGAATTAATTCAGAGTATGCTGCAATTTAAAAATTCTTAAAATCCCCCCAAGAAGGGTCTCTCAGTTAGAAAGAATAAAGTCCATGATGCGTAAAATATGGTGGAATATGAACTAGTTAAACCTTTCCAGAAGGGCAAGATGGGAAAATGTCATGAAGCAATGAAGCTTAGGGTGAAACTTTGGGTGCAGCCTCATCAGGACAAAACAGATTTTCCAAAATGTAGACAATATCAGGCATGGCAGGTCTGCTTTTCACTGATTTCATTCTCTCTTGCCTCACTTCTAATTTATAGCTGTGCAGCTGGTCTGATTTAGAAGCAAATACTTGCAGAAATTGTAAATGACAGCATATGGTGTGAAGGTATGGACTATTGCAATTTATGAGCCAGAACATTGCACCAAAGAAGTACTGCAGTCATAATTAAGGAATATGTTCACAAGAAAGATGTTTTTAAGGCACAAGGTGAATATCCCAGCCCAGTACCCTGTAGGTGCGTTACATGGTGATCTCATTGCTATGCCCTGATGGTTCTTTGTTAGTGCTGAATTTTCTGCATGCAGTTCAAACACATGTATTCTGAATCTGGAAGGAAAGTGGAAAACCTGATAGAATCAATTAAATGAGGTTTCTGCACTCATATCAACATATAATGGTACTTACTAATCAGTGTCAGCCATGGCTGTAATAGCCATGAAATAATGGAGTGCAAGATCTTGAGGGAAATGAGGAAGAAATATAGCAGAGTACAGACTCAGGACTGCAGGAGATCAGACTTCAGCTGATCAGAAGACTGGTAGACAGGATCCTGTGAGAGGCACCTATAAAGGAGAAAGGAGCTCAGGAGAGCTTGCAAGTGTCTGTGGACAGCAAAGTACAAAAACCCTCTGCCTTACTATTCAGGAAAATGAATTGATGTGTTAGGAGATCAGTTTGGTGATCTCCTAAGTGGTAAAATCTAGGCCATGAGATTAGAAAGAATGCACACAAAGGTACTGAGAAAGGTGGCTCTTCTCACAGGAATGCTGCTCTGTATCAGCTTTGAAAGTTGTGGAGATCAGGGAATAAGGCTGGAGAAAAGCAAATGTTGTAGCTGTCTTCAGAAAGAGCAAGAAGAATGATCTGGGGAACTATGGGCTAGTCAGCCTCACTTTGATCCCTGAGAAAATTAAGCTAAAAGGCTTAAGCCTTTCCTGGACACATGGGGGAAAAAAAAGAAAAAGAAAAAGAAAAAGAAAAAGAAAAAGAAAAAGAAAAAGAAAAAGAAAAAGAAAAAGAAAAAGAAAAAGAAAAAGAAAAAGAAAAAGAAAAAGAAAAAGAAAAAGAAAAGATGACTGGGAACAGCCAGCATTGATTAATCAATGGAAATCAAACCTGACCAACCCGATGACCAACCTGATTGCCTTTTATCATGAAATGATGAGCTCTGGGAATAGGGGGAGAACAGTGATTGACATCTACCTTGAGTTCAGCGAGGCTTTTGACATGGCCTCCTATAGCACACTTGAATCGAAGTTCAGCATTGTGGTCTAGATAGGTGGAATAGTACCTGGGTGAAAAATTGCATGGATTGGTGGAATCAGAGAGTACAGATTCATGGTTTGTACCTGGAGACCTGAAGCAGAGTAACTTTCTGCAACTGGCAATATCTGCTGGAAAATGCTACTGCCAGGAGTTAGTATTGGAATTCATGACCAAGATATATCAGTGCATTGCCTGGCTTTCTAGACGCTTGCTGATATTTTAGACAACAAGTTTACTTCTTTTACAAAAGAAATAGGAACTGAATGTGGGAATCTTCCGCTTTTGTTTTTTTTGCAGCATACAGAGAGAAGTAAGGAAGCCTTAGGTTCACAGGCATATCTAGAGACTGTTGGCATAGTGACTTTGAGATACAACTTCAAGCCTCTTCTGTGCAGATTCCTTAGAGAGCATATTAGGGTGAAGATGATGAGGAAGACATCAGGGACAGAAGCAGAGTACAAGGTAATGTGGAGACTGGTAGTACTGCAATACAGAATCTTGAGGAGGCTCTGCAGCATAGGAAAGCCTTCAGACTACTGCAAATTTTACTAACATTGCATTATTCCTAGAGAAAATTGAAAGGAGAAGATGGAAGATCAAAGCAGTATCAACTTGTTTTACCTTTCAGTCAGGTACTGCAGCTCTCTTTAAGGCTAATTTTTTAAATGTATATGACTTTCCTCTTGGAAACCTGGGAATTTTTTCTCCCTCTACTCTCCATCATAATTACTTGTGGGATATAGGGTTTTATTGCAGCCTTATCATCTTTTCGTGCTCAGTAAGTCACAATTTGACATTTATTGTAATAGGTCTTGTTTCAGATGATGAATGGTCCACAGCATTCTTCCAAGAACTGTCAGTACTATCCAAAGACCAGGAGTCATGGCTGTAAGCCACCTTCTGTCTTTAGCATGTCTTCCTCTAATGTCAAAAACTCCACTGTTAAATTTTGATATCAGTAAAGTCCATGACAAAATTTCTGCTGTACATAATGATGCCAAGATTTCTGAATTCTAAGTACTGAGTTGAAGTCTTCTCCTGGACTTTGAACCCACTTTCCTTTCACAGCAGCAGGTGAAAGATCACAAGGATGCCAACATTTCAAGGGGTTTAAGCTAGCATGTGCTGCTAGTAGTCTATCTGTGGCACTTTGGATCAGTCGCTCATATTGACCTTCACTCTGTTGTAGCAACACAGCAGGGCTACCAAGCTGCCTAGGTTAAATCTGAGTTGGCTGTGTTTGCACAACACTCAGATATTTACACTCTCTGTGAAGTAGGCATACCCATAAAGGAATATTAAATACTGCCTGTGTAAGAGTTTCTGTTTTGCAAAAGAGAACTGATAGCAACCTGTAAAGAAAATAAATATGACTAAGGAAATAGACACAAAGTTAAAAATGATGAATATATTTTCCTTCCTACTGGAGCTTTGCTTCAGTCTTGTACCACAGCAGAGCAAGCTGAAACCCTTGTAATTGTGCTAATTGACAGGCTGTCTCAAGAAACAAGCACTTGATTTTGATCATTCTTCACAGAGATACAGAGCACAAGCACCTATGGAAGCCTAATTTATGGATTTTTATCTTGTTTATTAACAGTGTGTAGGATTATATTGCTGAATAGTAAATGCAAAGTAAGCTGGAGACAGAGTATTTCAAAAACAGAACTTGAGGAAGATTAATAACAACAATGGACTGAGAGACCAGAGCGCTAAAATACTTTGGATAAATAAACAAATAAGCATCTGACTTCTCCCAAATTCAGTAAGCTAGTTTCTTAATCAAAGAGATAACATTATCAGATCATTTTTAAATGGGCTGAAAACACCAAGTGCAATGAATTGTTAGATGTATTTATGACAAAGAATCCTTCAGATTAACTATGATTTTATTGAGGTGCATTGATTGTTGCTGTTTTCTCAGAGATGACCTCTCCTTTCCCCAGAAGAATTTCCTTTACCTTTCTTCAAATAAGCACAGTTAGTTGAGGTCAAAAAATGAGGTATTTAGTCCTGCTGATTTCTTTAGCACTATGGTTTTATTTTTCTTTTACATCCTTTCATCTTGAAACCCCCCAATGGCAGTGTTTGATTACAAATTCCAGTCCTAGACCTGGAGTGAACATGTAAGGCTACTGCCTTATAGAGATATAGAGAAATTGTTCACCACTGAACCATAGAGTGAACATAGTGTTGCTAAGTTTGGCTTCAGGACAGTGAGGAATTTCCATTTCTGCCAGTGATCTGCTGGGTGACTTGGGACAAATCACTTATATCTCCTTGTTCCACAACTTCCTCATCTCATACAGATGAAAATGACTTTTATTGACAGAGGTGTTACTATATAAAGGTTTTGTGTCTCCATTACGCTAATCTTGCTCTATCAGAAAACAGAAGGAACTCTGGGTGATTTATGTCCAATTGTAATTAATGCACAGCAGTGAAATTTTGAGGGAATCGAACTGAAAGCCTATGAAAATGTGACCACAAGGAATCAACAGGCTACGATTTCCATTCTGTGGTGCCCAGATGGAGCACAGCAATGAGATCAAGCACAAAACAGTTAACACCTCACACCAAGATTCAATCCTGAATCAAATCCTGAATTATGACCTAAGAATTATACACAGAAAACAGTTCTTCAAATTAGTTCTGAAAAAAATGTGCCTCCAAGCCATTTGGAGAGAACTTCCAAATAAATAAAGGAATTTCATATGAGAAATTAATATTTGCATTTAGAGACTACTGTTATTACCAGAAATTACTCGGTTGCCTTTGTGCTCATCAGTCAAGTAACAGGCACTGTGCCTACTTAGGGAGTGCTCAGAAAACCTGAACACAGGAGAAGCGTAGGCTCCGTAGGGACAGTATCCTTTCTCAGAGGTGAATTCCTACTGAGGAGAGATTCGTAGCCAAGGGCTATCGTTGTTATGGCAGATCAGCACACTGAGGCGTGTGTCCAGCTGTCCCCGTCACTGCCAGGGCCCACGGAGGGCGAAGCGTGCTGAAAGGCAGAGCTCCACCTTGTCAGCTAAGGTTGACACTGTTCTACAGCAGGCTTTGCTAAGAGAGAGGCAGAACAAACAACTGTTAGCAGGAACTTCTCAGGTTCCCCCCAACTATGTCCTCCAGACTTTATTTGTCAGGAAGCTCATCTGTTTGGTTAGCGCATGCTAAGTACAGGAACTATTACAAAAATTGTATTCATTAAAAAAATGTGTTTTAAAATGCATTTGAAGAAGAAGCTAATACTGGAAGCAAAAGATAGTTGTCTGCTTGTCTTATTCTTACTTTTCATAAAAACAGTTTTTCAGCTTCTCCAAAAATGGTGCATCTTCAGTTCATGCAGACAAACAGAAACCTTTACAATAGCTCAATTCCAGATGAAGACTACTCTAAACAAATTCAGTGACATGACCAAATGAAATTATATTTTCTTTATTATGATCTTAAACATGCTTTGGAAAGACCTGTATGGAGAATTTTTTTTCCTGCTTTTCTTCCTTTTGTTTAACCAAACAAAAGAAACTTCCTAATCAATTTCTAATGAACAATTTTCTCTTTACCAAAATATTCTTACATTATTATTCCTATTAAAGCTAAATATTTGTTTTCAGTTTTGTTTTAAATTCCATTCTGGCTTTTGAAACAATTAGCTTTAGAAAAATACAAAACAAATGTTATTCAAAGCAAAATTATAAAATACCTTTCAAGTCAAACAGTGTATTATGACTTTTGATCTTTTTGTATTTCCATTACCATTAACCAAAATTGTTAACTGGACTTGAATAAAATTCATGAATAATTTGGTGAAATGGAAAGAACATTTTGTGTTAATTAAGTTATTAATTTGAAGAACTCAACATAGCTGTAATTTGGAAGAAGAAGGCTTAGTGATATGACAATTATTATGCTTGTATAGAAGTACAGGTTAACTGCAGGATGATAATTTAGTAACTGTCTTAGGGAGTTCAATGTAGTTTGGATAGGATCCTACACAGAGCTCTTCCTCCAAACCTTCATTTCCCTGAGCTTTATCGTTTTAGGTTTATTAGTCTTGCTTACTTTCATTCTAACTATATGTAATATTTGAAATATACAGCTGTACGGGCAGGGTTACTACAAGTGTTGTTCTAATGACATGGGTACCACAAGTCTGGATGTCATTTGAAGGGAGATCTTCTTTTTGAAAGTCATTTCTAATTAACAATTAAAACAAAAAGTGAACAAAATGAAAAATTGCAAGTAAATTTCAAAATAGACCCACTGCCAAAGTTAAATCTCATAGTGAATTTAATTGTTTTGTAGTATGCCTGAGGCTGAAGACAAGCTGTATAATATTAGCCAGAAGCAAAAAATCGGTTATTTAACAATTTTAACTAAAATGCTGTTTAAAAAAGCATCTCCGACTACTCTATAAAAGATATTCTAAAGTATTTTCCTTTTGATAGTCTGCTGAGGATTGTAAATACAAGTAGTATCTATAGTTTTTATAATCTCTGCAGTCCAAAAGCCCAATGTGCCATATAGTCACAGAATCACAGAATCACAGAACGGTTGAGAAGGAAGGGACCTCTGCAGATCATCTAGTCCAAGTCCCCTACTCAAGCAGGGTCACCTGCACCATGTTGCACAGGATCGCATCCAGGGACATTTTGAATATCTCCAGAGAAGAAGATTCAACAACCTCTGTGGACACCCTGTTCCAGTGCTGTGTCACTCTCACAGGAAAGAAGTTCTTCCTTGTGTTCAGGCAGAACTTCCTGTGTTTCAGTTTGTGCCCATTCGCTCTTGTCCTATCACTTCGTACTACTGAAAAGAATCTGGCTCTTAACACCCTCCTGTAAGGTATTCGTAGATATTGGTAAGATCCCCCCTGAGTCTTCTCTTCCACAGGCTAAACAGGCCCAGCTGTGTTCTAGTCCTCTAATCATCTGTGTAGCCCTCTTCTGGACCTGCTCCAGCAGCTCCATGTCTCTCTTGTACTGGGGAGCCCAGAACTGGGCACAACACTCCAGGTGTGGTCTCATCAGGGCTGAGCAGATGGGGAAAATTACCTCCCTTGACCTGTTGGCAATGTTCTTCCTAATGAAGACCGCAGGATATCACTGGCCGCCTTTGCCACAAGAGCATATTGCTGGCTCATGGTTAACTTGTTGTCCACCAGGACCCAAGGTCCTTCTCCACAGAGCTGCTTTCCAGCAGGTCAGGCCCCAGCCTGTACGAGTGCATGGGGTTATTCCTCCTTAGGTGCAGAACCCTGTGTCAAGGTACACAATGTCCACTGCTCTCCCCTCATCTACCCAGCCAGTCATGCCATCATAGAAGGCTATCAGATTGGTTAAGCATGACTTCTCCTCTGTGAATCCATGCTGACTACTCCTGATCACCTTCTTTTCCTCTACATGCTCAGAGATGGCATCCAGGATGAGCTGTTCTATCACTTTTCCAGGAATGGAGGTGAGGCTGACTGGCTTGTAATTTCCTGGGTCCTTCTTCCTGCCCTTTTGGAAGACCGGAGTGACATAGTGGCTGTCTCTGAATTACTATCTTGTTTGCTGATAACAAGCATAATGATAGAATAACCTGTATGTCCTTCTCAAAGATTACATTTCTGTTAAAGCAGGATTTAAACTCATTGGGGTCAGCCCAAACTTGCACTGGATCTGCTAAATATTCAAGGTAAAGGAAGCCTTTCAAAATATGAAATCAATATATGCATTTTGTGGCATCAGATGGCTGGTCTTGCTTTGATGCTGCTCTGTTCTTCTATCCCAAGTACTTCATGTGCCACACCAAAGGTGACACTTCGCTTTGAACAACTAGAGTTCAAACTGTGCATAAAAAATACACTTAGATACTCTGAGTGCTTTTTCCTTCAGATGTGCTAGGCTTTATAAAAATGCTACTTTCCTTTAACACTACTGTTGCTGAAATAACAATTCTAAAATGTGTCATAGTGTATTTTAGAAAGTAAAATTACACAAGTAGTAATGTGGTTGTTTGAAAGAATGAGGTAAAAGTGCTGTATTATGATCAATATGATAATGGAAAATGTATTTATATGTTGTAATTACCAAATAAGTGGTAGATTTTGATTATTTCTAATGAATTGTCAACAGTTCTTACAGTTGGATTTAGATATGCTTATGTTCTTGAAGTAGTCTAACTACAACTTCATATATAATTTCCACAAATTTTGTTATATTTAAGTTAATTTTATATTAATTTTTAAGTTCTAATACCTTCAGATTTAATTTAAAGATTGTAATTCAATGCAAGCATGCAATATATTACTAATGTCTGTTATTTTATGTTATTTCTAATATCAAACATCTTGTTGATATTTTTAAATAAGAAAATAGATAGGTAGATCATTATACGGTGCAAAATTAGGAAAATGGGAGATGCATGTTCTCCCTGTTATCTCTGTTTCTATTCCTTCCTTTATCGCACTTTGTTTCACAAGATATTAAAGATCTAATGAATATTCAAATATATGCAAATCCCACTCCAGTACTATACATCATACACACAAAAATACATACACTTTACATATAATTGCATTCTACATATATCTCCATTTTACAGGACCTTGATAATTTTATCTATTATATATGAAGTTTTGAGAGAATTAGATTCCTAACTTGACCCAAGGAACTGTCCAGATACAAAATTACAGAATGTCTAATTAGACTGGCTATCAGAAACAAGAGATGCAACAACCCATTAATTATCTTGCATTCATCTTCTCACCCATGCTAAAAGAGAAAAACAAGCTTTCTTTCACCTTCATAACTTCACCTACAAGAGAGTGGGAAGTTCAGATTCTAACTCAACTTTTGGTGAAACTATTTGCTCAAAATTGCTCATTTTTTGTGTGTGGCACAATGTTATCTGAAGGAGCACTGACTCTTCCTGCTATGTGGCAATGTAATATACAGAGCCATGTTCTTCTGCTGGTGCTTCCATTTATATGAATTCCCAGTGCAACCAAATCCTTTCAGCATAACCCTGGAGGCATTTGTTCCTCCTGATAATTTGTCAACTTTGTTCAGCAAATTTTCTGGGATGGAGGAGGCTTTTAGTAGATCTTACCAGAAATTAATTGAAATTGATTCTTCTAATACACAAAATGCTGCTTTTTCCAAACCAAAACATAAGAACTGTAATATTCCATTATTTTAAAAACAGGCTGCTGAATACTGAATGGAACAATTCATCTAAAGTATTTAATGCAACATAATTACAGTAGACAAAAAAAAAGGGAATTTATTGATTTAGAAAAAAAAGATACTATAAAGAGTACCTAATAACAACTATCTTTATGTTATCCCTTATGTTTAAAAATTAAAGTGGAATCCTTTACTGTTGTTATTTTAACTATTTTATTGCCTTACTGTATTGTCAATCAAAATAATACTGCTTTTTAAAGGAAAACTCCAAATGAATTTTGAGTTCCAAACTATCATTTCAGAATTATGGGGAAACAAGTCTGAAGAATTGTACCCTTCATGTTACAGTCTGGGTGGCAAGGCTTTGGCCAGTGGGCCTGGCCATCCCCTTCTTTCCATCTTTTTTTCACCCATAATTCAGTATCCCACTTCCTTATGAGATTATCTACTTATTTTAATATCAGTCAAATCAGTTCCTTGAATCTTTGGTGGTTACTTTGCAGTGACTCCCCGACTGCTTTTGGCATGTCCTGGCTGTGCATCAAAAGGATACAGATATCTTATTTACATGTGAATGATGGCTTTCTGGGGGAAGATGAATTGCTCTTTGAAAGTGCCTATCTCTCTATCAGCTAGAAGGGAACGAGGCAGGTAGCTTTCACCAGATAGCTAATGTTTAGATGTCTAAAGCGACATTATGAATCTTTCCTTGGATTGCAGAATGCAAAATACATGGAGCAGCCAAACGTGCTCTGAAGTCCTTGGCAGTTTTTCCAGAACTGCTGGCCATCGTTGTTTCCCTGCATCTGTCTCTATGGCCCTTTTATCTCTGTGCAGGTCTACCTTGTGCTTCCGTAGGGGTAAAACTCAGATGTGTCCTTTAGTCACCTGCCATATAAGCAGTGAAATTATGCTCTTCAGGAAGAAACTTTTCTTCATCCTTGGAACAACACTGCACATTGTACCTTTTCTTCTTTGTGTTCTTTGTCTGTTTCCAATATTATTGTTCTCTCTAAAAATTTGATTAGAAAAATGTATTTTCATCGTTACCTTTTTTTTTAATCTGGTCCGTCTCATCAATTTTGTTGTCATAGCCTGCTTCAGCATTACTGCAATGACTACACAGCTTTCTGTGCCTCAAAACCTAAGTAATAAACTCCAAGCATTGGTTTGTTCTGAAGTATCCCATATTTCTGTGTTTCTCTGCTTCCCTCCACAGTGCATCTCAGCCATGATTCAGCAACTGAATATGTCTTAAAGCGCTTTGCTGAGTAAGAACATACTGAACCAGAAATAAAAATGTTTGGCTGAACTAGGATGTGAAAGATGATGTTTCTCCAGAGGACAGAAGCCTTTAGTTTTTGTGCAGTTAAAATACGCGCCTTATACAAAGGTGCAGTGCCCATTTCTAGTAAGGAAATATGTCCCAGTGTTTCTAAAATGTCAGGATAGAATTAGGCAATCTTTTGTGAAGAATTGCTGTTCTTAAATATCTTACATATATGTATATTTAGGATCGTACACAAATTTGAGTTAAAAAGGAACTTCTGGAGGTCATTTGATCCAAATCCTGTGTAAAGCAGTGCCAAATCTAAAATTAAGTAGACTGCTCAGAGGACTGCCTAAATGAATTTTATCAGTCTGAAAGAATAAAGACTCTGCAGCCTCTCAGGGCAACCTTGTCCCAATAGTTGACTGTCACTTACATTGTGGATATTTTTTTCCTTATGTCCAAATAGAATTGCCTTGGTAGCAACCTGTGACCATTGCCTCATGTGCTTTTGGTGTGTGTCTCCGCAAAAAGATGGCTCCATACTCTTTATAATCCTACCAGATAGCAGAAGACAGCAGTTAAATCACTGCTTAAACTTCTCTTCCCCAGGCTGAACAAACTCAGCCTCTCCTCATACTCATGCTCCAGCCCCTTCAGGGGTGCTCCTCTGATCTCTCTCCAGTCTGTTTATGTCTTTGCTGTGCTTGGTAGGGGCCCAGAACTGGACAGAAGGAACCCAAGAATATTGCATGAATCAGTCATCAAGTAAAAAATTAGTAGCTGCAAAACATTGTGTCTGACCAAAGAAGGCAAAATGCTGGTAAAGTTCTGCAAGAATGAAGAATAAAACATAACTGCCCTCCATGCCTACAGTATACAGCAAAGCAACAGAAGGACACTAGGGAAATTCAAATTCTGAGACATTCCTGATGAAATATTAATAAAACTATACTATGGTCTTAATTGCTATAATTTAACACCCTGTATGATATAAATATTTTAGAAACATGTTAAAATGGAACATTAAGAAGGGGTCAAGGGTTAATAATATACATTCATCTTGATTGGCAGAGATGTATACTTTATACTTAATTTATGTTTATACTGTTATTCCATATTCATTTTAAAAGAACAGTGGGTGAAATACGCTGTATGTGTGTATCTTATGTTGAGACATACATGTTATATGTATATGTGTGTATTAGTGTAGATATATTTAGAGTGAACAGCCCTGTTGAATTTTGTTTATTTAAGAGAAGAATCTCAAGATGCTTTCACTAGAACATGCTCCCCTTCAGAAATCAGTCAGGGATCTACAGAGGGGAGGGATTCAGGAAACATGCAGACCATTTTCTCACAAAATCCTCTCCTGAGGAAGCCGTGATCTGTGTTGTCTTTGCAATATCTGCTTTTCTTTTTCGGTAGGAAATATTTCTGGTTCTCAGTACAGACACATCCAGTGGATGCTCTGACACGCCTGCTCTGCAGCCTCACTGGCAGGGAAAGGATCTGTCTGCTTGGGCACTCTTTGCATGGAAAGCTTCATGCACCGTGTGGCCTTGGGGTACTTCATAGCCTGTCTTGGTAGGAGGAGGTCTGCCTGCTGAAATAGAGCACTCAGGGAGAAGTCAGGATACATTTCTCTGAGCTTTTAACTCTTCTATAGATTTTCACCCCAGAATGAAGCTTTTGTGCTAATTTTTGCAGAAAATAGCATGCAGAAATTGCTTGAAATTGCTGGCACTCTAACAGTGACCTATGCCCATGTATGCGTAAAGCGGATAGGCATTTCATTTACATTTATCATAAATTGTATGAAGTAATGATTTCTATGTGTTAAATTGCATAATCCATACAACTCTGACAAGCTCATAAAGGTTTTGGGCTGATGTCCTCTTTTGAATGCATCAGTGCCAGTGAAAGCGGTTAATTCCCTTGACAGAGCGTACTACTGTCTCATATCTGCTGGTGCAACTGCTCCTGTGATCACTTTCTAAACCGTGTCGGTCAAAATGTACCAGGTAAACTTAAATGGTTCAATCAGGAGATTTTTTGCTAATGATGCACATTTTGCCCCAAAAGGATAAGAGCATACTCACAAGAGTGCCTACTTGCAATTTAAGGGATAGTAAACTCTTTACCTACATGATTAGCTCCTAAAAAATAACCCTAGTCCACAATCTCCCATCCTATCAATTAGTCCATCTTCCTCAGTTCTAATATTTTTGCAATTTCTTATGTTTGATTTTTAAAAATGATCGAGCTAGAGATAGGCTTCTTCCTGAAGGTAGAATGGTCCATCTGAAATACAGAATGGCATTTTTTGAGGACCCAGACCGCCATCACACCAACTGTAAAGGGAAAGATTTGCCTTTGCTTCCAGCAGTTCTGGGATAGCTGATCATAGTGCCCTGCCCTGCCATTTCTTCTAATTTTAACCCCTGCCAACAAATCTCTTCTACTCCTTTAAACAGTAACAAGGTGAAAGTACTTTTTAGTACTTTTAGTACTGTACTACTTTTTTAGTAGCTTTTAAAGGATTTACAAGACTTAGCTGATCATGTCGCTTCCTGTGCCAGAAAATAAGAGAGGAAAAAAAAAGCTGCGTAGATAGATGTTGCTTTTGGTATTCTGCTATCTTGTTGTCTAATATTGATTCATTGTTGTTGCCTCTCTAAATGTCTGTGGCCGTTTACCCTCTCCCATTATTTGATAGAGGTAAACTCTTTTGCACAGGAACCACTTCTCTGTTCAGTACCTTGCACATGAAGCCCCTGGCCATGACTAGAATTTGTAGATGATAGAGTAAACAATAATAATGCAAATATTTGGAGTATGACTTCAGCAGTCCTGTATGCTTAAAGTGAGGGTGATTCTGTGGGGAGAAAACCAGGTGGAGCCACTCTCTGGGGTTTTTGGTTTACTGCCTTGGAACTTTGGGCAGGTACTGGTCAAGCCCTGAAGAAATGTCTGGAGATACTGGCTGTTGGGACTTTAATATTTCCTTGTAAGGCTGTCCATGGAATCTGTAATGTAAGCGTTCTTTACACACTTAGCTCTTTCCTATTAAAACCTTTTCCCCCTCATTCCCATCAAATGTGCATACACGTGCATGCATGCACTTGTAAATTCTGCAAATGCTTTTAGGATCTGTTTATCTCTGTAGACAAGCATTTACCCTCCTTCTTTTGCACTTCATCCATTCAAGGATAAATGTTCTTTCTGATGTGATTAAAGATTATATTATTTTAAAAATATTGAGCCAATACATTTGCCAACTATAAGGAGTTTTTACTGAATTTGCTCTATTAATTTTAAAGAAATCCTTTTAAGGTTAGCAAAGTAGCCTTTGAAGGCTTTATTAAGGTGGAATTATAAAAAATTGTTGTGAGAAACAATGGGCAAGTTAATATCATCCCTGTTCACTTTCACGTGAAAGCTTTGTTGTGACTCTTGTTACTGGTGGCATCCTTGGTAATAAATATTTTCATTTTATTCTGAGGGCACAGCAAATAGATTTTGTTAGTGAATGACCTTGTGCATTAATGATGTTATTCATGATTTAGTGAGCCAGTCAGTTGAAATATTGCTAATGTTTTCCCAACTCAGTCTTGTTATATTTGTGCCATGAGGATGACATTAAGCATAGTTGCAGATGAACAAAAAATAAAATGGCTTGTAGTGTTTTGGATCATTAAGGAAATGAACCTAGAGGGTACTGTTTTATTAACTCTGGAAGTTAAGGAAATGATAGAAACAAAATGACAGTTTCTGAGTTTGTATTTATTAAAAATAAGGACTGTTTGGCATGCTGAGAACTAGAAGTAGTGCCCCTTAAATTTTTCATATACCATGGCAAATATATACAGTATCTGTCCAAATAGTCCAATGGTTTCTAAGTAAGAGTAAAAATAATTCATACATTTTATGCATTTTTCATACATTTTAGGCATTCTTCATAAGAAGACTCGAAGTGTTGAAAACAGGATAATACTAAAGAAGTACAGCATAAAGAAGATGAAGTTCAGTAATTATAAGATGTTTATTTTCAAATATTATATCTTATAATATCAAACTGGGTCAGTGTACTTTCCTGGGAGATCTTAAGGAGAAGAAGAACACTGCTTTAACTGAATAACCCCTATTCTCTGCTTTCTTTTCCTGAGCTCTTTGGTTTGTTCACGTTAGGAAATAATAGAAATGGTAGAAAAAGTGACTGCTGGGCTCCCAGGAAGATCGTATAGTCCCTCTCCAGCCCCACTAACAGATCTCTGTCCAGGGAAACCACACAAGCTCAATCTGGTTCCAGATGGCTGTATTCCCCGAATCTCTACAAAGCTATAAGCCTAAGTACCAAGTTCTGGGTCACACTTCCCTGACTATTTTTGCTTTTAAACCAACCACGCTTAATATTGCCAGAAAAGAGAGAACAAGGGAGAAATTGTGGTTAGATACTGTTCTTCCTGGACACTAGGTAGGTAAACATTTTTGTTCCCTTTGGATGAATAAGTAAATAGAAGCATATATTTTTTTCACTTTTTTGAAAAGTGTTGAAAGGTTAAGGAACAGGACAGACAGTTCTTTCTACTCTTATATGAAAACAATAAAACATAAAAAGGAGTTGTGGTGGATATCTGGAGGAATTGAAATGAGATACATATATATAGGCAGAGAATATTCAAATGGAACCAAAAAGCAAATACACAAGTCTAGAATATGTAGCTACCTCTGAAAAGCTGATTAAATAGTATTACCTAAGTGTTTGATTTTTTCTGTAGTATTTTCATCACAAGAAAATTAAAGCAATCTGTTACATTCCTAACTGTAAATAAAGGGCAATAAAACTGTAGTTTTATAATGCTATTTCAAAAAAAGAAAAGAGAGGAGAGGAGAGAGGAGAGGAGAGGAGAGGAGAGGAGAGGAGAGGAGAGGAGAGGAGAGGAGAGGAGAGGAGAGGAGAGGAGGAGAAGAATAAAAAAGAAGCTGTGGCTTTAAGCGCATTTGCTAGGTGTTACTTTCTGTAGTATTGAGAAGGTCAAGAGGCAAAGAGCTGCATACACTGGGAATGGCTGAAAGAGATCCAGACAATACTTCTTACCTTCCAGGCCCTTGGGACCAAAAATCCTGCCTTCTATTTTGTAAATGTTAAGACAGAAGTTATGTTGGTGAAGTTTTTCTTCTGAGACTTCAAAAAGTACGATTAAAAAGTAGATCAAGACACTAGCAATCCATGCTAAGCTCAGAAAGGAGCTTGCTGAGGAAGGTCATCTGCACTAGTGGCTGCAGCACCAGTTCTGCCACTTTGGTCTCATTGAATATATTCAACTTTAGCTGCTGCTCTGAACACTTCAGGTTGTTCTATCTAGATTTGCTGTACAGAGCTGCAACTTAGCGAAGAATCTTTATCTTAACTAATTTTGATGAGAAAGGAAGAATGACACTTTTTACCACTTCTTTTTTTTACCATTTTCTGCTAATACAAGCTGAATTGGTGTACTTCAGCTATAAGTAAGCTATTGAATAAGTTTAAGTACACAAACAAATTGTTACACATGCATGCACTGTACTCCATCAAGTAATGTGTAGTAATGAATTATCACTGTTAAAATGGTTAATGATATAAAAAATGCCGCTATTAAGAATTCATTAAAAAATATTTTGTATCTGTAAAACACACATAACCAAGCCAAGTTACTTTTTTAATTAGTACTCATGTTATTAGCACTCTTCTACTGATGAACATCAACTTCCTAATGTTATTTAGAGAAATGTTTTTGAGACATTTCTGAAGCTCTGCAAGATAATATTTAGAATGGAAAAAAAGTTATTCTACATTTTTTTTGTTTATAATTCTATAAACTAGTTTTGCTAATACTTTAAGAACAGAATGGCCATGTTGTCACCATCCTTGCAAACTTAGTTCTGTATCTGTGACATTATGTGTAGGTGAAAATAGACATAGGACTTTTTTACTGCAGAAGTATTTTGGCATAGATACACTTATGTGTTACTTATAAAGGGTTTGCCTGTGAAAAAAACAAACTGGGTTGGTTGACCTAAAAGGCCTTCCAAGTCCTATATTCATATATAATGAATAAAAAATAGCTGTCTCAGAAAGGTGGTACCTTTGGTGGTGCCTGTTCCCCTCTCAATTAGAAAGGGAAACTGGACTGGCATCTTAGTTGAAACAGCTGAAGTTAGTAGAGGTAGATCCCACCATTAGCATAAAAGCTCCAGAAAAGTATGAAAATGTCATTTAGTATATCCCAAACTCCTTTATTACAATTTAAATGTCGTATTTTAAAATAGCAATGTGCTCAGATTTTAAAAGGCAGTTACAGGAAAATGTACAGTTGAGCAGCTATTTGTTAAATAGGCAAGAATCAATCAATACAAGCAATCAGGCAGAAGGAATGTGCCTAATATATGTATCTAATCTATGCAAACAGATAGCTACATGAGATCTTCATCTATCAGACTTTGCTGGTCTATCTTGAGTATTATCTGACCAGAGACTGTTTAGAGAGGGGAAAGTAACATTATTTTAGGGAGAGAGTTTAAAAAATTATGAAGCTCTTTCCAGCTACTCAGTTACAAGTCAGTTTTACTTTCAGGGCAATGTACAGTGCTACTATTTTCCTCACCTTTTACGTACTTTTTTAAAAAGAATTAAAGGCAAACACTTATAGTAAATTCTTTGACTGTGTACATTTAGATTTGGCTATCTTGTGTTTCATACTAAGAACTGAGAGAAACCAGCTTGCAAGCTGTACTGGGAGTGGTGAGCCTGCCCTAAATTTCCATCTGTTAGTTTTATTGGCTAGAGCAGGTTGTAGAAAATGTGTTCATAGAAAATTGCTGGAGATGCAAGTGGTAGTTTAAATTACACCAGGCAGCAAGGAACTGCATCTGAACAGATTGAAGGCTGAAATGTTGATATTAGAAATTAAATAATGCATGTGAGATTGAAACAATACCTAATTAAAATCATTTGAAAAATGACTTGAAAATTAAATATGACATAATATTTAGCAGATTGTCGCTAGCATGACTGTGTGGCTTTAACTTTTTTTGCAATCATTTTCATTCCAGGCTTGTCTGCCAGTTAACATGAAATTACATGTGAATCAACAGTCTCACTCATTCACCTAGTAATAAATGGAAGACAAAATATCTTTTGCCGGCAGCCTGTATACTTGTCCCTGACTGATTGAATTTTAAAATTTAGTTGAAGGAAACCTTCTCCTCTTTGTGTGCGGCCACTTGAATTAGTCATTTTTGCTTCTAGCTGGAGCATTTTTCATGCTCATATTGTGCTTTTGACTTACTCACTTACAATCTGATAATACCGCTGCCCATGCAGAGCAGTTTCTAACTTGCAGGCTGTAGCCCCTGGAAGGGAGCCCCGGGTGGAAGGGAGCCCAGCACAGCATCTCCACACACTGCTCCATGCAGAGGCATACGAGTGTTTATCTTGAATTACAGAAAGTCTGTTCTGCTAACCATGCTGGTATCAAGTATCTAATTCAAAGTTCATTAAAGTGCTCTTTAATTACTTCAAGAAAGGGAAGTGGAATGAGATAGGAAAAACCTATGTAATGTATCAGGTTACTCTGGAGAGAAAAGACTTTCAGAGTGCTGAAATGGTTCCCGTCTGCCCCATTTTCATTTAGCTGCGTGAGCGCCGTAGCAGTTTCAGTAGGTGCAGGTCCTTGGCAAAGGTTTACTCTGGAGCTCTGTATTCTTCTCATCAGGGAGAGGGTTTCATCTGTATTATGGACATCCATTTTCATTGCATTACATGAGGCAAAACTGTCATACCTGCTGTATAAATGCATGCTACCATGCATGGGTCTGCAAAATGTAGATGCAGCATTTTTGATCCACTGTATGAAGATGTTGGCCATATGATCTGGGCTTTTTTAGGGGAAGGGAGAGAAGGAAGGAAGGACTTGATGCCAGTAGATGCAACATCTGCTTGTGTCAGATTTGGAAAACATATTAAAGAAGTTATAAGTTATAATGAAGATTTATCCTCTCTCTGGATTCCCTTCCTCCTTTTCTTTTCCTTTCCTCAAAGAGAAGAAAATTGATGAAGTTCTTCTGAATGAGGGTGTACTGAAGATGCTTTTCAATAAACAGTTTGGAAGAGGATGGTTGTTGTAGGATTCATCTGACAGTTTACAGTAAATCTGAATTAATTACCCTTCATCCCTTTTATAGTTAGTGAAGGTCCAGCCTTCACTAACTATATAGTCACTGACTCTAGGGCATGAATTGGCTTATTCCAAAACAGACATATAGTACATGTCAGGGGAATCATCTGACTGCAAGTACTTCTTTTTTCTACATTTAGTTAGATAAAGCATACCCTCAAAGTCAGATTCACAGCTGACAAAAAAAAGGTTTCCTTTTGAGGACACCATTATCCCCCAAACACTCTTCAGATTTAAGGCTAGTTTGATGTTTTCTTCCATAGAGAGGGCAAATCCTGCTGTATCATGGGAGACAGGCGGAGAATCCTCCTGGAACAGGGCTCTCCTCGCGCAGATGGGCAGGATGTGCATTGTAAGCTGAAGGGTGAAGTTGTGCTTGGCAACCTGCTTTATCGCAAACATTTCTAAACTACTCATTCCTCAGGGCTTCCTTCTTCCAGGAGTGCTGTATTAAGACTAGAGGTCTCTTTGAAGCCCTGTATAGCTTGCTTCTCCTAGTAACTAGTGAACTCTAAGGTTAAACCTGCCACCTACAAAACTATCCACTCAAAAATTCCTGACCAGACCAGTGACAGATAACTTTGCTAAAGGAAACAAATGTTAGCTGTCAAAAATACATCAGACCTGCCTCAGGTTAGTGAAGACTATGAACAGTGACAATCTCTGCCCTTAAACACTCAGTAACACCCTCATCGTGCTCTCTAATAGAGCAAAGCCATTAAGTTGTCCCTGTTGCAATTTAGATTGCAGAAGAGACTTCCACAGATTTTTTTCAGGTTAAAATAACTGGTATAAAGAGAGTAGGCAAAATTATTCCACTGTAGTTACGTGCTTAATTATATGGAATACTGCATAAATTGTCAAGTGCAAAGAATTATTCTGATAAATTAAAATACTAATTAAATAGGCTATTGCAGAATTTTGAGAACATTATAGGGCTCTGCTTCTTCAGGTAATTTGCATATCCTTCATCTAGTGAATTTAATTTAAAGATCTTCTTTTTTGTGTGTTTGGAAACCCTTTTTGTTTCTGTGGGAGATTAAAAAAAAAGGATTTACATGTTGCTGGAGTTTTGTTTTTTTTTTTTTTTTTTTTTTTTTTTTTTTTTTTTTTTTGTTTTTATTATGCCTCTGCTGACAAGTTTGCCAGTTCTCCATTAGTATTTCAGGACTTTAATCCATGGCTCTAATAATCAACTTTACTGGAATGTGCATTATACCATGTTACCCAGAATTTTCTTTTCCTATTCATAAAATTTGCAAGATAAATATCATCTGCTGTATATTTGCATTGAAATAAGAGCTAGCAGGTAGCAAATTTAAATACTTAAGAAAATTTAGGAACAGTTTTCAGAGGGTGAGTGGAAGGATTGTTTCTAAATATTTGATTTACTTTACTACCACTTCTTTCTCATCTATCTATAGTCCGTTGTCTATTTTTATTATCTTAAAATCCCAGTTGTAGTTACAGATAGTGAAGTAATTATATTCACTGTTCAGCATCTTCACATAGCTGCTTGGTATGTGTTTGGTGCTGCAACCTTAGCACTGCTGACTTTGACAGAATTTGTTGACCTTCCTGAACTGCTTGTGGAATAATGTTAGCTAAAATATGCTTCTGTAAATGCCTGGAGTGAACATCTTGAAGACGGGCTGCTGTGAGCTCTCTCTGCATCCTGACAGTGACCAAGCTCGACCATTTTCAGGTCATGATTTAATCAATATCACATCCATGCCTCCTAATTTTGGCAGGGTTTATGTGAGGATAGCTGTCAGAGCTGTGCTTTGTGTTTTACCTCGTATCAGAGAGCAGAGGGGAGATGTGGCTAAGTATAATTCAATACCAAAGCTTCAGTAATTAAAGTCTGCAGGAAACCTATAGAAAGGAGGTCAGTCAAATAGGTAATGTAATTACACAATTCAGCAATAGGGCAGACCCAATTTTTCCTTCTAACTGTTGATATAGTAGAAAATTATACACTGCATATGGATTTAAGCTTGTTTGTTTTCTTTTACTCCTTTTATTTTGCAGCCACTGTGTTTTGCAGTTTTATTTGTCCCCAGCTACCAGGGAATCATTTATTGGACAGATCAGTTTCTCTGAAGGAGACAGTGGAGCTTTCTGTTTTTTATAATTCTTGTGAATTTTTGCATTTGGCAGAAAACTGCCTTTAATATGTATGCTGGATATGAGGCTGTCAGTGTGGTAATGTGGAATATCTTTGAGATGAAATGGCACATCTAAGAAAGAGATTGCTTGTAACATGGAATGGCAGGTGCTGAACATGAGTGTTGGTGAAGAAACACAGTCCAGAGGATGGAGCTAAAGCCTGAAAAAACTGTTTGCAAAGATTTGCTTATTTTTTGAAATTCGTGCTGGGCAATGTATGCAATGCAACAGAAATACAATCTCAAATGCAACTTCAGTCCATGTAGTCTAGGCTACTTTCCTTCTCATGCAGTCCTTTCCCTTCCGCATCATTCCCTTCCCCATTATTGTGCAGGACAGTCTTGCTGATCTGTGTATCTACTGGAGCACAACTGGCAAGGACCTGTATGCCAAGATACATATGTAAATGCCTGAGTAGCGAAACATATAAATACGTGCAGGTGCTCAATCTAAAAACCAGGTCAGAAAGTCTAGACTCCTAACAGTCACTCTAATCAACTGACCACCTCTGGGGTGCTCTCTAATTTTTTTCTGTGTCTGTTTCAGAATAAAATTGAGATAATTGTATTCACAATACTATATTCACTGTGACTCAGTACAGAACAAATAGATTTGTAAATGTGTAAAGTACTGTAAAGGTGTTAAGTTGTCTAATTTAAAAGTTTTGGTATGCGTTTTTTAGACTATCATCAGCAAAATATGAGCTTAAGCTTTCTTACCTGGGACTTCGTGTTCCCATCAGCTTGATAGGTAGCATATTGAAAAGAGCGAAAATAAAGCTATGTGGGTCTAAAGGATGGGCAGAGCTTTCCTATCCGTTGAAGTCAAGGGAAAAATTCACCTCTCACTAAAGTCAGTCAGAAAAGTGTCTCTATACTAGAATTACAGGTATTTTTACTTCTTCAGTCTTTGCACATACAGACTCTTACTAAAATCAGTAGACATTTTGGATATATGAGGTGAGAGTAAGCCCTAATGACACAGCTCACCTCTGAATTAAATGTGAATCATTTGTCTTGCACTTTGGACAAGCTGAATAGAGTACCATCTCCTAGTAATATTGCTTCTAAGAATTGTCTGTTGCTCTATGAACTGTTTTAAATAGCATTTTAAAGAGCAACAGTTGCAATTTATTTTTCCAAAGGGGAAAAAAACATGTGAACCTTCATTATTTTTCTGTACGTTTACTGTGTATAGTACATTCCAGCATACTTATTTCTTGTGCTTTCAGGGATGAATGTTTCCTTTAGCCAACTAAAACTGAGAAGTTGAGTCTACGCTAGTTGTCCCTGTAGTCAATGGAAAGAGATGGGTACCCTAGATGTGTCTAACATACGGAAGATGACTCATTGTATTAAGATGTCCATCTCTTTCATTGATTACAGAGAGAACTTGGATGACTAGCTTGGATTAGATAGTCAATGACTATATGGTTAAAGCTAGGAGAGTTTAATAAGGCTGTAAGGTTTCGTTTCTTCTTAAATAAATAGTTTAATACATTTAAACAAGTCAAGTGCCTGGTTTTTGGCCATGCAGCTCACATCTAGATGGCCACACTCTTCTCACTCAAAACGGGGTGACCTTATCCGCACTCACAACTGGGAGTTGTTGTGAGCTGAGTTTGTTTGTGCTGTCCTCGGAACCCCGACTGGACATACTGTCTGGTGAGCCTACGAGTGCGCACAGTCCAAAATTGTGTGAAGACCAGACTAACAATTTAACTGAGATAGAAAGTGTTAAACGAGAAAAATCTCAGTTTTAAAAAGGAAAATGTTGTGCATTGCATCCTGACAGTGACAGATAAAGTATTTGTCTTATCTGCTGGGTAGGGTTGTGTCATTTGCTGTTGCAGTGGTGAGGTGCTGCTGTGCTAATAAGACAAAGCTTCACTGAAGGGATAGTGAGAAAATTTGGCTGAAGAGAACTTCCGAACCATTCTTGAACGGAAGTAGAACTGCTTTGGCTTTCATCTTCGTATAATAAAGAACAATTAGTGACATAATTATGCATTCAAAACACTGAATAGCAGACCTGCTATCAGGGAAAGATAATCCATAGATCATGTAAGCAAGAATTATAGTGAATTTATTGATTGAGGATAGAACGGGAGGTTGGTTATTTTGTAAATGCTTCAAAATCATGTATATTTCAGCTTTCCCCTAACTCTTTTAATCTTAATTTCCGTTACAGCTATAAACAAAGAGAAGCTTGAAAAAACAACTGGACTGAAAATTCTGCAGACTGGCGTGGGGGAGGTAAGAGGCTTGGGGACATTTTATATTCGCAAAATCACTTTAATTGTGGGTTCAGGGTTTTTTTTTATGAAATCCTGGAGCTCATGAATGTTTGTGAGCTACCAGTCTGATAGTGCTAAGGGCCTTTTTATGATGCAGTTGCATCTGTCAAAATACAATCTGCTGCACAAATAGCAGTGTATCCCACAGAGAAAAAAATAACCATCCTTATGAGGAAAGTGCAGCAAGCTTTAAGAAATGCAGTTTCTAGCTTTGTTGTATCACAGGAGCAATATCCCTAAAGATGAGCACAAGAACTGAAGTTGTTGTATTATTCCCCTTGGTTTTGATGATGTACTATCTCATCTAGATCAACGAAAGTTTAAATTTGGGGTAAAGAGTCTTCAGATGTTAGAGAGACTCTGTCAGTGAATGACTTGCTTATTTTGGATGTAACTTGAAATATAAATAAAACATGCGTCTGTTATTATGGTGATATCACTAAGCAAAAACTCCACTAAGCAGTTCATCATTTATTAATAAAGATGATGCTATCTGCTAAGAATCTTGTATGAACTACAGCTGATTGCTAATTCTCGTGCTAATTTTGTGTACGTAGTTTTGAGATTTTTTCCTTTTCATTTAAGTAATTTTGCTGGTGTTGAATGCTTACAGGGCTAGGTAAATGCCTTTTCTTGTGATTACATTATTCTCAGTATTAAGAATAATGAATGACTAGCTAGTAACTGGAAGTACTACTCTTTTTTTCTTCTTTTTCTACTGATTTTCATTTTACATATTTCTGATTTTTTGTCATTTTATCAGAAGAAGAGCTTGTCTTGCCAAGATTTTTGAGGTTCTTTGAATAATTTTATTCACATTATTAAAAGACGGTCCTAAAGAGGTACCAACACTGAGATCTGCTCAGATTCTCAGGTTCAAAGTTGTAAGAATTCGATTTTGGAAATAAACATAGCTAAGATAATCAGAAAATGAAAATCAGCATTTCTTCTTACCAGTAGCTGAATGAGCTATAAAAGATGTGTAAATTGAAGGGAGGGGGAGTGTGTCCTGGATTCTGGGTATGGACATGCTCTCAGGCTATGTCCTGACTTTAAGCCAAGTTTAAACCTGCATCTGTGCTATTCCCAGTCCTGGTTTCTGCTAAATGGCAGGCAGACCAGGACTGCGGCAGGCACCGTGGAAGCCACATCCAGCACAATTTGTCCCTTGAAAGTCAATGAGGCTGCTCATGCTATTGAAATGCTTCCACGTATTTTGTCTGATTCCAGATCTTCTGAAATCACTGAAAGGATTCCAACTGACTTCAAAGAGCTTTAAATCAAAATCTCAGGTTTCTATTCACCTCACTTAACTTGAGACACTTACCTTTAAAGGAATTGTTATCTTATAATCTTTAAAGCATTATTATCATATCATGGCCATTGGAGGAAGAAAGCATTTCCAGATGTTGGAAATAGAAGTCATGTGACAATATGTTAAGTGCTTCATTAATCCAAGTTGTAGTAACAAGGTTGTTGCAAGCATGGTAGTCTAAGAATGTACCGGAGACGAAGTCTAGAGGAGTTCCAAGCTTTTTTAGACCAACTAAATTAATATAACTGGGAAGAATGGACAAGCGCTTAGGCTAGATTTTCCCCCAGTCTGGTCCCTGGGCTGGGTTTAGTAAAAGTCATCACCTGTCACTGTAAAACTCACCTCTCATATATTTGTACCATCACAGCTTTAAAAAAACCTACAGCTTCAACTTGTATTAATAAAGACTTTGACAGATGATTGTGTTTTACGCTCTGCCAAATATGTATTCTTAGAAGGCAAAATGTGAAAATGAATTAACCAAAGGGAAGCAGATATCTGAGGCCTGAATATATTCTAGGTTACATTTGAGATATAGTGATCAGCAGTGAAAAGAACCAAGTGGTTTGGAACATTAAAATGATGGAAGAGCATTTATTCAGCTGCTTATGTATTTTGTTGGATGTGAATTCTCCCAGCTGTGTACTTTCCCCTTTTAAAGTCTTATCAGTTATGATTGTGTACGTAATGAATACATTTCTGTAACGTCTTACCTACTATGAAAAATAATGGAGTGCTGTAACCAAGCTGTTTCTTTGTTGGTAGGATATCAGATTCAGTTTATTTCAGGTTACATCTAACTATGTTAATCCAGTTTAGCAGTTCGTTTTTAACTCACCTGCTGTTTAACATTAAAATAACAGAAAGCATGTATTTTACTAAAATGAAAGAGCCTTTTATTGAATTGGGAGTTTTTCCATTCTACGCTGTACAAATATAATTAGATGTAATGGTAACTGTAAAACAAAGGCAAGATACTCGAATCAAAAGTACTTAGAATAAAAAAAGGAGTTAGAATCTTTACTTTCAGAATGAAAAGGGGGCTGTTTGTTGGACAGTAGATCAGATTCATGGCAAAGTTAATCTTCACTTGCACGACTGTAAAATGATAAGGATTGTTTTCTGTATAGCAAGTTTCATATCTGAAATAATTCGAGAAAAATACCTTAGATATTAATGGTAAATGGAACAGTTATATGAACAAATTCAGGAACTGTTCTAAGCTCAGCAATAATTCATGTGCCGCTCTGGACAATGGAATCTATTTTAGATCTTGATCTATGATTAATAAGATTTGTGCCTCAGTAAGAAATATGTAGACAGCAATAGCTAATCAAGCATTAGGTGTGGCAGAAGGAAATTGTTTCACTCTCCATGGAGAAGACAAATGCTTCTCAGGGCTTGTCAGTCTCTCTCTCCTCTCTCAATCTCTCTCTCTCTCAAGAATGGCATTTCAAAAGCAACAACAGATTATAAAATTCACACCAAGCTTACTGAGCCATTCAGTCAAGTCTGAGGAGGGCTGATGAATTATTTTTATGCCACTGCATAAACATGTGCTATGTTTATGCCTCTGAAACAATATTTATCAAGACATAATATGACTTATTAGTAGTCATTAATGAAATGGGTAATAATCTGAAGTTTACCACAGTTACAATGCAGTTCATCATCTTTTATGTCATATAAAAGATTTCCACAGCCTCAGTGAGTTTTTTGGATACAGCTAAGCTCAGCTGCATTTTGTCAAGATAAGATGAGTCCAGGCACTATTTTAGCAGGATCAGAAATGAGTTCCTTATCTGGAACATCAATGGATGCTCGTATTTCAGGATGGTAGCTTGAAAGATTTCTACATTTCATTGGAAAATGGTGTAGTACAGACTGTTGTCTGGACCTTAAGTGAGCAAGGTTTCTTTTAGATTGGTGTGGAATGACAGACCTTACTGGTGCTGCCATAGTGCTTCAACATCTAACATTTGCTGTAGAATATTCCAGAATAGTCCAGGGAACCAGGGAGTTAGAACACAGTTTGATGTACTGCGTATCTCTCTAAAGGTGCTAATTATTTTGGCATCTATCTTATTTGTAAGAGGGCCATTATACCAGAAAGCTGAGTAGATCTCTGCTGTAGAGAAGAACAGTCCTGAATTGAAATCCTGAGGATGCGTACATTTCTGTGCTATATAGTACCAGCTACCTCTGAAACAATATTTATCAAGACACTTATTTTCTATTTGGTTTCTCCAGCACCAGTTTTGCAACTCTGAAAATCCTATATGGTAGCTCTCCAAGATTTTTTGGGTGGCTGTCATGCATGAAGTTTGTGCCACCTAAATTCATCATGAGCTTTTCAAACCTTCCTGATTATTCAGCTATCATGAAGGGATTGTTGTCTTAGAGATATTTGGGTTTGATCTTTCACACATGAAATAAATCTCAGCAGACCTGAGGTCATCTTCAGAAGTTCAAGAACCTCCTGTAACTGAGTATGAATGTGAGCACAGTGTTATCTCTGTGTATAATTTTCCATGATAAATAGCACTCAACTAGGACCTGTAACTCCATTCCTTTAGCTCCCGCCATGATGCCCCTTGTCTCTTTTAAAGGTAGGAGTCAAACTTACTGCTTTTCATGGTCAAGCACTCCTAAAAGATCTCAGCGACAGCATTTGATCACATTTGATCAAATTTTGAAATTTTTTATACATCCTTGTGTTTAACACCATTAAAAAAACAGTGAAAATGTTTGAAAGCCTTTTTATCAGTATCAGGCCTATGCCTGACTCCTGCTGAGTTCAGGATTCAGTGGGGTCCGGAGCCCAGATCCCACACAAAGGCAAGTGCCCACCTGGCTTTGTCCTCAGGAGATATTCCGTGGCCTGTGGGAGCTCAGGAGGCACTGAGAACTGTGGCCCAGCACAGAAGGAACTGGTTAGCCTGGAATTCCTTTCAAACCCTTTGGCAATTTAACTGCATTTTCTTTTCTCTTAAGCAGTTTTGAATTATTATAAAAGCTCAATGTATTGCAGTTCAATTCCAGGCTGAACTAAGGAATGACCTGAGTTGTTCAGATTCAATTTGAGTCCAGTTCCAGTTTAAGAAAATTTCAAATGATAGCACAAATTAAGTTACAATGAAATGGAAAAATAACTGTTTAAGCCAGTTTTTGGTTGAAATTTGTTTTCAATAATCATTTCAAGATAACAGGTCAGATTCTTCATGACTCAAGAAAGCATAATGATTCAAATAAGTTTTCTGGGCTATGATGCTGTGATTTGAATTATAAATGATGTCTGAATCAAGGCCTGAAACAAACCCAGGGAATGGCATTGTCTCTGTCCTGAAGTGGTGAAACAGCACCAGTCATGGAATACATTACTTTAAATTAACTCATCCAATTTCCTAGTACAGCTGCACAAAATACACTCATCACTGGAATTTTAACATTGTTTGTAGGATTTGAATCATATTTCTCATATTATGACAGATACAAGAATTAGAATAGATTTCTAAACCAAGTGGAAATAACTAAACTAAAATATATATGAAATGAACACTTTGCTGTATAGCTAGATGTTCTAAAATAGAGTGGTGATATTTTGACATGTTTCAGGGTATTCTCAGTTATAGATATTTTGATAGGTGTAGAATTATGTTGACATTGCATTAAGTGGTGTAATTACAATAAAAAAAGGAATCTATTTAAAAATGTTAGTGAAACTAGAGGACTTGGTAAGACATACTTCCCAATGATGTGAAAGATTCTTTGAGGCAGGAGTCAGATTTCTAAATTATCATGTTCCTTGTTGTTGTCAGATTTTGTCATTAATATCTTTATATCCAGATTTGACCCAGATTAGAAATCTATAAAGAACAGAAGTTAGTATGAAACAACAAATCATTTGCTACTGCTGAAAAATAAAATGTTAGCTTTTTTCTGATCTACTCTGACTGCTCAGTAGAATTGCTAAGGGTTGGCTTTTGGTTTGTAAAACCCAAATTAGCCTGAGACCCACACCAGCTGGCTTTCTTACAGTGACAATCAATAAATTTTCCTGATCTGGAGCATGTATTGTACCCAGAGGTAAACTGGAATAAAAGGAGATGCTATACCCAAGATCATTTAAGTAACATGGTTTGGAACCTGGTAACAGTGTAGCCACAGCAGCTGTGTGTGCCTCAGTGTTCAAGTTTTAGCCAGAGTCGCAGGTAGATTTTCTGCCTCCCACTGGCCTCTCCTGTGTGACCTTCCCCTGCTGTGATTGCGCTGTTATGAGAACTGCTCAGGCTGGAGCTGTCTCTGCATTACAGGACAGGCCTTCTTAGACCAGCAGAAACCAGGGACAGCATTTTCTGAGAGTCTGGTTTCATCATCTTTTCCCTATAAAATCTCAGTTTAAAGCTCATCAAAGCACATTCTTTTTCCCTTGTTACTTGAGAACTCACAGAATCACAGACACACAGAATCACAGAATGGTTGAGGTGGGAAGGGACCTCTGGAAATCATCTAGTCCGACTCCTCTACTTGAGCAGGGTCACCTAGAGCACGTTGCACAGGATTGTGTCCAGGCAGTTCTTGAAGTTCTCCAGAATAGAAGTTCTCCAGGCAGTTCTGCAGAGAAGGAGACTCCACAGCCTCTCTGGGCAACCTGTTCCGGTGCAGTGTCACTCTCACAGGAAAGATTTTCCTCATGTTCAGATGGCACTTCCTGTGTTTCAGTTCATGCCCGTTGCCTCTTGTCCTGGCACTGGGCACCGCTGAAAAGAGTCTGACCCCATTCTCTTGACACCCTCCCTTCAGATATTTATACACTTTGATAAGATCCCCCCTCAGTCTTCTCTTCTCTAGGCTAAACAGGCCCAGTTCTTGCAGTCTTTTCTCTTATGTGAGAGATGCTCTAGTCCCTTACTCAACTTTGTAGCCTTATGCTGGACTCTCTGCAGTTGCTCCGTGTCTCTCTTGTACTGGGGAGCCCAAAATTGGGCACTGTACTCCAGATGTGGCCTCATCAGAGCTGGGTAGAGGCGGAGAATCATCTCCCTCGACCTGCTGACAACACTCCTCTTAATGCACCGCAGGATATCACTGGCCACCTTTGCCACAAGAGCATGCTGCTGACTCATGGTTAACTTGTTGTCCACCAGGACCCTAAGTCCTTCGCCACAGAGCTGCTTTCCAGCAGGTCAGGCCCCAGCCTTTGCTGGTGCGTGGAGTTATTCCTCCTTAGATGCAGAACACTGCATTTCCCTTTTCTGAACTTTATGAGGTTCCTGTCTGCCCAAGTGTGACTGGAGATCTTACAAATAGCTTTTCCCGTCGGCACCTTGCTGCTTGGCATAGCTACCTCACTTAGCAGTTGAAGGGAGCTTTCTGGCAGTACAGCACTTTGAAGCAACACACCTTACTGTTGGCAAAGAATGCTTCAGGTTCTTTGCTTTAAGACATGTAACTTACATGGTGTTTATGCTAATAAGATAAAAAATAAATAAATGAAAAACTATATACTTTTAACAGTACAGCCCTAGAAATATTCTTAGTGCAGTACAGCAAGGAGCAGTTGCTTTACCTCCCCCTCCTAGAAATTACATATTATAAAGCTGTGGAACCTGGAACCTTTCATATCATAGAATACATTTTAGAATAATGCTGATACTATACTACTTTTACTGAGTCTTGCTGACCGTGAATAAAATACCTCACTATTATAGTTTTGTGGGTACACACGTATAGTAAAGTAGTACTAATCAGAAGTTGGTCATATAGTAGCATTTAGAAGTATTGCTTTAAGAGCTTTAAGGAAAAAAGCTAAGCAGAACATTCAGTTTCTCTAAAGAGAGTGATGAAGCTCTCTGGCTCATTTATTTAAGATCTTGTATGTTTTTTCCAGACACATTTTAGCTAATATTTAGAGCTAATGTTAAGGTTATTTATTAACTATTCATTATGGCATATAGCCCACTAGAGGGCTGCTTTTCAAAAAAAATTGCATCCAGATTGTTAATAGAAGGCAAAATAAAGACTAAAATAAAATAAAAATATGTATTATTGTACTGTATAATTTTGTCCTACAGCCTCTGTGATTGCATGTTATATACAGAAAATTTTAAAACAATATACATCATGGCCCCAGTTCTGCAAACTTTTAAAATATGCTTAGCTTTAAGTATAATTAGACTTACCATTTAGCATACTGAGAATTTTAGAGTTAAATGGATACCTAGGTGCTAGTGAGACTGTCTTCTGTCACATATCGCACCCTCTCTGTCTGCGGAAGGGCAAAGTTCCAATGTTTATCTCTTATATTTGATTTGAATATTGCATAGCAGAGGTATTTTGACATCTGAATGACAGGTCACAGCTTCAGTTTGGAAATCAGGTGTCAGTAGTAATTTCTTTTCTTGTGCTCTTATCGTGACAACGCCCTCCACCTTCTTTACAGGTTTGTAAAGAACACGACAAGAAAATGAGGAGATTACAATGTTAAGAAATATAAAACAAACTTGATTTTCAGAGACAACTATCAGTGTATATTGATTTATGTTTTCCTCCCGAAACATTGTAAAAAGCACAAGTGTTCGAGTGTCGTGTTGGTTCATGAATTCCTTTACAGTAGCACTGTGTGATTTAAAGGAGACGTGCCAAGTGATGTGGCAGTTGCTATGGCAACTACAGCAATTCAGTTTTTATTCAGTATCATGTAAAATGAAACAAGATACGATTTGCCTTGTGGCTTCAGGAACTTATGCATCCTACCAATGTTGTTTCTTTTTGTCTTTTTTTGACATTGTTTCCATTAAAGAAAAGTAGCATATGTTTGTTTTAAGGATTTGCCTCATTTTTGAGCCATGTGGTGCCATTGCTTTTAAAGCAGAACTTCCCTTAAAAACATTATAGATCTGTAGAGAAAACGCATTCAGATGCTAGCACTGACTACATAAGCAAACCACAATGCAATTCTGCTTAAAGACCAATGTTATTATCTGTCCTATGATTTGGCAACCTGCCATTTTATGTATTCCTAAATACGATGTGTAAGATCTTCACAAAGGAAAACGTGATTGTTTACACTAGATCAGCTTACTGATTCGGGAAATTCAGCGCCCTTCCTCCGTGGGCACCCGGTTCATTATGCCTTAAAGGGAAACAAAATCTGCAGCGGTGTGAGGGGGTGGCTGGGGGAGCTGTACACGAGGATAAAGTTCTGTTTGCTTGGCTGAGGCGTAGACGGTGGAGCCGGTCAGAAACGCGGAGGCGGCGGGTTCGTCCACCTCCCGTGGCAGACGCCTGGTCCCAGCAGGAACACGGGGAGTTCAGGAAATCTCGCACACAGATTTACTCCTCTGAGGAGAGGAGGAGGCGGCAGGTCCATCTCCCCGGCCCGCTCGGCCCTCTCTCGGCGCTCCCGCAGGCCGCCAGCTCGCTGCGCCGGCTGCGCACCCGCCTCGCTGTGGGCAGCGCTCGCTGCGCTCTTCCTGCAGCCGTGGGCGAGCGAGGGTCTCAGGCCGGCCTCGAGCTCGGAGGCAGCCAGCCTCTCCGGACAGATTCCCTGCGGCCAGGGCCTTATAGCTGTGTCAGCAGAGCTAACGTAAACAGGACCGGCGCACAGAGCCGGTGCCGGTCCCACGGTCGTCCATACTGTTAAATCACTGGTAGATTTTTGTCCCTCACATTTTTGTGCTATGCTAACTAGTACTCTTCTAGACATTTTTTCTTATAAATGAGTCCAAGTAAGATCCTGGTGAGGGGCCATTCCTAGTAGGCCATCTCGGTTTGGGAGAGTAAGAATTAAGGCCTGTGGTTCCTTCTTGTTAAAGCTTGAATTGTAGTCGTGACTCAGCCCTTGGTTTTTTTCCTAAATGCAGTAAGAGTTTTTCCATACATTGTGGGGTTTCCTTATACCAGGCTGTAAAACTCCAGATCTGATCTGTTTTCTGTGAAAACTGAAGATTTGGTAGCACAACATAATCTCATTCTTCCTGCCCAGAATTGTTTTCCACTTGTACATTGCTGTGTTTTCATCCACAGAGGCAACATTGTTTTAGTGCTGCTGCATGGGCAGTACTGTGCATCACTGCAGCATCCTTTGGAACACAAGGCTTTGTGTACTGTACGTGTAAAATGATATTTTAATCAAAAAAAAATTTAAATAATATTTTAAAGATTTTAAGGAAGCATGAGGCTTTCTATTAAATTAATTTTGTAAAAGCTAGTTTTGTTTCATTTTTCCTTGTATTGGACAGTGTTTTAGTGATGAGATAGTTTTAAGATTTAGTTTGGAAGATGCTTGAGTTGCTTTGACCAAACATAGTTTCAGTTTAGTTTGCCTTTGACTTATATCAAAGTTTTTTTCCTTTCTATGTGTGTGTGTGTGTAATCCCAAACTTTATTGAATTCCGTACCTCAAGCTTCAATAGAAACAGTACACAACATAATGGCTCATGAACTGCAGGGTGCCAGATATATCTCTTTCTTTATTTTCACTTTGGTAGATGTGCATAGCTCTGATATTGGCATTGCTAAATGTTATACAGAAATATCAAGGAGATAATTAATCCTTTATAGTTGTACGATTCCCTTCAGCCCCAGCAAAATGTCCACTGTCATAAGTGAAGAATTGTATGTGTCTACCTATTGCACATCAAAAACTGTATAAACAGGCTGTGAGTACAGTACTGTGGCATGCTTGAAAACAACTCTTGGGTCAGTATGATTGCTTTTAGCACAATAGATAGCTCTATCGCAGAGCAATTTTTCAATGGGAGCTGAGGATATCAAGTGTTTGAGTATTGGCACCTGTGACAAGGAAAGGGACATGATTCTGTGCTGTGGAGAAACAATCTAGTCCATTAATGCCTGGAGATTATTGATGCTGACAACAGTTCAGTGTGCGCTTTGCCACTGCAAAGGAATGTCATTTTGTGAACTCTCTCTCTCTGGCTCTTTACCTTTAGCAGGTAATGACTTTTATTTTATAAATGTTAGTGCTGTTTTTATGAAATCAGTATCATAAGCAGTTTGTCAAACTGTTAATTTAAAGATCTACACTAAGTGAATGCAAACAAATTCTTGTCCTCAAAGCTCCGCTAAGACACAATGTTCAAATTTTAATTTCCAGTCCATCTTAGATTATGGTGATGAAAAACAATATTTAATCCCTCGTTAACACAGAAATAAGCGGAAACTGTCATTTTCCACCAAACAATAACGGGATTATCTCAAGAACTGTCAGTTTATGTGAAAACATTATGTTGCCCAAATTTTCATAAAAATTAGCACTGGGTAATATTCAAGATCAGAGCAATGGAAAGAGGGAAATCTGCATTCATGGTAATAAATATTCATATTTGTCTGCTCAGGAGATGAAAATCTAATCAAGGGGCTATTGATGCGCTGGCTCTTTTTTTTGAAAAAAAAAAAAACCCAAGATGTTTCATCTAAATTGGGTTTGATATGGAAATTAGTCTCACTCCAAGTCCTCCAGGCCATGAGCATGCTGGGATAACACTGGAGGTGTCCGGTACATCAGATATTGCTGCTGGCATCTGCTTCCATAGACAGCAAACACAATAAAATAAAATAAAAAATTGACAACATCTCAAGGGTCAACCTCCCCGTGGCTTAGGGTGTTTTTTTTTTCCCTAAACATTTTAATTTTATCCCAGTTAAATCCTCAGTACTGCAGGGTTAAAATTGTCGGCATTTTTTGCTTTTGTTGACAATTACCATAAATCAGAAGACACTCTGCATGAAGCTTAATGAAATATGTATGATCTAAAAATGGGAAGAAGATAAGTGCACTATGTTGCTTTAGGGTTTTGTGTGTGTATCTATGTATCTGTGCGTGCATATGCAGAACCTGAAGAGCTAACCTTTCTGTCTATTTTATATGCTGTGCACTGAACGGAAGAGTAAGCCAATTAGGTACTCGAGGACAAAATAGATTCTTTACAGTAAAAATATATTACATAAATAAAATATATCATAATTTATCCAAAAGTGAGAGCTGTATGTTTTCTATCTCATTTAAAATGTTCAATTAAAAATATTTTTCTGTTAAAGGGTTCAGTTAAAAACATTTTTGGATAATATATTATCTGTCTACATAAGTACAAAAGCCTGCTTCTCCAGCATGGCCTCCAAAAAGAAATTTTTGTCTTGACATACTTATTTTCATTGTTAATATTCTATAGCAAGTACATGTTGTGTTTGAAACAGTTTTCTAAACAGTGAAAATCTGTAATTATCCATTATCTCTTGTCCTTCCTTGTACTTCTAATGACATAATCTTTTTAACGAACTATATCATTGATGTTACAAATATCTGTGTATAGGACGCCACTTGTAGGGGGGTATTCTTTTCTTAGATCTATCTGGCAGAGTTGGGGGTGCTACAGGACACACAGTAGTATTATCTAGCTACCAATCACTGTAGCACATGCAAGTATTTGGGTAACTCAGTCTTCTTAAAACACCAAATGCTTTTGGTGAGTTTACCTAATTCCTGGAAAGTTGTCCTACAAAAGCTATTGTTTTTACATCTGGAATAGACACTAGTTACATCAGCAGCATTCACCTATATTGCCTGTAGAGAAGGAAAGGAAGTAGTTAAACGAAGACTGCTCTAAAAGAAAGGATATTCTTACTGACCAAGGAAAAAGAGTAGCTTTAATAAAAATATTGTTGGGGGGTGCATCTTTTCATTGTCAAGTCTATACCAAATTGAAGTATGGAAATACCGCTTTTACAGTTTCAGTATTCCACTAATTTTGCAATAAATCATTGATAAGCATATGTAAGCAGCCTGCAGTGTGTAGTATGCATGTACTGGCAGATCTGCTGTCTTTTACTGTACAATCTGTGCTGGCATGTTTGTCCAGAATGTTTTTCAGTGACTTTATCTTCCTGATCAACTCCTTTGCCAAGCTTAGAAAAAAGAAGAAGAAAGAAGAAGAAAAACATGTGGCATATACAGCAGATGGGTATTCAGCAGTAGCATACAGGTGTCTGGCACACAGGTGTTTTCATTTTCTGTTTGCCAGATAACATGCAGAAGTTAGATCTATTTTCTGGGAAATCCCTTTATTTTTTCCCGAGAAAAAGAGTTGCACATTCTTCCAGTGCAACTTGGCCTAGCTAGATCTACATCTGCTAATATTAATTGTTCCTCCTAATCGCTACTCATTTGACCAGTGTAGTGCTTAGAGCAGAACTCCCTTTCCTCTCTTTACTTTTTCCCAAGATGCTAAATTGATTCTGTTGAGGTCATTGTCTTCTACAGCAGAAGAGATGCATACAGTTTGTGCTGGGATTAGGCAGTACCACCTGATGCAAGTCCTTTCTTCTTCATTTACATTACCTTTTTAAAGCTTCTCCTATTAATTTTAGTATAAATAATACTTGTTTAGTCATGGAGGAAACTGCAAATTCTACATCTATAAGCAAATAACTGGCTACAATAGACTAACAATTAGGAAAAGTCCAATTACTTGTACTAACTTCTACTAAAATTCTGACTGGAATTTGACTCAAGTAGAGCCATGAAGATGACATGGATTAGAAACACATTAAGCAGTTGTACATAGCAATGTAGCCTCTGAAGTAAAGCAGCACAATAATGTTTATAAATATTATAACCAGTATTCATAGCACTAACCTCTGTAATCTGTTTTACCTCCTTAAGGTCTTATGTGCTAAATACAATCCTTGGGTAATGGAGAGACTTGGAACTGACTTGCAGCACTCAGCCCAGGTCCACTTCCCCTTTCCATCACCTTCTGGGGAAGCTTCTGCTTCACACTGATGACTGAGGGAGCACAAGCAGCTTGTATGTCCTCTGATTAAAATCAGATGAGCCCTCTGATCTTCTCCACAAAAGTACCACATACTACCAGTGCTTAGCAGGATATGGTTCTTTGTGCTGCAGAGATTTTGAGATTTCAGAGGATTCCTGCTTCCCCGTTAGGATGAAATGAAGGCTTTTTCTAGGTTTCCATGAAAGAAGCCACAATAAAAGATACCCAAAATAGACTGGTACTAATGTGGAAGGGAGCAGACCCTGATTTTCTGCACTGCTCTTCCTCCATATCTGTACTGAATGGTCTAACTCTTATCAGATATACTGAGTAGTAGCATCCTGGAATTGTTTCATTTTATGCAAATATTTTAATATTCAGGAAATATTATGTGCTCCTGGTTCTCACTGAGGGCCTTGTTCTGAGTCAAGCAGCTAAGGCCTGAACTTCCGTTTCCCAAAATAATAGTCTGACACTTAAACTATAGGCTGTGATGAAGCTTTCTGTCACCTAAACTTTAACTAAAAATCATGACTTTGACCTGAAAAAAAATCACTGGAAAAAAATAACCAAAAAAATCTCTAAAACTTCTCTGGACCATGAAAATTTTAGATCTGTAACAAAGGGAATATTTTTATGTAAAACATTTAGCTGAAATAATCCCGAATAGTTTTAATTAACAGGGGCATTACAGTAATGCTTTGTAGACAGGACTGGGGTTCTGTCTCACTGGGTGCCTTCCCACACAAAGACTGAAAGAAAAACTCTACCTTTGAGTGACTATAGATAATCACTTATGACTGGAAAAAAAAGGGAATAAAGGGCATTATTATTCTTACTTTATAAAGAAGTATCTAAGGTATAATGATACTAAGTGAAATTGCCCAAACTTGAAGTTTGTGAGAAATTTGATGTTGGACCCCAAGCCCAATCCAGTGCCTGAACCAGAAACTCGCCTTTCTCATCCATTAGTATGCAATCCAGGAACATCCGGATGAAAGCTTATCTTAACAAAATGCTTTAATAATCCTAGCTATGAAATGCTAGGAACTGATCTTGTATTTTACAATAGGAGACGAAGAGGCTGCAGTACAGTATGGTATGTTAATTATATGCAAAGTATATTCACATGCAAATTTGAATACTGAAAGGAAAATCATTCTTTTCTAAGCCAGTGAAGACAGGTTTTTCACCCAAAGAAGCCAGACTCTGCCAATAATTTTTTTTAACAAATTGACAGGATTTCATTACATTTTAAAACATATTTGTCTTTTCATGCAAAATAGTTTCAACTCTCTTCTAAATAAGCTCAATTTCTTTGCTACATGAAGTAGGCAAAAATAATAAAGGTCTGTTGTATAACTAAGATCTTGTGGTCATAACATAATAAAAAATAAGTCATTAGTGAGTAAAATTTTGAATTGGCATTATAAAATTTTGGTATTTAGGTTTCAGTAGTCAGGACCTGGAGCAGGTCCAGGTGCTGTCTGTGATCGTGTTGGTCAGTAGCATCCACAGTGATTAATACCATATTGCTATGGCTATTCTGTATTCGTTAGACAACAAAGTTATATTCCTCCGTCTATTGCCATAACGAACTTTAGAAACATTAATGGATGGACATAGAATCTCTCAGCAATATGTTATTTTCACAGAGCATGACAAGATATACCTGGTTGTTCTTCTGGCTCAGCGGTAATGCAGTGGTGCTGTTAAGCATATTTTGCTGGGTGAGACAAGAGAACACAGAGCAGTAGTAGCTGTGGCTGCTGTCTTGTCTTTATTTTATCTTTTTCATTTTGAGCTTGAGTTCTGTGCCAGACTAATAGCCTATGGCAATGGGCTGGGGAAATGAAACTTTCACTAAGATCAGGAAATGTGCAGAAAACAATGTGTGAAATCCTGATTTGAAAAGGATGAACAGACTGGTGAGGGCATAGAGACAGTTTGTGAAGTGAAACCATATTTGTACCCAACGTGTTGTAATCAAAGTCTAGAAAAAACCTGTAACAACTGAAGCAGCATAAGATCCCACCCAGGAGACAATAGAATGACATCCTCATTACTCCACTCTGTGAATAAAGGAGGTGTGGAGTTTATTCTGCCCTTTTCAATTACTGGCAGCTTATATTAATTTATAGTGGCGGAGTGATGTGTGTGTTGTGCTCTGGGGTGATTATCCTTGTGAGACTGTAAGTTCAACAGTTGTCAGGCAATTTGGAGTTGCAGACTGGCAATTTTCGTAATTGAATCTCAGGAAATAAACAAAATATGGCAACTTGATACATTTCAAGGCAATTAAATTTCCACTGAAATTTCTGCTTTGTCCTGGGGACTCCCAAATTTGCTCAGCCAAATTGCCTGCTGACAGATTAGAAATGCGAGTAACCTCCAAAAAATGGAGGAAAACAGCCACTGCTATGTATTCAGTGGCACAATGATATATGGTATTGGGACCTGCCCTTTATCTAAAACATGGTCTTAGAAGCCTGCAATCAGATGACATGTCAGAAGAGCAGCTTGGTCATTACGACTTAGGAAGGTTGTGTCAGTGATGGCTTTCCTGGCTCAGGAGAGGTAGAACCACAGAATTCCTCTCTTGTAAGATGACTTGTCTGCAATGTATGAATTCAACACCCCTGCCCATTCCATTTAGGACACAAAGTTTTCAGGGCAAAGTGCTGCATACAGTGTCTAGTGTCTTTATTATTAGTTACAATTATGTGGCACCTACTGGGAACCACCAGGCTGGATTCTCTCATGCTAAATACCTGACAGATAAGCAAACACTCAGAGTTTTCCTGGGTCTTTTTTCCTGAGAAAATGATTGATAGATATAGATATAAGTTGTTTCTTCAGTGAAATCCTGTCTATTTGCAGAAATTGTACAGTAAGTCTGTTTCACAGAACACAGTAGAAGCAAGCAACCTGTAGGAGCAAGGCACCCAGTTTCCACGCTCACGCTGTATAAGACCATCTCTGGCATTTTCCAAAGCCTTGAAAACACTGTAAATATGGTCCAAGACTGGCTCTGAGTTTCCAAAACCTCTCTACATCCTTACCTGCTCCAGTAAGATCTGAAACCACTCATTAGAAAAATCTATTAATAACTACCCTTACTTTCCAAACTTAGGCTGCACAGACACTTAATTGAAGCATCTGTGATAGGAGTGTAGTCAGCTTAGCTTTATAATCAGGAGTCCAGCTAAGACAGGAATTGCCTTCTATTTCCCACCATTGATTACAAAGAAAGCCAAAGGCTAGGGCTGCTTAGTTAAATGGGATAAATGCAGGCATTAAGTCTAAAAGCTAAAATTTAATAGGTTGGATCGCTACTTGATCTGAGGTGTCAATGTGATTCTGCAATGTAAATAACAAGGTAAATTGGGGATATCACAATCTGCCTGCAATCTGTAGGGCTGGCTGAAGATGTGAATGGTACAAATCATATTATCAGACTGTATTTGTCTGATAAGCCTATCCTGGAGTTTCCCAATTGCGATCTTGGGCCACTTGTGTTTCACAAACCATCTGAACATTAAGGCTGTGGCAGCCAAAGGTCTTTTCCGGTTGTTTTAGTACTGGTGTGTGTGAGTGCACAGAGCTGGAACAGTCAGATAATCAAAGCCTAGAAAAGTCTCCACACTCTCCTATTCTTCTGAAAGGTCACAAGAGGCCATCAATAGGCCTGTCCTAAGTTTCTATCCGGATACTTGGCTGATGCTTACTTCTTGAAGCGGGGCTAGAAAGGGCTCCTGTTTTGGGCAGAACCTTTCCCCAGGAGGAGGAGGTTGGGCTCTGAGCGTGATGGGAGGTGAGGGCTGGTTTTGGCTGGAACATGTTATTCTGGACCAGGCTAGACCTTGATAAGTGGACCCAGAAATTAAGTTGCCTTCTAGGGCAGACCTTTGAGACCTGATGGCATATGCAGTGAATATTCTGAAATCTAGACTAATTTCATAGTTTCTGGACAAAGCGTAACTTGATGGCCTCTCTTTATAGTCAACAGATTAGCAAATAATAACTTCTGGAATATAAAGACAATAAAGACTTCATTCTTTTTCAACTGGTGTTGAAAAGTGGCATGAAGGTGACCATGCTGACAAGGCACTGTGGAAGGAAAGAGGAACGTGTCTGCTCAAACTAGAAGAGGCTTCCTTCTTTTCTTTTCCTTTTTACTTTGTGTTAAAGATGTATGACTTCCCAGTCAGTGCAGCTTGCAGTGTGCCTTTGTTTTCCAAATTAGAAAAACAAAACAAGCTGTTTCTCAATATAATTGTTGGGCAGTTTGTTGCATCAAGCTGTGAGCAATGTGTGGCATGGAAAGAGCCCTGGCTGGTACCAGCAGAGGTGTGATTGGGATACAAAAATAGTCATGCCACTTGTAGTGTATGCAAACAACTGTCTTTCTCTTTAGGTGCTGTTAGAAACCCCTAGTGTGTTCCCAAACCTCAAAACTAACTCATGAGAAAAAATGTAATAATGTTATCTCTTATTTTGTTCTTTCTTTCATTGCTTTCTCATCCCTTCTTAGGGGTTGAGAGATGGTCTCATGGTGGAGAACAGAGTGCTACAACATAAAAAAAAATGCTGTTGCAAATCTGTACTTATCGATAATGCAGTCTCCATATAAACTCATACACATGGAAGAATCTAAGACTATGCTCTGTTCACATCAAACCGTAGCCTTGTGGCATTTCAACAGAAAGAGAAATCATAGGTCCTTTAAGGTGTTTGGATCAACCAGAAGAGGGAGACAACCCATGCACACTGTAAAAATTATAAGCTTAGGATAGTGAAATACCTTGGAATTCAGCTCTGTCTTAAATATTTAAATAATGTGCTTGAGAATGCCTGCAAGGAATAATATTAAGAACCATTATTAAAGACATAGCAAGTCTATTTGTGAAATAGTTTGCAGAGTATATGTACTGTACTGCTAGGAAGTTGGGTAAAAAATCAAATATTTTATATTCTGCCAGCAGTCTCCATGAAGTTCTTCATGTTCTTGAGGATGTCTTTTCCTCTTTGATTTGTTTTAGTTTTATTATTTTTTAATTTTGAACAAGTGAGCCTGTATGGTATTTTCTTGGAAAGCATTTACTGAATTAGCTTAGCTAAGACAAAATCAAAAGAAATACTCGAATAGAATTGAATTTCAAGTTTCTATCAAACATGTAGCTATAGTTTTGTGCTATAGAGAGTAAAAAAAAATTTTTTAATTGTAAAATATTAACACAGCTTATATATGCCAGTATACACATATTCCTCATTGGTTTTCAAAGTTAGTTTTCAGTCATCTAATTCTACACATCTTATGAAATACAATAAAATATGCAAAAATAAATCAGCACGAGAACTCAGGATTCCAATATGCAGTGTTACTATGTCAAGGGCAAATGTATCCATTGAAAAAGCAACAAACATACTTCAGTACTTGCATTTTTTAGGTTCTATCAACTAGCATGTAGACTTTGTCTGTTTAAACACAATGTAGTCAGCATTTATCTCCTGTAAGAGCAGTCTAAACAGGATCTCCTATGTAATCAGATTGACTCAGAGATGTTTTTGGTGGTGGTGGTGGTGGTGGTGGAGGGAACCACTTTTTTTCTATTAATTCTCAGGCAGCCAATGTGCACATCTTATCAGGAGTTACCTAGCAGCTATATGCTGCCATTAGTTGAAGTATAATGATTAGTTAGTAGTCTGTGACTCCACAGGTTACAGTTTGTACAATTATATACAAGTATTTAGCATTTGATTTCTTCTGAAAACCCCTTTATCATACAGAAATGAATAACATTAGGTCAGATCATGACTGTTGCTTATGTCTGTAGTGTATAGTTATCAAGAAGTGCTTTCTTTCCTTCACCTTCCCCATTATATTTCCTGTTTTCCAGGTATTGCTAGAATTTAAGCACATTATCAAGAGAAAATTGTGAAGTCTTGAACAGAGATCAGTGCAATTTCTGGAAAATTGTTTATATTTTAAATTTTACCTGGGAATTGCATAAAGTAGTGACTGTCCACTTGTCCCATTTCATATGAGGACAGGGCAAGAGGAAAGACCTTTTAGATTTAGCAGTGTTATAGGGGAACATTCATGACTTAACTTTTGCAGGCTTTACAACATGGTGTAAATGCAAGGTGACTGCCACATGTTTAGCCGAGGTATTTGGCGGCACAGGAGCTCTTCACACAGTATTTTCCTCAGATTTTTCTATATTTTATAATTTTGTACTAAAAATGCAGTTTTCTTTTTTGATCCTGTGTTGTTTGCAATGATCCTTTAACTTTGAACGTAAGGATCTTGCCTAACGCTAAAAAACTATTAGTGGCACAAGCAATCCAGGAGGTTCCTGGAGAGCATTGATGATAACTTCCTGACACAGATGATGGAGGGGCCAACAAGGAGAGATGAACGGCTGGACCTTGTACTAACAAACAAGGAAGGGCAAGTTGGAGATGTGAAGGTTGGAATCAGCTGCAGTGATCATGGAGTTCAGGATCCTGTGAGGAGGAAGCAGGGCAAAAAGTATGATCACAACACTGCACTTCAGGAAGGCAAACTTTGGCCTCTTCAGGGACCTTCTTAGAAGAATCTCATGGGGTAGGGCCCTAGAAGAAAGAGAGGTCCAAGAGAGCTGGTTAATATTCAAGGATTCCTTCGCCCAAGCTCAAAAGCAACGCATCCCAATGAGTAGGAAGTCCAGCAAAGGGGGCAGGAGACCTGCATGGATGAATAAAGAGCTCCTGGTAAAACTCAAACAGAAGAAGGAAGTGCACAGAAAATGGAAGCAGGGACAGACCACTTGGAAGCATTATAGGAATATGGTCCGAGTATGCAGAGATATTACTAGGAAAGCCAAGGCCCATCTGGAGTTGAATCTGCAAGGATGTCAAGGACAGCAAGAAGGGCTTTTTTAAATACATCAGTATCAAAAGGAGAATGTGGGCCTGCTACTGAATGGGGCAGGGGTCCTGGCGATAAATTATACAGAGAAGGCAGAGACACTGAATGCCTTCTTTGCTTTTCTGCTAAGACCATTCCTCAGGAATCTCAGACCCTAGAAACCAGGGAGAAAGTCTGGAAAAAGGAAGACTTTCCCTTGGTGAAGGAGGATAGGGTAAGAGATCATTTAGGAAAGCCTGACGTCCACAAGTCCATAGGTCCTGATGGGATGCAGCCATGAGTGCTGAGGGAGCTAGCAGACATTGTTGCTAGGCCACTTTCAATCATCTTTGAAAGGACATGGAGAACAGGGAAGGTGCCTGAGGACTAGAAGAAGGCTAATGTCACTCCAGTCTTCAAAAGGGGCAAGGAGGACCCAGAAAACTACAGGCCAGTCAGCCTCACCTCCATTCCTGGAAAAGTGATAGAACAGCTCATCCTGGATGCCATCTCTGAGCATGTAGAGGAAAAGAAGGTGACCAGGAGTAGTCAGCATGGATTCACAGAGGAGAAGTCATGCTTAACCAATCTGATAGCCTTCTATGATGGCATGACTGGCTGGGTAGATGAGGGGAGAGCAGTGGACATTGTGTGTGGCAAGGCTTCTGACACTGTCTCCCATAACATCCTCATAGATAAGCTAGGAAAATGTGGGTAGATGAGTGGACAGTGAGGTGGATTGAGAACTGGCTGAAAGGCAGAGCTCAGAGGGCTGTGATCAGCGGTGCAAAGCCAGTTGGAGGCTTGTAGCTAGCAGTGTCCCCCAGGGCTCTGTACTGGGTCCAGTCTTGTTCTGTTTAGTCATCAGTGATCTGGATGAAGGGACAGAGTGTGCCTCCTCAGCAAGTCTGCTGATGCTACAAAACTGGCAAGAGTGCCTGATACACCAGAGGACTGTGCTGTCATTTAGAGGGACCTGGGCAGGCTGGAGAGTTGGGCAGAGAGGAACCTCGTGAAGTTCAACAAAGGAAAGTGCAGGGTTCTGCACCTAAGGAGGAATAACCCCATGCACTCGTACAGGCTGGGGCCTGATCTGCTGGAAAGCAGCTCTGTGGAGAAGGACCTTGGGTCCTGGTGGACAACAAGTTAACCATGAGTCAGCAATATTCTCTTGTGGCAAAGGCGGCCAGTGATATCCTGCGGTGCATTAGGAAGAACATTGCCAACAGGTCAAGGGAGGTAATTTTCCCCATCTGTTCAGCCCTGATGAGACCACACCTGGAGTGTTGTGCCCAGTTCTGGGCTCCCCAGTACAAGAGAGACATGGAGCTGCTGGAGCAAGTCCAGAAGAGGGCTACAGATGATGAGGCCAGGCTCTTTTCAGTAGCGTCCAACAACAGGACAAGAGGCAACAGGCGCAGGAAGTGGCATCTGAACATGAGGAAAAACTTCTTTCCTTTGAGGGAGGCAGAGCACTGGAACAGGTTGCCCAGAGATGTTGTGGAGTCTCCTTCCTTAAAGATATTCAAAAGCCATTTGGACACTGCCCTCTGCAACGTACTCTAGGTGACCTTGCTTGAGCAAGGAGGTTGGACTAGATAATCTCCAGAGGTCCCTTCTAACCTCAACTGTTCTATGATTCTAAGTTGGCCCTCTCTTCTATACAATGGCTTTCGGGAAATGTGGAGTGGTGATTCCGCAGCCTCGCAGGAAAAACAGATGTTTATACTGCTCAGATCAGCCACCAGAAGTGCAGCATCTGACTCTGAAGCCTGTAGCCCAGAAGAAGGGATGGGAAGGTCTCCAGCAGTTCCTTGGGGACTGCCAGCTCTGCCTTATTCTTCCTGCAGCCTAAATAATCACAATTCTAATTGCTCACCTGCAAGGCAGTTTCTGAGAAGTGTGATCAAATTTCTTTATATTGCCATCATATTTCAAAGCCTTTCTGCTCCAGTAAGCATCTGGAAAATCAACCACAAAATCATCAAAATGTTGGCTTAAGGGACCGCTATAGTCACCTGGTCCCATCTCCTGCTCAGGGCAAGGCTGTTGCCAATACCAAATCAGGCAGGCTTCCTTTCTGCACTGGTAGTTTCAACTCCAGTGTTAGAAAACAAGGAAGTAGAAAACAATCTTGGAAAGGAGAAGGAAAAGGCTGGAACTATTATCCTGATGTAAGAAAATTTCCTCATTTGGATGCTCCCAGTAATAACTTCCTTGTGCAATCTGGACTTAATGCCTTTTCTGAGGACTTGCTTTATATGTTCTTAGGCTTTAGCTAAGGACAACCATCCTCACCCTGGCATTGTTGCCATCTGTCACATAATAAATAATAATGAGTTCTCTTTGTCTTCTTCCACCTGCTTGAAGTCCATGCTCAAAAGCATATATCAAAGGCTCTGCATGTAGTGTATCTGCCATAGACGCCTTTGAGGTGGTTTCCCCACTGATAATCACATAGAATATCCTTTCCATTCCTTTGTGGCCAGGGTAGTAGTGGACCAATACCCTGATGCAAAGGGGGATATAGCCATTATCATAGCTTTTTTCCAAAGCCTGAGGACTGGCTGGTGCAAACTAGCCTTGACAAACACATTTCACATTCCCTGCAAACTGTTTTCCCCCTGTCAATTACTAGAGACTTTAGATGAGTGTGCTGAAGTCTTTCTTGACTCTAGTAAAACTTTTAAAATTGACTGGAATTATTCTGGACACAGTTGCTACCAGAGCTTATTCTTCTGTGACTGTTTCCAGTCTCTAAAGAAGCTGTGTACTGTGTGCCTAGGGCAAATCTGATTCAAACTGCAGTGAAATGAATGGAGGAATTGCTTTGAATTAGGTCCTATACAGATGTGTTAGGATCATTAGGATAAAAGATAAAGCACAGAGGGTAGAGACTATTAATGCAACCATCTCAGTGTACAAGGAAAGACAAGGAGAACAAGGAGATTTTGCATATCCCCCTACTCCCATGGATTCACCTTTCTGGCCTAATTCCAAGCTGAAAACATTACTGGGCAAATTTCCCAAAAGAAAAAGCATGGCTTCTATCTCCTTGCTCACACTAGTGACCAAAGCTGGCCCCTTTGCATGGCTGTAGTCTAGCCACTAGGCACTGCCATGGCCTGGGATTTTTCTAGTGTGGACTATTACTCAGTACAACCTTAGTCTTAAACACCTATCACATAGCCTTTGCTAGTCTTAAAAGCATGAATTATGTTTCAAATAACTTGTTTCAGATTCAGGACTTCCTGAAAGATAAGACAAGTTGCAGTTACTGTCTTATGGACCCTTGAAAGCTATTCTTGCAAACACAAGGAAGAGAAGGCAGAGATTTCTTCTGTTTATTTTGTGTTCTTCTCTTAATTGTGACTTGCTCTGCTAGTAGTGGTGATGAGGATGACATATATTCATAAAAAGATAAAGGAGTACTGTAGAAAATAATTTTTCTGTTGTAAATTTAGGCTAAAAAATCTTACAGATTATATATAAGCTTTGTGCTACCTACTGTAGTTCCTAGACAAAAATCTCTGTGTCACATAGGCCCAACTCATGCTGGCATATATTAGTTAATTAACGAATACATGGTTTAGTAAAGTTTGAACTGCTTATGGGTACAAGGGTTCAATTTTGGTAATCAGAACCATAATTATCAGTGCCTACCACCTAATAATCATTTTAAGATTTGACCTCATTAATAGGGTCAAATTTTGTCACTATTAGGAAAGACATTTTAAAAGGCAGCTGCTGTGATTTCTGAATGAAGATCATAGAGGTTAGATTAGAATGTCACCATGATATACGGGACTTCTGAGAGATTTTGTCGTATAGTATTAACAATAAAATTCAGGTACAACAGGTGGATTTTTCCATACAGTCTAGTTATGTTTCATTCTGGGATGTCTGGCTATCACTGCAGGTGTGCATGATATTTTGTCTTGCAAAGAAAGTTTTCCTGAGGGATTTCAGCAGGATTTGTGCTGTCAATTACAAAATGGGAACCGCAGACCACAGAGTGGTGCTGCACCGTGCAGGCAGTGTTCTTCTCAAACCCAGGACTTCTCCTCTTGCTGATTCTTTCTCTCAGCCAGCTGCACAGAAACGTTAAATCTTTTGTTTTTCTCCTCCTTTCTTTGTGTTTTTGGAGACTGACTTAAGTGCTGTTTTAGCATGCTTGGGTTTCTTTTAAAAGACCATGTTCATTTGTAAAGTAGTTGATCAGTCCAGTTAAAGGAGCTGTTGCTGCAGCCCTGCCTCATTAGCTTTTTAACTGACTGTACTGAATGCGAGCCCTATTTGAAAGTTCAACGAGGTAGTTTGCTTCGGTATCATCAAAAGCAGCTTTTACATTACTGTGAAGCCTCATGAAGTTATAGGAAGTTATTTTTTAAATTAAGCTGATAAAAATGAGATCAAAATTAGGACCAGAGTCTCTTGTCCCTCATTCCCATGTTCAGATAATGCTTTTTCACTCTTTTGTGATATATGGTTTTCAAATCCTAGCAGACGATTTTGAAGCTACTAATGACAATTTGAATGAAGCTTTCCTGTCATCCTCAGGGGAGCGTATACAGCCCTGTGCCATGCGGTAGAGAAGCACTGGCTTATTATTTAAGTGACAACTTCACATGCATGGCTCTTTTGGCATTGGTCATATTATTTTTCAATTTGATGCAAGTGTATTGTTTAACAAAGAAAGTGTTAAGGTTTTGTTAACTTCCAGAATAGTATTTTACAGTGTCTTTGGTCCTGTTTTATTGCTGATTTCACAATCAACAAAAGCTTTGAACTGAAAGCCATCCCATCCACTGGCTCTGGGTAACAATGATTTTTACTCCCTTCTTTTAGACACACGTTTTTACCGACCTGAGCATCTAAGTGGATAATTTTGAGGCTACATATCCAAATCCCTCTAAAAACCAAACCATCTTAAATACAAATGACAGATAAATAATGATTCATTTATATGAAGTTTTCATCTTGCACTCTGACACAAATCCTTGTTCAGCAGGCGTGAGCCTCATCTGCACCTGACATCTCCATCTCACACCCATTGGTGATCCCTTAGTGCTCTCTCCTTTGAGAACTATGTTCCATATGAAAGGGTTGTCTCAAGGTGAATTATCTGTGAGATCACTAACTCCATCTCCATCACAGTGTTAAATTCCTAACAATTTCTGTCAAGTCTTGGTGGCAGCAGTGATGTTTAGTTAATAATAACAAAACTGCAGTCTTGGTGCGAGTGATGATGAGTCAGAAGACAGTCCTGGGCCATTGACCATAATACTAAGGTATCCAAACAAAAAATTCCTACTGAAGGCATCCCTAATTGTAGAGCTTTAACTTCTGTTTTTCAAAGGGGTAAACTTTGGAACTGGTCCAAACTAGAATTCATGTTGAAGTTAAAGATGAGTGAGTTTGCATCCAGGTGGGAAGTTTATTTCTAACAGGGGTTTTACAGGTCTTACAGTAAGGACTTCCAAACTAGGCTTAAGTAGATCTCCTCTCTGTAACAGTACAGAGGTTTTTCTTCCTGTGGCAGTTCTACTCATTGATAGTTTCATTCTGTTGATACGTTGCTAAATATATCATTCGCATATGCACAATGTGAATAAGAAAGCTAGCTGCAAACACTACCAATATTTTAACAGAGAATACTCCAAATTTGAAAATATATACCAGGAAATGAGGAAACTTTTATGAGTAAATGGCCCTCATGACAAGTTTACTTTCATAATTTATGAAGACATGATGGTGATTTCAATGTACTGGCTTTTAAACATCCATTTTCATTCTTCCTCTACAGTATGTACTCATATAATACATTGTCACCATCAGAGGGCAAAAAAACAGTGCAAAATGTGCAAAACTGGCACATAGCCCAAGAAAAGATAGAGTCTTGCTATTCTCAGTTTCATGAGTGTAACACGGTGGAAGCTACTGACTTCCTCCCAAGTTACTCTGCAGAAACTAAGATTGAGTTCCGGTCTGCAGTGCAGATACGAGACAAACATCAATATTTCTTCGTGGAAGTGATGCTGAGCAGCTGAAAAACTATGCACATAGCTTTACAGGTAAGTAAGGTCCAGGTCTGTGAACATGGAAGATCTGCTCAGAGAGCAAATATTTGTCCTGCTTCCTGCAGTTAGGTAGTTAATATTTAAAAACACACTCTTTTAATAACAACAACAAAAAAGAGTATCCACTGGGAATAAACATTATCTCTTATTTCTAAAAATAATTATAATATGCATCTTAAAATTCAGAAGAGTGTTGCTCATGAATAGGAATGTAATTTCATGATTCAAATGCTGATGGTACAGCTAGAAAGCAACTGAAGTACATTATACACCTAACTAAAATTCTCATATTTTTCTGTAATATCAATTCAGCATTAGCAATGCTGAGCCACCTGCTCTTTCCTTAATAGAGTACAAGTTATTAAGACCCATGTTTTATATTATGTTTATACTGTAATAGAAAGGATCTGGTTTCTTAATTTAAGAGGTGATTTAGTTTACCTGCTTTACTTGGTGTATTAATTATTAAGTCACTGTCTGAGTGTCATTTAAGACTAAATCATACAGAATTGTTTTGAAAAATGCAAACAATCAGGAAGAATAGGTTCAGGGAACAACTCTGACAAAAGATATTAGCATATACTGAAAGCAGATCGTGTCTTAAAGGGGGTAAAAGTAGATCATGACTTAAAGTGGATGAGAATAGTCTTGTGGCCGTGATTGAGCATTTGTAGTTACGATATTCAGAAATTCTTTTGTGCTGTAGCAAAAACTTTATTTTTCTATCTTATCAACACTTTTACCACTAGAGTTCAAAATTATTTTTAAATTTTAAATCTCTTAGCTTTTGGGCTCACAGTTTGGCATACTCACAGTGATTTGATTTTCAAAAATAGTGAGCACTCAAAGTTACGATACAAATCTGGTGATAACGAAATGTCAAGCATTTTTTAAAATTAGAGTTTATTTTTGGAAATTGACTTTTATTTTTAGGATTTGCTTTTCATGGCTTTTGTAATTTCAGTAGTCTATTTTTCCGTTTCATGCACTGTGTAGGTGTTATGCATGGAGAACAATCTGAAACTCTCAAAAATTTTGATGCATCAAAAACCTGGGAAAAAAAAGGATATCAATCAAATATTTATCTCCATGTTAATCATTTAAAAGTGAATTCCTTTAAATTAATTTGAAATTTGTTTTTAAAAAGTGACATGAGGCTGAAACTGACATTTGCTGATTATAAAATATCTAATGGAAAATTTGAGATTGTAATACCTTTTCTGAAAAGGGAAATGAACTGAACTGACCATTTCTGAATGTGTTGGTGTCAATGGCTTAGATATGCCTAGAAATGACCTGTGTTGAGAAATTCCCTGCTAGGTCTAGAAGCAGAGTTTTCTTGATCATGTTTGACATCATGTTTGACATGGTGAGTTTGTCAAGATGAAAGAGTTAATTTTTCACCGAATCACAGGATGGATGAGTTTGGAAGGGATCTGTGGAGATATTCTGGTCCAACCCCTGTGTCAGAGCAGAGTCAGCTAGAGCAGGTTGCCCGGGACCATGTCCAGTCAGGTTTTGAGTGTCTCCAAGGATGGAGACTCCACAACCTCTCTGGGCAATCTCTTCCAGTGTTCAGCCACCCTCACAATAAAATAGGTTTTCGTATGTGCAGACTTGTGTTTCAGTTTGTGCCCATTGCCTCTTGTCCTGTTACTGGGCACCAGAGAAGCGTCTGGCTCCATCTTCTTTTTGTTGGATCTATGTATGGTCTGGTAAGAGCAGAGGATAAGTGTTTTTCTGTTTCAGATTTCCTTACAGTACTTTCTCAGAGAGGCAATTGGCACAGAGGCATGTGCTAACATTATGCTGTAGAAATAAATACTGAATTCAAACTCCCCTTGATAAAACATAGCAATCAAATCCCCACCCATACTGTCCTTAAAAAACTCTGATCTATATAGCCTTTTTACTAGGCAAGATCAAGACAAATGCTTGATTTAACTTCATCTTTGGCCTGAGAAAAGGGGAGATGGTTCTTGACTAGGCTAGAGATTCCTAAGCTTCAGTATATGAAGCCCTTGGTACTCTACTTACTGTACCACTCCTATGATACTCCACTTAGGTGGAGTACAACTGCACAGTGATATGCAGTAACATACGTCCCCCCTCTGAGTAGGGGTTTTAATAGATGCAGTCACATCATGGGACACTCGAGCACATTTCACACCAGGTGGTGTCCATGGCAGAGCTCAAGAACATTCAGTCTCCAGCCTACGTCATGCCACATCACAGGATTGAATGTGGCTGTTCTTGATTCTGTCTGAGCAAGTGGAGGCTGGTAGATCATCACATCAACAATGCGAGGAGCTGTCACTACGTGCTTGTCCTGCTGTTCTTATACTCTTCTCCAGATAACTAATAAGATAACACCACAGGCAGGTGTTGAATGATGTGTACTCTTCGTCTAACTCAGTACGGCCACTTCCTGTGTTTTAAAAGACTGAGAACTGTATTTATTAATTAATAAAAAAGTAGATCCCACTGTTGATCAGATCCCATTATTTTAGATAAATACTTACATCATCTGTGCAAAGGTAGGGAAAGACAACACTGATCCTGCAGAAGGCAAAATAGAAAACTGGTGGGGAGAGAGGTAGAAGCTAGTATAGTGACTTCCCTACTACAACACAGAATTTTAGTGGCAGAACATATTTCCCCAAATCTTTGCCCAGAAATGTCTCCACTTGCACCAGCTTACACAGGATTCTTACCAAGCTGTTTACCATAGCCAGCAATACTGATATATCACTAAGAGTAACTCTGGATTTGATAATCATGGTGTACTACACAGTAGTGCTCTATTCCTGGACTTCTCTCCTTGCAATTACAAGTAGGCTTAAAAATTCTAAAATTTCTTTCTAAATCTTATTTATGATAGAAACAAAGATGATCATCTTCTCTGAGCTTCCTGCTTTCCAGTCAGCCCTCTCCTCCAAAATAAGGCAACCCATAACTTCTTCAGAACAGTGCCTATCTTTTGAACTGCTTCTCTCATTCTGTTTTTTGGAATAAAACTCAGACATGCTCTCTTCCAGTGGCTGATTCCCCAGTGCCATGTTTCATAGATAGTTATTTACACTTATGCAAAGTGGGAATAAAATTCTCCCAAATGTGGATGGTAATGCTGAACATTCATTTTTCATAGCTGCAAAAGATAGCGAGAAATCAGACCTCTGTACATACTCCACTGTGCCAGTTTTTTGCTTTTGAGACAGCCGATTTGGACATGTTCAGTCAAGTAGTTTCATATCTTTTGTTGAACTTCATTCCTTTTTTACAAAGATGCAACTGGTTTTGATAAAAAGCAGATGTCAGCTTTGCTTATCCCACTTGCTAGTATACCATAAAGCTGTTCTCATCAGATTATGCAAAGACAATTCCTGTGTTGAGACAGTGAGTTAAGGAAATGTTCCACCCTACAGCCTGTGCCAGTTTGGTGCAGATCTCGTGGAGCATTCCAAAATATTTCCAGGAAAATCTTGGACATGGGGTCTGATTTTATATCCTGAAAAATGATTTAAAACTATATCTCTCCTGTCTCCAAATATCAGCTCTGTCAGTATCCAGTAGACAGAGCAATCATAAATCTTATTTACTTGGCCCAAATTATGATTTCAGAGGACTGCAAAAGGCAGACTCTGCAAACTCAAACAAGGTTGTATTTTTGCTCTCGGTGGTAAAATTCAGGGAAGTCATTTACTATGCCGAATCAAAACATGAACCTGTCCAGTCCCACCGGTAGTCTTGTGCCCTTGACTTCACTGAGATGACAGGGCAGTCACTGTCTCACATGATGGGTCACAGATCCCCCAGCAACAGCAAAACAGAAAATAAGTGATCTGGAAACATCCGAATTACTGTAAGATCCTTTGGCCTCCACCAAAACCAGTCCCAAACTCACTGAAGAATGAAAATGTGCTGTGAAGATCACAGTTCTTCTTCTGAAAAACTTCCGGATTCTTCATGAGGCAAGTAGCAGCCTTTGGGGCCCTCCATCCCTGGATAGATGATTGATTGCCTGATTTATGCTGGTGCTGCTCTGACAATACCCGAAGATGAGACTGGAGCAGCCATCTGCTGAGTCAGACTTGGTTTAGAGACTTAGAGATCAGTAAAAGCTGTTGGTTCTTAAGCAGTGTTTGGTACCCAGTCTTACTCCAGTTCTTAGCACACAGACATCTACCAACACTATTGTTACGTACGATACTAATTCTGCCTTCTTATGGCCACCATCACTAACACTGTGTGAGCGCAGACACTAATGAACGGCTGCTGGGACCCCAGCTCAAATGCAGTGAAGTGTTATAATCACTCTTATAGCTGGGAGGTAAAGCTTAGAAATGCAGTGTGAACATGTAAGCCCAAATGGAAAGTCAGCAACAAACCTGACAATTGACTTGATTGCTTCTCAGTCTCCTGTCTGTATCTTCTATTTTTTGTCCTTTTCTGCACTTTTCCTTATCATTTTCTCCTTTCTCTGACTGAGATTATTACATGGGGGTTAAGGAAAGAGTTGCTCTCAGGGCTGAACTACGCATGAGAAGTTCAAGGCCAAGAGCACTATGGTTGATTGACCTTTTAGGAAATCATCCTCTGCTGTCTTGGCTTGCGCCAAACTTTGCATGGAGAGGGCTTCCATCTGACACATTTTAAAAGGACATATTCATTTCTTAGTTTAAAATCTCTAAATTGCTAGCCATGCAATTTTTAAAGCTTTTACTCAGCTACTTACCCGCCTTCTATTACTGCAGCATCCAGCTATCAGTCAGTCTTCAAGGTGTTAGTTTTTCTGACAGTCCATCAAGAAGAGGAAGCATTGTGTATCCCTCACTTATAAATGGAGAAATGAGTCATGGAGGGGCTGTGTGAGGCCAGGTCCCACAGGATATGTTTGGCAAACCAGGTCTCCCTAGTGCTTGGCTAATTCCCTAGCCACTGGACCATCCTTTCTGCCTTTCCTTGCAGGTTGCTGATTTATGGGACTCTGCTGTCATAAAAAGCAATCCTTTCATCCATCCATCCATCCGTCATGCATTGCTATCGCATCTAGCAGCAGATGCACACATTTGAACCATATGAAAAACATGAACAAAGACCAGTGTCTACCATAGGATGGTTTGAAATCTTTGTAGTTGGCAGTTAAATCAAAGCAATGCTTATGTTTTGATGTACAGCAGTCTTAAATCATTTGTAATTTTCTATCACCTCCTTTTATCAACAAATTAACATCTCGATATATAAGATCATCAGTAAATTAGCAATCAGCATCAGAACAGAATTTATTTTTTTAATGTGTGTACAAAACAAAGGACAGTTGTTAATATGTGCTGTAGTATTCTACATTTTAAAGGAAAAATAAAAATATTTATGTATGTTAATATACTTGTTAATTTATTCCAGCACCTGCAATTGGTGAATTTCTCTAGGCTTTATGTCATTTTGATATATGTGCTGTCCAAACTCCTTCCCTTGCAAAGTGTCTTCTATTTTCATGAACAAGAGGGGAGGATGGGGAACTGTGTGAAGGAGAAGGAAACACGTCTGTATCTATCTGAAGGAAAATTTTTTAAATATAATAATAAAAAATACTAATTTGAACAAACAGTTTTGTGTGTAAGGTGAGGGCATTTTTTGTAAACAAAGCGAAGTAATAGTTTAGCATGGATTTAAAGCTAGCAGATAAAATTGCAGATCAAATCCTTCTCCCCCCCCAACAATCATTAATTCATTAATGCTTGAAACCATCACTGCATTGTTTTTTGGTAATTATACACACCTCGTATGCTAGCTTTTTAAGACATTAATTGCATGATTAGTTTTATGATTTCTTCTGATTACCAATTAAGTTACCTTTTTCTCTCTTCTCTGTATTTCATACATACCATTAGACTTTATAGTGCTTCTTTTTTAATTTCTCACCTAGCAGGGGTTCTCACACAATCGAAGACTGCATTATCCACTCAATAAACAGAGAGAGAGTTTAATTTTCTGTGTAAAGTATTGGTGTGGACTTGGAAGGATGATGTTTCAGATATTATGCTATCAAGAGTGACATTTAATTTTACAGGGAAAAAAATCTTGTTTTTCCCTGTCATAACAATGTTCACAGAGCATGATTTTAAAGATGTGCAGAGACCAAATCAAGTGATTCTGTCTGTTGGCTTAGCTGAAGTTGTCACATCTTCCTTTTTTCCCCAACATGTATTGCCAGCTGGTCTTCGATTCTATTAGTGTAATTTCTTGTACAGAGTTCTCAGTGTCTGCGCATATATAGAAAAGCAGCATCCCATATATCATACCGGATGCGCATGCACAAGCTCTCAAAGACTCAGCAAAAAAAACTTTTATCTGTGGGACTACAAGTCTGAATAGAGCTAGATTTCTAAATCCCCAGTGTAACTGAATCCCGATTACCTGGTATCTTGAGTCCTTCAGATGTTAAGAATTCTCAACTGTTTTTATATGCGTTTGGTTTTCAGCGTCTGAGACTCCTATCAACCATAACAGCAATACCCTAATGCCTGTACACATCAAGTGAGGCACGTGTTGCTTGCACAAAACACAGAAATGTAAAGCTAGATGCAAAAAAATGTTTTTTAGTCTCCATATTGCATATACTTCAACAACCGCTGTAGATCTTGGTATGTGTTTCCTTTGTAGTTGTATTTGTGTGTTCAGTATATCAAATATTTTTGTGAAATCCATACACATATTCCACATCATCTGTGCAGTGTAAAAGCAATTGCATTTAATAATCAACACCAGACAAGATGCCTACATGGAAATTAATTTTAAAAATGCCTTTATGTAAAGGAAACATAAAAATGACTCATAGACCTTCTTGCAGAGACTAGTACAGTATATAGGATATTGCATGTGTGTATGTTTTAAGACAATCTGGTATTGATTTAAATGAGTATACACTTCCAATTTCCTGACAGCTATGTCAAGTCAGAGAATGGAAAGACGCTAGGAGTTTTAGAGTAGCTCTAATTGGACCACCACAGAAAATAAACTCCAAATTTTTCTGTTGATCTTTACAATACTTGCTTGCCAAAGCTGTACTATGGTTCTCTAGTAGGAAAAAAATGTCCACAGTGTACCATATGCTGTTCTACAAGCACCCTGTGGACAGCAAGTCAGCATGAAGAAATGTGCAAAATTGAAGGAGTTCCTGTAATAACAAGTAAGGACACCTCCAGCTCTATAAAAGCTGCAATTTCTTTTATAAATTGTAGGAAAAAATATCAGGTTCTCTGATTAACCTTTATTTTTCCGATGTGGTTTTCCTTTTTAGAAGATTTTTTGAGGCTGTTTCATTCACTGTTTTGATTTTTATTGAATAATACATGAGACAGCAGCAAAGTCTGTCAGTCCAGAAAATACGAAGACCCTGGGAGCAGGGGTGCCAGTTGCCACTGGACTGACAGGGTTAGTAATGGATTCAGAGTGTCCAGCATTTGCCACCTCCTTTTTCTACTACTAATTATAACTTTTAGAGATTTCACTAACCAGATATCTTTCTGAAAGAATTTACCCTGGAGCCATTGGAAGTGGGTTGGGTTTTTTTTGTTGTTGTTGTTTTGGGTTTTTCTTTTTCTTTTTTTAGCCACAATTTGTATATTTTACTTGTCTTTTATATTGCATAAACAATATGAATTATTTGAAATATTTTTCGAACCCCAAAAGATGAATGTCTTTTTGTGCCATATAGTCTGCTTTCTAGACCATGTCAGACTGAATACTCTGCTCAAAGCTTAAATATTTCCTTCTAATAACTGCATTTTCTGTAATTGCAATCCTCTGCTTTCAGCCATTCAGGAAAAGTTGTGCTTACAGAAAGTAAGAAGGTGAGGCCTTACAAATGTTGTTGTTAACTTTAAAAGAAAAAAAAAAGGAAAGAAAGAGAAAAGAAGTAGCATAGATTTCCCTGTCTCTTCTCTTTGGCAAAAATTACTTGGCTGCTGTTTCTGAAGGAAGAAGATTTGTGAGCGATTCGGCAGAAAGCAAAGGCAGGAGGGAAAGCCCCAGGTAGGGCTTGCTCTCATACAAGCCTTTTATTGGCAAAAAGGCACTAACAATATTTTCCCAAACGACATTTTGAAGACTTTTTTTTATTATTATTATTAATTCTGTTTCCTCTTTCCAAAAGGGTCCAAATCATCATTAGTCTTTCAGAAGGCTATGGCCTTGACAAAGGCTTTCACTGTATGCAGACAGTGCCTACAGGATATCCTACAGGCAGTCCAAGTAAAATGTATGCCTTCATTCCTAAATTAAAATGTTTAGAAATCAATGGATCTACATAATTTATAGCATCTGATGCTTTGAATCAAATAATATTAGAGAACCCCTGTTACAGCTGCACAGCACTTTTGGAAAAAATGTTCATAAGCATCAAGGACCGTCACCAAATCCTGGGGAAAAAATAAATCAAAGCTAATTTGGTTCATGTAGAAAAAAGATACATTACAGATATTTCCGTGTGTCAGCCATTATCCCTAGTGGTTTGAAAATCAGAGCAACAGTCTTTTTCAGAAAGAGTAATTTCTTAAAAAAGGAAAAAATAAGCCTGCATGATAACTGATGCCAAATGGGAGATGATGGGTGTCAAGAACTGCTCAAAGGCCTGAGATATGTGAAGCATCTTTGTGTCCATGTGTTTCCTATTCTTATCATGATAGAATCAAAGTTTTTTCAGCTCAGATTTGACCTTTTGGCCTTATATTAATAGAAATCTGAACGTATGAACCAGTAACCATTCCAGATATTCATTCATCTTCCAGACTGATCATAACCTAAAACTTTAACATAAGTTTAGTAATATTCAAATAGGCATTTGAACAGTGCACTTTTATTCTCTTGCACTTCCTGGTTCTGTAGATTTAGTTTTTGCTCACTGGACACATGAATTGCTGAAAGTCTTCTGAGAGGTTTTTCTTTTCCAAAGCCTTTTGCAGTTCCACTTTGTGTAAGCCCAGGAGGTTTGAATAAACAAATGTTCAAGTTCTCTAACTGCACCTCCAGAATTTCAGTTCACCCACCAGTAATGTTCATTCAAATCCATGTTTGAATTGGAACAAAACCATCTCGAGGTTGCAGCAACGTAGCCATCCATATCACCCGAAATGGATTAGAACTGCTGCATCAGAGAAGTCCATTAGTGTGGTGTAAAGTACAGTTACAGTTTAAGCCACTTTGCAAAATACAACTGCCTCCAATCAACCTAAAAATAATCCTTTTATTTCTGAAAGCACAACATAAAATGCACATTAGGCTATAGGTCAAATATGTCCATTATATCTTTTTTAAAAATAGAATTTAACCCATAGTAGTCATCATTCACTATTTTATTTCTGACATTCTGTTATTCCGAATATTCTGATATAGTTGTAATGGGTGCTGAAGACCACTTTAGATCTATCATCTACTTCTATCACTCGAAGAGCCTCCTCAAGGAATTCATTCCATTTTAGCTGACCTCATGTGCCATCTACTGTATTCCTGCCAATGAACTGGCCATAAGCATGGCATGAAGCAGACCAAGGGCAGGCATCAAACAATAGGAAGCAAAGCCTGGAAGATCCTGGAGTATGCTTTACAGTTGCTAATGTGGGAGGTCAGAATGAGTAGTATGAAAATATCAGTCTGAGAGTCCCCATTTCTTTGATTATGAAAATGGGCAAGATGACCAGCCTGCTTGCTCTTCCAACATAGTCCTATCTCTTTTTTTGTTGCAACGTTCTTCTTTTCGTGGCAAAGAACAGACCGCTGAGGAAGTTAGCTCAGCCTGCCTCCTGTGGCTTCGCAAAGGATTGGTTTTCCTCAAGTTCTTGTTCCATTTTTCATACTCATGAGAGAATAAGATCCTAACCATCACTGAGGAGCAGTGGAGGTGACATGTGGGATATAACGTGGATATGCAATAACACAACGTTTCTACCTGTATCAACCTCCATTCCTAAAATCCTTGGACCATACCTGCTCTGTCCAAGAACACTAACAGCATGTTAGTAAAGAAGCATATAATACAAAACTCCTCATTCCAACACCTTAATCTTCTCATAGTGGTGGTTAAAACATGGTCCCAATAGCAAAAACACTGCCATCTCTCCTCGGGCTACAGACAACGTGCACTCATGGCCGTCTAAGTCAGGTAGTTGTGACATGGCTATAGTTGATCGTCTTTCATGGTGGACTTCAGATTCAGATTAAGACACCCAAATTCTGATGTCTGCATACTAGTATCTCTGATTCCATTATGTTCTCACCTCCATTATACTCTGTGGAGATCAGAGATTAATTTTGATTGCCTGCATAGAGGCAACCATTGTATTTTGGGATGATGTGTCCTGTCTGTCTCCAGTCAGATACCAGTGGCATTAACAGAGAGATTATTAGCCTCAAAGCACAAACTGTCTATACTTTAACTAAAGCATTAATTTTTAAGTATAAGTAAGAAGATTGTTTTGGTTGCTGGATCAGTTAGACTGGAAGGACACTGCTGCATGCCATAATCCACTGTATCCTACATTGGAGCCTCTGTGAACATTGTGAACGTGAGTACAGGTCCCAGCATATACTCTGGAGCAGAATGTGGTGTGGGGTTGAGTCCAAGGGAATACTGGGACAGTCTTCAAAGTGGCAGGACAGAAGTGTCACTAAGCTGCTCTAGCTTGGCATCTCATTTGAGATACTTAGTCTCTTTTCTCTGTTTTCAGTAATATAATCTTGAAAACTTGTTTCTGAAGACAAGATCCCTATTTATAGGAAATGTTGTTGCTTTTTTACATTTTGCAGGAGCATTCTTTATATCTTTATGTTTGATATGGAAATATTGTATACTTGCTGCTTTTAAACCCACCTACATACACGTCAAGTTTCTGAATTACCAGTAAAAATCTATAGGCTTTTGTGCACAAACAAGCTCAATTTTTTTAGTATGCACCTGTTTAAGCATTTTCTTTGAAAACAGCATACTTGGATTTTTGTTTTTGCCTATAAATAGCCTTGCTTTGTAGAATACAGTTCATTACAGGCTCTTTTAAATACATTTCTAAGAGAAAATATGTAGTTGTCCTTATTAAAAATGAATTATATACATCAAAATTAAAGTTGTTTGCAATAACACAGCATTCTTCTACATCTTGTGCTAGCATCAGCACAATCAGTGGAAAACATAAAAGAAGATATTCCAAACACATTTGAAATTACAATTACAGTGTTGGGGGAGGGACTCTTTAAGAGCTTTTTTCCCTGAGAACAAGGCCGATTTTCTTAAGTGCTTATGTTTCCCACAAACACCTGGCTCCAGCACATAGTGCTAAATCAGATTTGGGGTGGGAAGCTGCGGAGGAGGAACTCCTGCCTTACATATTGGGAAATTCCATGAGGCTGCCTGACTAAAATAACAAGATATGCTACTGGAGTAGAAAATTAGAAAAAAATCATCCCTTAAGAAATAATAATCGTATCATTATCTTTGTATCACTTTTGAGACACTGAATACCTTTTCCTAGGGGTATTAGCTTTTTTTTTTTTTTTTTTTTTTTTTTTTTTTTTTTTTATAATACTGATTTCTGTGGCTTTTAAAATTATTCTGTTTTAATCTAGTTTGTATTTCAGTGCAGTCAGCCAGGAATAGATGTTCCATGAAAGTCAGAGGCTTTTATAGAACCATGTTGCTTTTTTGAATTTCTCACAACAATCATTTAAAGTTACAGATTGCTGCTTGGTTAAGTTCTTAAAAAGTTGAAAGATGTGATACTTAATTAGGTTGTTTCTTCATTATCAAATCTTTGTAATGATCTGGAATATTGGACTATTTCAATCCACATCATATTCATAATACAAATGGTAATCAATAGCTGACAGACTACTTAGCAACACTGATATTTAAGGTTCATCTCTGTCTTTGAATGGGTGTTTGAGGTGTACATGGGAATCTCAGAAGTAGGCTTTTATGTTATGTTATCTTAGTGGGACCTTAATTTTTTTTCCTTTAATGTTTTTCTCATTTCTAGACTGTCATTAGTATATTTCAGCTTCCCAGCAGTCCTGGATAAGTAAGCCTGTGATCTAGTGGTGATAGACACATCAAAGTTAATCGCAGCCTTAATTTAAAAGAGACAACCCAGAAAGCATAACCAATAAATAGGAAGGAAAGTTTGCACCCATTTTTAACTATAAATCACACTCCCTGATGGTATTCACACCAAAGAGTAGGCTGATATCTGGGTCCCCCCAAACTCTTGACCATTCCTTCTTTATTCTGTGACTGGGAGAAGTGCAGGGTAATGCTAACACCCACTCCAGTCAACCTGCAAGCTAGCTGTCTCTGCCATCACTGAGAGTCTAACAGAAAATTATTATAACCATCTCAGTTCCTAAGTGAATTCAGCTGAACATGAACAATACAAAATATGGTCCCAAAACAGTAGGCTATGTGCTTATGCTGAGTTTTTACTCTTCTTTTTGAAGTCATTTTTAAGTTTTTCTGCTTTTGGAAGCCGGACAGAGGATACATTTGTATGCTAAGTGTTTTTATGTGTGGAAGATAAAGGGTCCTTCTGATGGATGTACAGACTGTCTTCATTCAAGGTATGATGAAGAAATGACCCATATACAGATAGTCAGATTTCTTTCTTTGATATTTTGTTTATAGTTTATAACTAGAGGCAGGTTGTACAGCATTACCAATCATTAAAGTTTCTTGGCATTTGCCAGGATAAATTTCAACTACAAATTTTAATCATTTGGAAATTTCTAGCATCAACTGTCCAAAATTTCTTAGGAAAATTTCAATGCAAACAACTCAATCATTTCTGATTTTGCTCTGAGGAAAATTAGCCTTAGACCAGTGTCAAAATATTTGGTGCTTTTTTATTTCAAATGTTCTAGTGATCTACCCCTGTTACTTCTGCTTAGTGCTGATGGGAGATGGGAACCCTGTGACAGATTTGCCTTCTGCTCTGCGTGTGGAAATCCAGATAAACTTGACCAAATTAGGCTGCATCAGGGCCAACCAGAGGTGAGGCACAGCTGGTTCTGCATAAGGACTGGTTAGGGAAGATACTGCCAAGGCACCAGGAGTGTGAATTCTCAGGAGAGGAGTCCGACACTGGGTAGATGAGAAATAGCACACTGGGGAAAAGACAGGTTTCAGTTTGGAAGAGCACTCGGAAAAGATTTGCATAGAGTACCTACATCTACAGCATGCACTGAACCAAGTCAGAGTCTCAGAGTCCTTCTACATCGGCACTGGTAATGTGGAACCACCATTAACATTTCCCCTCTCTTGTGTCAGTATTACTTTACTCCGTTGATTCCAATAGTAGAGTTCTAGATGATGGATATTAAAGTTCTGTGGTGAACGATGTTGGTGCCCGTATGAAAATACATTGAAATTTCAGACCAGTGGCTGCTTTTTCCAAACCAAAATCTTGTGGAAGTAGTTTCCTATTCCGGAACGGTATGACTGCAAACTTCAACATTCAAATTTAGAAAATGCCTAAGTTACATTGTCTGTACTCCCTTAATTTGTCCCACTTATCTATGTGCATTAAGGTGGAATCTTCTGCATTCGTATGCACAAAGGGCCAGATCTGGCAACAAACTAGGACTCCGCAGTAAGCAAATGATTAAGAGGCCACTACCTCATTTGTTATTTAAGTCAGAAAATGTGGAGTGAATGAGACAGGAGAGTCTCTTAGTTAAAACAGCATAATTCTTTCTTGATTTTACCGGTGAGTCCTTTACATGTGGTTAGACAATTCCCTTGCCCCAGTTTTGTCGGAGATTAATGCTCTTTCTCGTTTTCTAGATACACAAGTCCCTGTATGTAGGGCCTGATCCATAGGGTTGGTGAGTAGGGCCTGATCCATAGGGCTGGTGAGTACTGATGAAGCAAATGTATGAACTGGAGAGTGTGTGTGAATGTATGTAGTGCTGCAGAGTACTCACAGGCATCTCAAACTGTGTAGCCACAATTAATAAGTACTTTTCGACGTAAATCTCTCTGTGCCTCAAATCTCCTTCTTTAAAGAGGGAACAATGCCCACTCATCTTATAAGCAGGATATGAATATCATTAAAATTTTGGAGTGTTTGTATACTAGAATAATGAGTACCAAAGAAGGAAGGCAAAATAATGAAAATTATTAATCTATCCTCAGAGCTGACATCTGCCATCAGAGAAGGTTTTGAATAATGTGCAGTGAATAAAGCCAATGGTGAAATGTGAATATACACAGCAAAACACTGCACAACTCCTCAGTAATGGTAAACTGGCCACTCTGTGCCCTGACTGAAGAGGAGTCTTCTGGAAAAACACAAAATTAAAATACAGGTACAAGGCAAGACTGAGTTGAATAGACAATCTTAATCCTGGCTTTTCCTGACATCTGAGTTCTCAGCTTTCTAACCTCACTCCAGTAATTAAAAAGGCTTCCCAGGAAAAATCTGTTCTATTTGAAAGCAGCAGGTATTTCCCATGAGATGTGAACATCTTGTGTAAACAAAGCTCTTCCTCTGGGGACCATACCCTGACCTTTCCTGCACCCCAGACAGCAAGATGCAGGTTCAAATCTCTCCTCTCCCTACCAGCACTTTACCCATGAGTTTTGTCCCTCCGGACTATGCATGGAGCTGCATGCTATCCAGTATTTGTTCTAGTAAATACTTTATACCCAATGCTTCATCAGAGCAAAGGTGGGACTCTCTCCTTGTGGAATGCCATAACTACTAAGCTACAGTGTTGTGCTTACTCTTGGGCCCAATTAATATTTATTTGGCCCATGCAAAGAGGAAGAGTTTCAGCAAAATATATTGAGGGAGACCTCAGTAGGAAATCCCAGCTCTAGTGGCTTCAGCTGTCCATCTGGAGGGGTAAGTCCCAATTCCTTGGGTGGAGAAGCTGTTTGATCAAGGTGGTGGCCCAAACCAGCTGCTCTAATTACTGAGTTGTGAGATGAAAAGGGATGCTATCATCTTGTCCTTGTCCTTTGAAAAGAGCAGACTTTGCTTCTTGAAAGAAAGGGTTTAGCTATCCCATTTCAGAAGAATGTTTATCTGAGAGACCTGAATGCAAGTCAGTGCCTCTGTGCTAGTAAGTCCCCAAATGAGACAAAGCTGAAGTCATACCCAAATATTTGACATCTTCTACTAGCTAGGCCAGGCAATTCCAGCAAGCTGGTGGTTGTGAACCCTTCAGCTTGCCCCTTAGTACACCAAAATGCTTACTTCAGAGTTGGGAAACACACTCAGAGCAGGGTGCCTGAGAGTGAGCTGTTGCAGTGACACTGGCTCACTCCCAGTGTTACTCTAGCCCAAAGAAAAGGAAGAGATATTTAGGGATAGGCAAGATGTACTCTGCATGTTGTTAGGTAGCAGCTGCAGGGAAATCTGCATAATCCCCGAGGAAAGCTTTTCATTAATGTAAGATACAAAGTTGCTCCTGAGAAGTCTTTTCTGAAGTGTGTTTAAACTACGTACTTCAAAGTATGCTGGTGTTTCTGAGAGCCCCTGCTTTGCAAGAAACTTTCCCATGGATACAAAGGAGGAGAAAAACGCCAAAGTAATATATAGAAATCAGTGGAGAAGCTGTTTGCTCCTCTTGCATGAGTGCACGTGACATTGACACAAGAAAGAAAATAGTAGACAGAGGCTAGAAGCTCAAAGCTCTCAGTTACAGCCCTGTTATAAAAGTAATAACAGATGAGTTTTAGCCAAAACTAAGCTTTCCCCATCATTTCACAGTCTGCTGTTTTCTTGTTCATGAACCATTCAGTTTGAGTCCCAGAGCATCATTCGTGTCAGTATTTTAAATTGCTCTAGATGTACCCTGCTCAAGATAGCTGAATGCTGACAGTAGGTGGAGATACAATACAATTGTTCTGTAGCATTTCCAAACAACCTGAAGCCAAGCTGACTTGCTATTAATTTTAATTAAGCCTCCCAATAAAAACCAACAGAACAGTGAAAAGCATGAGCAAAAATAAATCTACAGGTCATGCTTTTCATTCCCTTTATGCAGTAATCTGATAGTGGCATCGCAGGTGGAATACACAGGACTAAGTTTAATTTCTACTGTTTTTTTTTCTCTCAAAAATCACACCTTCTGCTTTTCATTTGCCTCAGTGAAACAGAAATAACCAGAAGGAAGGCAGTTTGGAGTCTAGTTCAAGCCACTAAAAATACAGGCTGATTTTAAAAATTTATCAGCATACTCCAGATTCCTGGTTAGTTTATGATTCAGGCAACTTATTTTTTAAAGGAAAGAGCACAGAAAATTCTGATAGTCTTTTAATTGAGCTTTTAGCATAGCCAAATTTGGAAGGATGTATCTGATCTACTGTTCCTGAAGCCTGAAACAGAGCCATGATCACCTTCCTTTGCAGACTAACTTTCAGAGAAAGAAGGGCTCAACCACTTTTTTGCTCTTGCAGCTACACTCAATTTGCTCCCTGGGTTGTCAGCAATGAATGTTGATAGATATTGGCAAGAGCTCTCAATCATGTTTTTAAAGCATTCCCAGACACTTTAAGCGAAGCTATAGAAAGGGCAAAAGGACACCATTGGTAAAAGCACCCCTGAAGACTTTATATCTGTCTGTTTTGATCGTACCTACTATCCAAGTTCAGAGTTTTGCAAGCTTAATATTTTAAAATTCACCTTTAATTTACATCCTCTTCAGTTATAATCAGTCTAACCTAGTTGGATATTCATGGAATAGTTTTCTTACTCTAGAAACAGAATGGCATGTCCTATTTGTGGTATGGCACTGCCTTTCATTCTGAAAGACTCCAGAAAACATAAATACTAGACCAGAAAATCCAGGCAGCACTAAACTGAGGGATGGCAGAAAGAATAGTGTGGACTACATAAGGTTTAGTGAAGCACTTCTCCAGGGACAATTATACTTTCTGGCAGCTTGCTGCCGTTTCGCTTTTTGCTCTTCTGCATCTTGTTGCTCATAGCATTTATCAGGTCCTCTTTTTCATGCTTGCCAAATATCTGATAATAAATACAGCTTGATATATCCCTCCATCTCCAACAACTTTATAAAGAAGGTGGGTGACAGCTCGAGTTAGAAGGAAAGATATATAGGAAATAAAGAGATAATGTTACTTGCCCAGAGTCACTGTAGGTGCACAGTGGTACTGGGAGTATCACAAGACAGTACCTACAGGTCTGCAAAGTGATTTGTTCCTCTCAGTTGCCTCTCCCAATTCATAATTCCATATTTCCATAGCGAAAAGACTGTAACATGTCACAAAAGATTTCCTGTCATGAGAAAAATGATAGTTAACAGAAAACTATTTAAAAACAGACTGTCTTTCATATTGGTACTTTGATGAACTTGATTTTCAGAAGAAAACACCAGAACACCAGACATTCACAGTGAAATCAAAGGAAGATGCAAATACCTGCCACATAAAAACTAAGTTGCCTACTTTTTACTGGTGTTTTTTAATTCCCACCTCAGATGATTGCTACCTCTGAAAATACCAATCTTCCAGTGATGCATATTGTGCTATTCCTACCAAAAGGATTTCTTCATTAATAATTGCATTAAAATATCACTCCACTCATATTCTGAAGCAGTACTTGAAACTAAGCAATTACTGAATTTTTAATTACCATATTTTGTTATTTCTTCACTCTCTCTAAACTCTTTGCTCATGCCTAGGAAAGCTAATAGGAAAAAAAATTTTTGATCGAGAGAGAACATGGGTATAGACACATATTTGCGTCTGTCTTACAAAACAAACTGCATCCTAACTGAACAAAAGGAAAGAAGAGGCATGAAGAGGCATCCATATCTAGCCAACAGCAAGCCCCTAGAAATGTAATAGTGTAGCCCCTACAACCCAAAATCCTAATAATTACAAACATTACTTCCAAAAGCTGGAGTAATGTGTGTTGCACAATTTGGGAATACCTTCTGGTAGTAGAGCCTCACACTTGCACAAACTGCCATAGGTCTTTAGTGCCCACACAAATCAAAGAAGAACCTGGCTCAACATGTGTTGAATTGAACCTTCCTTTCTTATGTGATCGTGGATTTTCTAGCATCATATATATATTATTGGGGCATGGTAAATGATGATAATTCATAATATTTTTCTCACATAAATACAAACTTGGCTTACCTTAGGCTTTGTCTCCATGGAAAAGTAATTTTGTAGTCCCACAGGTATTTTATATTCATATAGTTAAACAGGGTGAAACACTCCATGATCCTTTATTTCAATTTTAAGAAGTGTCTCATTTTTACTTTAAATTGCATACGGGCCAAAAAAATACGTAGAAAAATCTAAGGTTGTTCAACAAGCAGATTGTATTAGCTTAATTCCATCAGTCTGACTCTAAGCAAGGGGCTGTAGAGGTTCGACTTCGCTTTGTAGACAGTGTCTTATTGTCTACAATGCACAAGAGGCTGTGATCCTGCTGGGGATTTGATCCGCAGATCCGTAAGGCCAGTGCACGAGGGCAGCGAGTGTTTGTCACCGTAGTGAGTCTTCTTCCCTCCTTCTCTTATTTTAGTGTTAGCCACCAATACTGGTTTCAGAGTATGCTGTCAACGTGTATCCACCTGTGCCCTGGGCTGCGGATGTGTTTATAAATCAAAAGATTTCTGACATAATAGATGGTATTTTAACAGTAATTACAGTACACGGTGACGTTAAATCTTAATAGAAACAACTCTATTGCAAAGATTTCAGGCTGCCAGGAATGGAAATCTGACATTTATGCAGGCTTTGTGTTGTTTGAAGCTACTGTCCATTATAGCTGAATTGCTATGCTGCTCTGTGCAGCCATTCGGTTTCCCAGAGGTGTTTCAAGAGCATGAAGCCATTTCTTTTCCTCTTTTTGTTTATTTGTTTGTAAAGGGCCTAGTGAGTTATGTACCTTTCCCTGGGAAATAAAAAGACCTGTAAACGAAACATTTATTCTTTCCTGACATTTCAAATGTATGCGTTCGTGGTTAAACATTTAGTTACATGGCTATTTTTCTAATGAACTGCCCTACTTAAAAATAAGCTCTAAAATGCCAGTCAGTCTTAACAGCTATATTATGGTCAAATTCCCTGGTGAAGTGTGTGTAACTCCTGCTGGCTCCAGTGGGAGTAACATACATCTGAGGGCAAAAGTTATCCCTTATGGATTGATTGCCAGGTGCTTGGTTCTATGTGCCAGATAGTCAAAGGCGCTTGGCTCCCAGCAACTCCTGTAATGAGACCTCTGGCTGAATTTTCACAGCCTTTTTGTGAATCTCACATACAATGTGTAAATAAATACAGGCCTGAGTCCTTATGTTCAATGGGAAGTAATTTATTCTCAGGAACAGTCCCAATGTGTATCTTGATCCTATTGAGATGATTAAGTTCTTAATAACATGAGTAAGACTTACAGCATTCTGCTGTTCAAAATATCACGAGGCACAATTTATATTAAAGTCAATGAGAATTTATGTTAAAGTCAATGAGCAGAGATAGGAGGAGCAGGAAGCATTCATTAGAGACATACATTGCGCTGAGATTGCTGGGAGACTCTGTTTGTCAAGTTTGAGATGTGATTTTGAAATTGCATCCTGTGTTTTGTGGGTACCACTTCACACTTGCAAAGAACTGTGCCCGCAGTTCTGAACTGACAAGGTATCTTTCTTTCTCTTGGCTTTTTATTGTGAGCATAGATCTCATCTGCAAAATTAGAATGAAGTTTGATACTGAATTTAAGAGAGAATGTGGTCTTCCAAGCAAAACATTTTCTTCTGTTGTCAAAATCAATTTTCTCTCTGGATTACCCCACTTTCAGCAAGTTATCTACATTTTCCTTCCCTTGGACTACAGTTTGGGGGATGCACACCAGGATACTAGATACTGGTTTTCATCTGCCTTTTAAAGGCACTTTCTGCAGCATTTCAGGAAGGGCTGTGGGGAATGAGAGAACTTGGAATATTGCTGGGAAAGAGGTTTTTGATCCCCCTCATCAAGTGATGATGTTCTTGAAATTTAGCCTAAGAACAATATTCAGATTCTGTGAACACTATTTTGAAAATATTTCCATATAGATTGTATGCATTTAACAGTTGTTTAGAGTAGACCTCTTAAATTACAGGCATCCATCCATCAGACCTACTACCCAAATTAAATAGCAGGGTATTTTTTACATTTCTGGACAGTAAATTAACTTGCTTGCTTGATGGTGAACATTTTTTTGATAGAAAACAAGCACACATTGATCATTAGTTTCATTTTAAGTCTAGTCATGGTCTATTTATCAAATGAGGTGTCACCTGTATGTTGGTTGATGGAACCATACAGATTTGTGAGTCAGACAATCTTATATTGGAACCTACATACAAAGTAGAGATTTTTTTTCTATAGTTAAAGTTATTCACAAATTGTGAACAGCCTTGTTGATAATCTAAAAAACCACCATAACCTTCTCTTTAATGAGCAATGTAATCAAGCCTTGTTGAACACAAGATCTTGGAGCTCAAAAGGTTTGGATTTATCTGAAGAATTTGTGTGTTTATATGCACATAATTATACAAGTCTGCATACAAGACCTAAGGCTAGATACTTTGAATTTAGAAGGCATCTGACATTTCTGTATCTTTTTATCATGTCATATGTATATGTACTGAGAAGAAGTTCATAGGCCTATGGATCCCAAGTCACACAATCACAGACCAAATTATATCAGTCCCTTGCGACTATGGCTCAGTTCATACTGGCCAGGAAGGCAAGGGCTTTTGAAAATCAAAGGAATATCATTTGGTTGAACACTTAAATCGGCCCATTCTAAACATACGGTCATGGAGAAAGACGCACGAATCTGGGCAACAGCTGAGCATATTATTTCAGAGTTTAAGCATAACAAAAGAGGCCATCGTGAAACCTTAGAGACCTAACTTCAAAACAAAATTATTAATAGCCAAGAGGGTAAAAGCTTTAGTGAAATTCAGAATTCAGTTCTAAATACGATCTCCATTTCAAGAATGAATAATAGATGGAGTCCAACTGTTCTGTGGTTGAGCACAAATTAGTGATTCATTGATTGTAATCAAAAGCAGCTGCTTGTAATCAAAGCATAGGTTTTGATAGGTCGTTATCAAATGATATGCTAATTTTCTATGTATATAAAGAGCAGAGATGGAGATTGTCAAGAATGGTCTTGATGATGCAAAATACACTTTTTGTGAGAAGTTTACCTCTGTGCTGCTTGCTTTTATAGCTGTCCTTTTTTTCCCAGGCAGTATTTTCTGTCTTCATGATTAGGTTGAGTTTTGTGGCCTCTTGAGCAAAGTATTGGAATTGCCACCAACATCACGGCTAGTGCAGGATAGCATAATAATGCAAATTTTAAAATAAAACAGGTTTTACTTAGCTCTTCTTGGCATTATGAACTCACAGTAAATGCCCCTTTCTATGGATATAAATCTGTGATTATGAATTTTGCTGAAGACTTAGGCAACTGTTTCCAAACATATTTGTTTTAAGTTAAAAAATCTAAGGAAATGGCCAGTTCATCAGCAATAGCAAGTGAATGAAAAATACAGCTACCCAGAAGATGAAAATCAGATCACTTAATTAGGTGCTTAAATTAAGCCACACATTTGAGAATACTAACCAAACTATGACTATGCATGTACTTAGGTTCCCATAGTCTTGAAGTTACCAGCACTAAAGCTCTGTGCAAAATTAGTTTCTCTTCTGGCATCAAAAAGATCACATACTTAATCACAATAATGTCTTTAAAGACAAAGAAACCTTCCTGGCACATCTATTCCCTTTGGGAAAAGAGATATTATTTTGCCCATTCATTCCTATGAAGTGATTATTAGTCTCCTCCCTTGTTAGGAGATATCTGGCTATTTTCTTGTTTACTCTGATGCAGCCAGGTCTGCCAGCAGGTCCCTCTCTGGATTTGACTGAATTTCGGCCATGGAACTAAAAGAGAGTGTGGGAAAGCCCTTGTAGGACAGAAAGCCAAAAAGGATAGGTGTGATTCTCTAGTCTGACTTCATAATACAGAGGCCAGTTTGGTCAAGCTAAGTGGAAATTAGGCCAAGCTCAGTGGGTTTGAAAAAGCAGGTGGGTGAAAGCAGAGATTATAACTATCCCTTTCTGCCATACTTTCCATTGCCTGAAGTTTGCAATATGAAGTTATTGTTCAGTCCCCAGCTGCTATTAAGTGCTTGAGATGATTTTTCTGTATCAACATAGCTAGGAGACTAAATTTTTTCAGCCTCAGGGCATGCTACTGTAAACCATTCTCTATGTCATTGCTAGACAGGCATATTGTGGGTGCTATTTAAATTGACCTGGAAACTAGAGATGGTACACTTCTATAACAAAACTGCCAAGCTGAGCTACTGACCACTGGATAAATATCAGACTAGTACCAATACGGTGGCAAGCGGCTTTCAGATATGCTGTTCCTATAGCTCATCTCTACATTAGCTCATAAGCATGTTGTTTGTATAAGCACTAGCAACCTGACAGATCACATTGGACCTTCAACTTTGTACCATAGATTTTCTTATAACTGGTATGTTTTTTACTTTGGAGATGTTTTCAGTTAAGTGTGATAAAAGATAAGACTGATAAAAGACTGGGCTGCAATGTGATGACTGCTGTGAAGATGAAATCCAGCATCCCAATACAGGCATGTCTAGCTACATGGTCCACAAGTCTGACCTCTGCAAACTGACTTGCAGGATAAATAGGTTAAAGGCCTAATAGGGAAGTTCCTGTGCTTCCGCTGGTAGGATTTAGCATTCACGCTTTTGAAATGTATGAAAGTAACTCAGAAAGACCTGTCCCTCAGTCACAAAGGGAACAAATCTTTCCTGCATCGATACTGTTATGTGAGCATCATACGAGCTTCCTCCATTACTTAGAGAATCCACTGCCCCTTTCCATCATGTCTTCTGCAGAGTCTGCTGTAGAATATGGTCAGAACTAGTCTTCATCAAGCTCCTAGTGGCTGAACACTTCTCTACTCTTCAAATAGTCCCAATAGTGCAATGTGCATTTCTAGGTAATCCTCAGTTTTCCCCTGAAAGTTTCCCAGGTCTTTCACTAGATGTATCCTTAGTTTCAAGACAAGCATATTGCCTGTTCAATTTTAACATCAATCTGCTGGAAATTCTTCCTGCCTGACTAGCCTGCTATGGTTCTTCTACTATTTTTCTCACATCATCTCACATTTATCTCTAGGCCGTTCAGACTGATGGTAGGTGGTGACAATTACTGGCTAGCACATTTGCACACCTTAATGTAATCAGATAAGATACACTTTGTATCATAATTTGTGTAGCTGGCTGTGATTAGGGGCCTAGAAAAGAAGTTTCAAAGTCTTTTTGCATCTAGAATTACGTTTCTCTCTAGATATTTATTTTTTAAAAAAGAAGGTTGGTAAAGGACTGAGTAAGAATGGGATTCTGAGGTTTTTCTCATTATTACAGTTATCTGGTGCCACGTAATGGGCACTTGCCCCATGGAAGATCATGAGAAGGGTAAGGCCAATCACATTTTCTATGGAATATTTAACCAGCCATGTCAGAGTATACATTCCAAATAGCAAGTTTAATGCTACGGGAACTACTGTCACTGGTCAATGTGCTTTTCAGGAAGCAGCACAGTGTAGATTATGTCATGGTTTCCAAAAGGAAAACCACACGAAAACAAAGGATTCTCTTGCCATTCCCATGGCTCCTGTAAGTAAGACAACAGAAAACGAGACGTAAACAATGAAAGTTACCACAGGATAGCTTTTTTCATTTCCCCTTTTAAAGAATGAAGGATAATTTTCTTCAGTGAGGTAATCCCAAATGTCTCCGTTTTGGAAAGCAGTGATGACAACCAGCCTGTGTGTTCAGAGCTCTGGCATGGACAAAGCAGGCAGAAAAGTCAAAGGAAATTTTCTACCTTTAGTAGTTGCTGAATTTGTCTTCTTTGCCTATCCGAGGCAACAGCTCTGTAAGACAAAAATATGTACCCCCACCAACAAATAAAAACATAAATTCAGCTAAAAAATACACGTCGCTGTTAAAAAGGTTTTCTTTGAAAAATAGAAAAAGAAGAGAAATAATACTCTCTCTCTTATTTTGCCAGTCTTTGCTTTAAGCCCTTATAATTGCTTGAGCAATGGTGAACAGCAAGCCAAACCAAGCCACGCATTTTGTCTTCCTGTTCTTCTGACTGATGTATTGTTATTTGAAGTGTTACTTACCTCATTATTTGCAGTTAATAAAGTAGTTTTATTGACAGATCTGCAGTGCCCTCAGATCCGAGGAGCAGGTTAAAAAGTGGACCAGCATTTAAAGGTTGTGAAGCAGAGAAAATGATCTGCAAAATTCACAGTGAATAACAATGCACGCCCTCTGACACCGCGTGTTGCCCCACTGTTTTCTGCTCTTAACCACAACCGAAACAGCCCATTCTCATTTTTTACCTCCTTACATATTCTTCTTTTTGCATTTTTTCATCTATTCATGGAATCGTATTCAAATATTCACACTGGAATGACAAGGCTAAAATGTCATTTTCATTTCTAGATGAAAATGTCTTTGCAGTAACAGAGGGAGTTGAAATTTGCACTGAAATCTGCACCTAACTTGATAGAAGGAGTAAAATATTTATTATAAAGCTGGTATTTCATGAACAGTTTACTGCATTTCTACAACACACTGTTTCCTTAATTGGAAAAAGAAATTTTAACAATTTTTACATAGGACTTCAAACAAAGGTTTGTTTGAAAAGTTTACTTCTTGTAAAAGTTGCAAAAGAATGTTAAAACCTTCTGCATCTTAAAAAGAAATGTTTTAAGACAGTCAAACAAATAAATCCGAGAGAATTTTAGTTCACAGGGTCCCACAGGTACTGCTTTTGTGGACATGTCAATTATCAGTAGATTACTAGTGTGGTCCAGTGTGCTGGACCATCAGATTGTCCAGGAAGATGATGTTGATTTTGACCCTTTGGCTAGTGAACTTTTCCCTCTGGATATAATCTTCTTTTATGCCCTCTGCATGCACTAAGTATGGAAGCGGACAGGAACACTCTTGTTGCAGAGCTCAGAAGCACTCACGATACGATGTTCACAGCCTGTCCACCAGCATACACTAACATAGCCTTTGCTATGTGCTCCAACATCCTTTACCCATGGGCTGCATGTGCCCTTTCCAGTGCTGTTTAGGATGGAGTAAGAGCTGAAGCTTGCCTTGGTTTTTTCTGCACTCCCTTTGAGGAGTGAATCTGGCCCCAGGACACTCTGCCCATAGACTGGGACACTCACCCCATGGTAAGCACCAAGTGATCTGGAAGTTTTCAGTCTTTTGTCCACAAAAAGCTGTCTGAAAGAACCAAGTTCATACATGCAATGAGCAAGTCAAGTCTTTGAAATTTTGAACAGTTTCTTGTTCAATGAAAATGTTTTAGGAATCAAAGCTGGAAAGTTTGAGGCCACCAGCTGGATCTAGAAACTTAAAACAGGCAAAAGGATACTGAGAGAAAAGAGAAGGATTTGTGGAACAAGCATTTATATAAAAAAAAGTTCTCAACCATTCTTACATTTACAGGAAGATAAGCCTATTGTCTTTACGTCTTGTTTGTCCTAGAAGCCCTTTTCTTCACAGCAAAAAATGGATAAGACATGGGCAATCAGTTAAACAGAACTAAATTAAACTTGCTTACAAAAAATCATAATATGCATTTGATTATTCAGCTCCTGTGAAACAAATATTTAGGGCAGCATTCAAGCTTTCATTGTTTTTATGACCAGTATGTTTGCTGCCATGAACTCAATCACTGCACAACAGGAGGTAAGACTAAATGGTTTGACACATAACAAGTAATCATGATAAAAGAATTGACACTCTACGCAGTGCAGAGGCAGTTACATTTTTAAATGCAAAATTAATTTCAAGATTGATTGAAGTCTTCTCTCTTTCTTCTAGCAATAGAATTAGCGCATTATTGTGGGCCTTCTGTGTCTCTTTGTCTAGTGCATGGCATCTGCAGTGAGTTCAGCAGTGTTTAAAAATGCATTTCGATTTGAGTTGCACAGTAACCTCTGTGAATACTTTTCCCCCTTGAAACTTTGCAATGAATTCGATACTTGAGATGGAGGAGGAAAAGGAGGAGGAGCTGACATTAGAGCTTCAGAGGGAACTGATGGAGTCTGTTTATCCAGAGGCCAGGTAAATTGCTGCAGACTTAGCACACAGCTCATGCCGTTTGTCTGAACGTGACCTTGAGAGGACACCTTCTTCTGGTTTGAGGGGGGTAATTTTGTTTCATGCACTTGTCAATCTTGTGGCTATTTCTCCGAAAGCAAGCAAGCGTGCTGAAGGAAATGTGTGACAGTGCTGAGATGTGGCCCACAAAAGCAGAAGGGCTGACTGTTAATTAAACAGAGACTGTATGCCAAAGCCGTAATGCTATAGTGCAAATTTCGATTGTTTTTGTGCGGGGTAATGTTTGTAGGGATAGCACAGTGCAGATCTTACACACAGAGCTGTTCTCAAACAAAAGCACTCGTCAAGACAGTTCTTTATATAGCAGTCCACACTGTTTTGCAAGTCTTATTTCTAAAGGGGCTGATGAATATACACTTGCTGGAGGGGTATTTTAGAACAGATCTGTGTTAAACAAGAAGATTTTTTGGCTCTTGGGTATTCCTATAGTCTTAAGTAAATCAGACTTGTAGGGCACAGCTAATTGCTTCACAAGCTTCAATATGCAGCCACAAATGAAAATAGTCTGCCCTAATTCCTATTTTGAATATCAACAAGTTGTGAAGTGCTTGTGTGTGAGAGAAAGAACTGGCATTATCTGTAGAGTCAGTGCGTGGCGGAGATTAGCTTGAGGCTGTACGGGCATCAGCTACACAGGGAAGTTTCCCTGTCATTATCTTTGGTATGCTAATGCTCTTGTTCATTACATTAACTCGAACACTGCAATTAATAAAAAGAAGAAGAAAAGGAAAGGCAATAAATAATGCAATGTTTAAAACATTGAGATATTATAAACCCTGAATCTGCAAAAACTGTTAATTGAAAATTAAAATTACCCAAATCTGCAAATGTTTACTCAAGCTGGGAGAACAATTTTTCTGGATTTCAGTAATTTTCTCAATTTGGATAAAATTCTATATACTTCCATTGGATTATAACAGTCATGTGGAGAATGAAGATCTCATGGCTTGAACCAGGACATTAATGTATTACCTACAGAGGCTGACCTTTCTGTGAGGTCTGTCTAGCTTAGTTTTACGATGGGTCCTGAGAAACAAGCACTGGGGAACCATACTTTGGGCCCCTTAGAAAAGCACAGGGTCTCTGTTGCCTCTTTTTGCCAAAGGGTACAGTTTGCACAGAGGAGCCAGCAGGAGGGAACGCACACCACGTCTCTGCAGTGCAAAACTGGAGAGTTCATGTGAACAGCTGCTCCCGGGCATTTAAACTTCGGATTCAGCACTGAAGCAACTGAGCTGCAGACACGTTTCTCTCTCTTGCAACAAGAGAATCACCACAGGAGGCCAGAGAAGACACCTGGGAATGGTTACATCTTCACCCCTTGCAGCAAATTTCCCTCACCTCTCAGTGTAGCAAAAAAAAAAAAAAAAAAAAAAAAAAAAAAAAAAAAAAAAAAAGACTGTCAGGAACAATATCCTTATTGCAAGAAACAGGTACTTTGTAATTTGGATTCTTGCAGAAGTGATACAGGATCAGGTGTGGCTTCCTCCAGTAACTTGCCTTTCGCTCAGAGGTAGGGTGCAGACGCAGAGCTGCTTTCTGTAGAAGGACTGACGCGTGGCAGCTTGTCACGCGGCGGAGTGAGCTGAGGCCCCAGCAAGGCACTCTGAATGCTTTACCAGAAATAACTGAAAAATTTTCTGTGACTCATTGAGGGAAATAGCATTACTCTATACAGTATTTATTACAAATTTAATATACCAGTAGAAGTGCAGGATTCCAAAATGGTCAGAGATTCACTCTGCAAGCTCAGTAAAAACCTAGAATTAATATGTGGGTTCAAGCAACATGTGCGCTGTGCTTTGGGGGACTGGTCAAGAATTTCCTTCTTAAATGATTGTAGGAAAAATACCATTTTAAAAACTTTTATAATGGAAAGTGGTCAGTTTGAAAGAATTATTTGCCTTAGAACATTGTTTTAAAATCACCTTTGAAATTGTTGAGATGTACCTTTGGGAATGTTTTCAGAGCTATACAACCGTTTATTTCTGAAATTTCAAAGGAAATATTTATAAATAAAAAATGGCCAAAACAGCAATGAATCACTGTAACTTATTTAAATAAAGTGTTTAAGATGATCCAAACAATTTATTAAGTTTTGCTAAAAGGGAAAATTCAGATTGTTGTGTTCAATCTGATGAACACAATTCAATTTTTGAAAACTCTTAATTTTTTTGCAAGGCAGGAAGGCTTTTCCAGCTCAGCTCTGCTGTTTTGTGTGCAATAGCAAAGCATCAAGTGTTGAGAAGAATTAAAGCAATTTAGGATGCTATTTTATTTCTTACTAATGACATGCTCACTATGAATCAAGCTGAACTCCATCTGAGTCCCTCTGCTCCTCAGTCTTCTTTAGAAATTCAGCAATACTGAAGTGAAATCTGTACTTCCCTAACTACTCTGATGGGAATAGATCTTACACTAACTAAAAGGGTCAGTAATTCATTGGCGTAATGAGTAGCTTCTATTTAGTTCAGCAATAAGAATTAGAATATTATATGGTTAATATTTTGGCATTCAAAAGGACAATTCTCAGCCTTCCAAACCAGCCATTCTGTGTTAACTAGTTTGAAGCCATCTCAATTCTATCTTTTCTTTTACTTTTGATTGTTTTATAAACTTGTCATTACCACATAAAACTTCTTTTCTGTGTTCATTGATTGTGAAAAGTGCTATGCTTCCATCTGAAAAGTCTAAGGGTTCCAGATGAAAATTCATCCACTAATTACTAATTAATTTCATTTGCTTGCCTGTAGGACTATGCCTGTATTGTAGCACTTGGGTTTAACTGAAGGGAATAATAAAAACAAAAGTTATAAGATATTTACTGCATAGAGAAAGCTGGCAGCACAATCTACCAATATGTTTGCCTAAAACTCCCAAGAATAAGATCTACTTTGCATTTTCTTATAAATAAATCAATCCTTAACTTGTTCAGCCCAAACTTTTCCTTACAAAGGAAATATTCAGTCTGAATATTATCAATAATAAGTGAACTTATTTGGGCAATACTTTCTGAGAACGCAATTAACTGGGTAGATGATAGAAAAGTTACCGCAACTGAGCAAACCAATAGCATGTTGAGCTCCTTCACGGCCATCATTCCCGTGAATGCCCTGATTTCCTGGATAATGCAAGGTCCCTCTCTCACTGCCTTCCAGAGGCTCAGGGCAAAAACTAAATAGTGAAGATAAAATATTCAGTAGTTGCTCATTCAAGGAACACCACCTGAGGACTTTGTGATAAAGTGGTTTGTGATCATGTAATTAATGACAATATCAAAAATGCATATTCATGAGCTGGATGAATTCTGGTGTTCCCTAATTTTTGAGCACTTCTCACTGTGATCTTAATATTCATTTCTTCTGTGCGTGAAGTGTATCAGTCAGGATGGGCAACAGCAGGCACAGCTCCCTCCCCTTCTGAACATGTTTCGACTCCGGGGCTTCCTTGGCTTGCGGTCGCTGAACCGCGACGGAAAGTGCCCTTTCTGTCACTCGGCCAAGGAGATCAGCCCGTGGGGGATACTCCCCTTGGCGAAAGGCGAAGAGCAGGTGCTTTCTTCAGGGGTCCGAGTCGCAGAAAGTTTTAGATCTTTTGCTGCTTTATGCAAATTATCTGAAGAGGTATGTGTGATACATAGAACTGGAATGAAGAACAGGGGAACTGAAAAGGAATATTTAAAGCACTTTGAAAACAAATGTGGGATGGCCGTAGGCATATTTATTTTAACTAATAAGCTGAATGACTTTAAATATCCAATAAAGGTCTTCTCGGGTCTGAATCACCCCAACCCCTTTTATTCAGGCTTGCATGTCCTCTTCACAGCTCCAGTTTCAGCTGGAGTAAAGGCACCGATGGAGTACTAGAAACTGAAAACATGCAAATAAAATTCCCACACGTCCTTCAGAAACTGTCTGTACAGCCTGTAATTTCTAGGGCAAAGGTTTGATGTCTGATGCTTCAAGGAAAGTTTGAAACTGAAACAAACCCTGGCTCCTGTGGAGAAGAAAATGCGTTTGAGGAAGTTTGTCCTTTTAATCAATGCACCTAAGAAGAAGTGTTAGATCTAAAATATATAGGTTTTGTCAGAACAAGCTTCTGTAAAAAATCCATGGCAGAGAACTGTTTCGATGACTTTTTAATAAGATTTACATTGGAAAGTAAGTTTGTAGAGGACTATTTCTCAGTGCTACCAACATGGACAGAGGAGCAAAGGAACCAGGAAGCCAAGGTGACTTAGAATTGATTAAATAAAAAAATATGATAGAGTAGCTTTCTAGTTGAAGATAACAGAAATGCAGAAGGACAATGTGTGCTGAAGTAATGGTTTTTTAAGTATCTTTCTAAAAGTACTTTACTTAGGAACAGGGCCTATCCTCATTTTTGTGATTGTTTGTTACAGTACTTCAGACATCCCTCTGTAAGAGCGTAGCAAAGAGGTTCCAGAAAATTTATCAGCAGTTCCTAGAAGCAGGTCTCCAGCCAGAGCACCTGCCCTCACTTCCTGTTCTTTCTTTCATTTCTTTGTTATGTCAAAATAAATGTTGCAAAGGCTTTTGTTAACGGATTAAGTGATTTTAAGCAAGGATTATTTCAAGGCAGTATCTTGCAGTATTTACTAGGCCTTTCTCATGTATACGTATACACGTGCACACACACACTCACACTCACGTATGTATGTATATGCAAATATAAGTACTTCTGGGAAAACAGCATCTCATTAATGCTGATAAACCTTAGTGAGAAGAGCACATATCAGCATTACAAATTTATCTAAAAGGAGAAAATTGAGAGAATATTACCATCCTCCACAAAGAAATATAATGGGATTAGGAGCAGCAACCGTGGAAGTAGAGTTGAATCTTTCCATCAGATCACTACGTGACAGCTACGGCTGTCCCCAAGACAGTATTATGCAATTTATCGTTTGTAAAAGTTTGGAGCATGGATTGCATCAAATAAAAACATGCAAAAAGAACATTCTCTGTGAATGAATATTTACCTGTAAGTCTTTGATTTTCCTTTGGACTCATGGCTCCTGAGAGTTAGAAATTTTGTCAGCAATTTCAAGGTTAGATGCCTAAAGTTAGGCAATTACATTTTACATTTGCTTCTCAGATATCTTCTGAAAATAAAGGGATTTCTTTAAGTGCTTAACTGTGAACTTAGTCTGATTTATGTTCCTCATGCTTGAATATATTGGCTAATATTCCTTAAAAATTAGTCTCAAAATTAATAGGCATATACAAGCACATATTTTGGTCTGCTCAGTTTTGTATTCCTGCTTCTATTAATGGGTACCCAAACATCGCGTATAACCTTGTGTCCATCTCCTTCTACACAGGGCTATATTTATAAACAGTTTCACCTTTAATATGGCCCTGCTTTCCTATTTCCTAGAGAACAGAAATGACTTATCAGCCTGGTAGCAGATCCTTATTTTGTCTGCCTCCCACAATCCATCAGGAGAGGGTTAAGAAAAGGACCAGTTATCTCATAGCAGTCAAATTCTTTGTACATCATTGAGTTTTACATTGAACATCTCTGTGTGCTGTCAGCTGCAGAGAAAGAAGATTACACTGTCTGTCTGCTACATGAATACTCTGTAAATACTGCTTCACTGCAGAAGGCAGATTTCTAATCAGCTATGAAATAAACAGAAAAATGCTCGTTATTTTAACATTCAAATACTCAAATTTGGTGGCTCTAATGCACAACAGTAATCTACTTAATACATTAACAGACTTCTAACAGCACAACAGCCAAATTTCCAAAGAAGCAAAATGAACCTCCTAAATGAGACAAGTTATAACCATATATAACAAGAGCCAGTTTACATAGTTGATTGCTCATCAGTATTTACAGTGCAAACAATGGTTATTGAACCTAGAAATGATTTTGAATCACTGATCCCCAAGTTGGTGAGGGATGAGAACAGTAGGGATGGAGAGACACGAGGTAGGTTGTTTTTTCCTAGTTGTTTTTTTTTTCCAGGAGAGTCTTAAATACCGTCTTTCCAGGCCCCACTGATTACAGCTGAGACAAAAGCTTTTACCTAGTTTTATGGGATATAACTGCGTAAGGGTAAAAGTGATGATGTTTTTAAAACATCAGGCTGCGTCTTTGAAAGCACGTACACGTTGTAAGTTAGCTGTTTATGGAAGTGGCAGCGTGGGGAAAAATCAGTAACCAGTCCTGAATGCATCTCGTCACCTGGAGCATCTCCGTATACAAGAATACATAAGGCTCTAATGAACTGCACAGGGGGAAAATGCTGAATTGGAGCTGTGAGGGTTTCTTGTAGGATGCCTTTGTATATTTTGGGAAATCACAGAGATCTTGATGACATGATGCAACACTTGCAAAGTCAGAGCAAATGTGCAGATTGCTCGTATGCCACTAGTAGGAATCATAATAACACAGCCTGCATGGGGCTTTGTTTCCATGGTTAGATACAGAAACAAATCCAAATTTCATAATTAGTGCATAACCCAAATCCCTGGCTTCAAAAAATCTCTATTAATCTTTGCTGCTGAAGGTGTTGCCCTAAGGACTCAGTAGTGACCAATGGTCGAAATTTTAAGGCTGGCTCTTACAAATAATGACTCTTTTAATGTCATAGAGCAGCTAATAAGCTTGCTGCTACAGATTGGCTACTTCAAAAATCCTACCTTTAGAAGCTCCTTTCCTGTGACTCTTGTAAATGCTGTTGTTTAAAACTTGGTGTAGACCTTAATAAGTTGCTATAAATAGATTATTTTAAATTTCATAGAGAAATTATCATTTTCTATATAAAATAATCTATTTTTGCAAGTAGTATGACCTAGAGACATAAAACCATTCTGATGGTTTTATTTCACCTCAGTTTAATACAAACAAACTTCTGCATGTCAGCAGCTGTTCTTTGACAGATGACTTTTGTTAAGTCGTAGTCCCCTTGCAAAACTGGAAATGAGCTCCCATTTTGATTTCGATACAGGGGAAGTTCTCAAACTTTTTTGGTATTTCGATTCACTTTTTATGCTATAATGGAAATATTAAAAGGTCTGCTTATACATGGGAATTCAGTGATGCCTAATGAATGCAATGATGTGCTGGACACAGGGAAATTATTTCTCTTCCCGGCATCGTGGCCGGCCTGCTGGCAGCGACAAGTTAGGAGCACACTGGTGTGTTCTCGGTGTGGAGAATACATGTAGTTCATGGGTATCCCTTCCCCGTGCCATTTCTCTGTAAGCCAAAAATCAGCAGTAAGAGTAGTCAGGATGTGTGGATGCAGATTTGATCCCAGACTTAACATGACAATAAAAATATAACCTTGTGTGCATTCATTTACTCATGTAAAATGAGAAGGATAATACAACTGGTAATGTCCCAGCAGTTACTAAGTCCCACATTAGAGCCTTTATTCCATACATCTGAGGTGCTGATCAAGTATGTTGTATGGAATAAAGGAACTATTATTTCCTTTATTATAATAATAATAATAATAATAATAATAATAATAATAAAGGAAATAATAGTTCCTTTATTCCATACAACATACTCTGATCAGCACCTCAGTGCCTCAATGGAGCCCTGAATGCATTCGAAGAAAATTTTGAAAATCATGGTCTATGTCTTTAAAACAAATAGGTGTGATGTGTAGCATATTTATCACAGTTTAATTTCTGAAGATCCATTTAATTAAAAAAAAAAAAGAAAAAACCTGCAAACTTGCAAAGTGCGAGGGACACTGAAAGAACTTATATTTTTCTTAGCTACCCAGTTTCTCTTCTGCAGTTGCCAATTGCAATTCTACATGTGCTTTAAAAATTGTATTTCTTCATATCTCTGACATGGCATTTTATTCCACTTATAAGGGGACTTATAAGGGAAAGAAAGTGCTTTGAACTCTTAACCAAGACATTTTTAGAAAGAAAGAGGGGGAAAAATCTTTAATTCTTGAAATCTAGCATCCTTTATTTTCTTCTGAGCTTTGAATTACTGCTATTTTTTTATTTCTCTTTTAATGAAAGTGTTGTGAAGAAAAAGAGAGTGCTTTCCAGTTTGTGTAAAAGAAATAATAAGTAAAGCTGCAAATAGCTGGAAAAAATAAAAACTCAATTGGTCTGAGTTTCCTCTTGCTTCAGTTTTACACCAGCATGACTGTACAGCCCAGCACTAGCAGTAGGAGTGGCATTAGACTTAGCTTTTCCTAAATGCAGTCATAAAAATACTTGTTGCTACAACTAGTGTGGAATTAAACCAAACTGTTTTCTTCTCTAGACCTATATGTTAGAAACTCAGATCTCGGAGATGTTAATCAAATCTTCTCTTAGACACAAATATACATGGACTAGATCTGATCATTGTCAGAGATTTCATGTGAAAATAATTTATATTATAATTTAGAGTAATTTACAATTATCTTCTATTTTCAGGGAAATAAATGAAACTATATATATATTAAATAACATGTATGCTCTGATCTTGCAATTGGCTGGCAATATATGCTGGCTTCAGGCTTGGAGTCAGTTGCAGGTTTGGAGCCTTATTTTGTATTTACAAAACATTCAGCATCCAATTTCCCACAGCAGCAAGTATGGAACAGTGGCTTTTCTCCTTTGGTGTGTTCAATGGCAGATAAGAAAATCATTCCAATTTTAAACTAATAAGAACTTGAATTGTTGCCAAAAGATGTGTTAAAAGTACAATAGCACGTCTAAAAATCAGAATACATCATTCACTCCCTCTGGAATGGGTTCCTGATGCTCAAAGGCTTCATTTCAATCCCAAAGTAAATATGAGAAACTTTGAATAGCTGTGTACCATCTTTTGAAGATATTTAACAAAAAAAAAAAAAATCTTACTATGCTGTATCCTGAAATCTTATTAATCAGTAAAGCCATAAAATAGAAAGTCAGTCACATTCTCCTACTAGGGTAAATGATGGTTTAGACCCTTTCTAAAAATTGCTTCCTTTCCTACTCTCTTCTCCATCATAACATTTGTTTTGTTGCAGGCAGCAAATGTGCTTTTCTGACTGCACTTTGTCACCCACAGATTCCACTTCACAGCAGGTGGAGAACTGGGGATTTGTGTTGTGTTTTCATGCAGAGCTGTGCATTAAAAAAAATGTGCTGCTGCTGCTGTACTGTGAGCGTAACGTTCTTACCAAAACAGAGTAATGATAGTCTTTCCAATCTAAATAAAACTAAATAAACCACAATGATTACTTTGTGTTCAGCAAATGAGGACAGAGGAAGTAAAAAATGTAAAAAGCTTAAATCCACATTGATTTCTATGCAGGTGTATTTGGCTGCAATTCCATTTATAATAAGCTAAAGTCCAGTTTTTTAATGAAGAGACAAGCGGCATCGGTGGTGCCCCTTGTTATTAGTTCAACTTCTCATTATGAGTAATTCAGACCTGTATAATGAAATTGGATTATGTGTAAAATGAAGCAATGCTATACTGAAAATGCAGTGTGAAGGTCAGCCGTGAATTTTGTTGCTGTGGGAGAGCAGTAGACAACTCCTTTTTGAATAGACCAAGGAGAATATTTCTGATGCTGACGAGAGAGTTATAAAAGGAACAAGGAAAAAGAGAGGTGTGGCTCGAGCACCCAACAAGAGAAGGAGCTGGGCGGTATTGCTTCCCAAGCCCGCCCCGACACAGGGCTTCGTTCGAGCTGCTCACTCTCATTTCTCTGCTTTGCAAACACAGGGAATTACGATATTCGTCAAGGGTCTGGGTTACACTCGTAGTGTTTGAATGAAAACATTTCTGCTGTCTGCAGTGATAGCTCATCTTTCAATGCTTCCAGAGAGCTGTGCTTCCTTGTGAGCAGCCTGCCCTTGGATTAATTTTTGTTATTACGTTAGATGTGAAAAATGTCATATGGATGCTCGGGAAGTGAAATTATATGACAGTATTGGCTCTACATTTCAATTTTTAATTCCTGTATGGCGTGTGCTAAGTGAAATGTGGACATTCCTGAAGTAATTTTTGTAGACATGCTTAAAGTAATGGCATTCAATCAAATGCTGCTAGTGTCACTGATACAGATTTAAAACACTTAGTTCTGTGAGTTTCCTCTTTATTTTACAAAATTTGAATTCTGCAAAAGTGCAAGAAACACTAAAACCCTCTAATTTTAGTATTGTCAAATGAGTGAAAAAGATAAAACTGATAAAGAATAGAAACATACCTTTCTAAATAACTATTTCAGGATAGAAATGGTTAAAATGCACCAGTGTTACCACTAATTATCTAGCTTGCTGTAGCAAATACTCACCCTCTGTGAAACTGATGCTTCTGCTGAAAAGAACAATCAAAAAGCACTCACAATAAAGACTGCAGATCTGTCTGAATTTAGAGAAAAAACTATGTGGCAGAAAAATCATGTAGTTCAGAAATAATTCCAAAATGGTGGAAGAAGCAAGATATGGCCTGAAACTCCAGATCTGGGAACCTGCAACCTACGGACTACGAGGGACTGCTTTCTGATCCAAATCCCGTACTGGGCTATCCGTTGTTCGCAAGCCCCAGGAAAAGTCAATCGCCGTTTTGATCTTTGAAAGAGAAAAGTGAGCCATACCCCTCCTCAAGCCCAGGCTTTGCTTTGATTCACCCTCCCTGTTCACAGCCGTCTTCATTTTGGAAAGGCCTAGAGGGTTGCCACTCTTCTTCGGAGTGCTGCTCATTAGAGGCATATGTTGGGGTATCCCAGTCTCAGTGGGAGAATGCAGGTGTCACATATGTCATCCAGAAGATTAAGGTTTCTTCTGTTTTCCATCTAAATCAGAGGAGTATGACTCTTGCAAGGAGATACAAATTCTCTCAGATTCAAATTGGTAAGAGATTAGTGACCAGATTATTTTGGTTTTGCTGGTATTGATGTTTCAATTGGTACCATATTTTTCAACAGACTTGCTTAAACATTTGCCTTGTGCTCTAACAAATTCGTCTTTTTCAATTCATTAATGGTTTACTACCGTTTGCAGAAGTAGCTATAATAGAGCAAGATGATTTGATATTTAGTGTTACATGTTATTAACAGCTGTTGAGTTTCAGAGGGAAATCAATCTTTTTCTCCCTAGTTTGCATGTTTGTTCAAGTTTATGAAGGACTTTGTGAACTTTTAGATGACAGGAAACATGGAAGTAAGCTTTATTAAAGAGAATATGTCTAAAATAATGCTTTTGCTTGATTCTACACAATTTCATGTGTTAAGATACAGAACTCAATTTGTCATCAGCAACAAAATAACTTGCTGAGCTGCCTCTTTAGGACAGCTAGGTATTACTGAGATACTTGTTTTTGCTCTATAAAAACAAGTCTATGTAAAGTAACATCTGTGTCACTAGGTATCACTGCAAAAGCAACATTTCTCTATTGAAATTCTCAGTTTAAAAAGGTATTACAGGCCTTAATCTTATTTAAGATCAAAACAGAGAAATGACTGCTATTGTTGATTGTGTTACAGTCCCCAGAGTAAATCAAAATACAGTTTACAAGGGAAAGATAAATATCATGGATCTGAGGGTATTGGGGGCTCTGCCAATTTTTTAATTAAAGTATGAGGAGTCACATTCAGGCTGCACTCATCCTTTCCCACTGTTCCTAGAAGCCTAGCTCTGCTTCATGCAGCTTGCGTTCCTCCGCTGTGGTGTGATAGTTTCCAGTAAAGACTTCATTTATGCAAAAGCTTGGCCTTCCTTGACCTAAACCTAGTCTTACTCACCAAATTTATCCAAACCTGAATAGCAACTTTTTGGGCAACTAATTATTTATTATATTAAATAAAAATTAAATACTGTAATAAAGAAGTTTGTTTTTCTGTGGCAAAGGTTTTATTTATCTGCCAGCTATATGCGTTGATTGTTACACAATTTACTAAAAAAGAGGTGGCTGAATTGCAAACAGGAGAACTTTCCATTTGCTTTAATTTCTCCAGAGGATGAAAGAGATTTCTCCTTCCCCTGGAAGACCTGACATACTGAGCCTTAGAAAGCCTTTGGGAGTGTGGGGTGAAGCAGGCAGGGCTCAGGGACTGCAAATGGGCAACCACCCTGCGTGGGTAGAGAGGGAGAGATGCTTGGGAAGAGCATGAGGACTGCTTACCACCAGTGACCTACCTTCTTACACATCCAGAGGTATGTGGTGGGGTTGTTTTGACCCAGTAAGGCGCAGACAGTTGCTGAAATAGAAAACAAGACTCTGTAAGGACACAAGAGGCTTTCATCTCCAAAATTTGCTTTATGCCATTGCTGGGTTTATACTCCATAAAGACTAGTTATTTCATTCAGGTTTAGTATTTTGTGCTCTAGCAGAATTTAGTCTTGGAAAATGAGAACCTTTTGCTATCTCTGACTGCTCACCTTAGAAAAAAGGTGGTTACTTCCTCACAAGGCTCTGGCTGCTTGTGGATCCCATCACACTTATATTCAGTGTAAAGCTGTAAAAGTCGAAGCTGTCTATCTCAGGGGCACAGAGGTTTTTGCCTTTCGCAGCAAAAAGAGGAAAAGCTAGTTCTGGGCTGCCTTACTCACATCTCCTATTGCCCTTACTTCTGGTTCCACATACCGAGTTTGGCTGGTTGTGTGAGTGGAGATGTGAAGGAGGCTCCAACTGCAGAAAGCACAGCTATGTTTCTCTTGCTTAGAAATAGTGGGCTTGAGTTTAAGAACAGCAGATCCAGCAAGGAGAGGTGAGGCCTTGTCTTAGAGACCCAGCTGGTCTGTGTCAGCACTGACTGTGAACTTAACAGTGTACTGGGCTTTCTAAAGTGTATTTGGTTGCATATGTATTTAATACCAGGATTACGTCTTTCATGCAAAGAGGTTGAGAGCCATATGAAGGCAGGTCCAGTGTGTCTAGAATGTAGCCAAAATGCCTCTGTTTTATTGAGCCAAACTCAGCAGTGCAAGATCTGGAGTTTTCAGGTCTTGGCAGCACTTGAAAAGGCTGACCCTTTTTGTCATTTCCATAACCCTGGCTATTCTAATTGGCAAGGTTTATATGGGCCATCTAATCCTGTATTTTTAAGATTTCTTAAGTTCAGGACCATAGCACTATGAAAGCTTCTGAGACTGAAAATTGCTAATCTTGCATGAAATGCTAGAGCGTAATAATTCTTTGTGGAGTCCTAATCCAGTGCTCCTTGCATGATGATCATAATACAGCAGTAATGGATGGGAGAAGAGTGCTCTAGAATGAAGAATCACATTTTACTGAACACAGCATCTTTATTTCTTAGAATTTATCTGTTTCCCAAAGTCAGAACCAGCAGAATGTTTCTCAGAATTTTTCGTCAGGCATCAGTTGGTGTTTAAATGATTTTAAGTGTGTTATGAAAATTGATCTATGCTAGACTTGTTTTATAGTTAGAATGAAATCATTATTGATTTTATATTTTTGTATTAAATTATATATCATGGCTTTAAAGTGCCAAATCTGTGTATAAAAATAACTCGTTTTAAAAGCAGGTTGTTACATACATTCTCCCAGAAGGTGGCAGTTGGAGAGCTCATACTAATACATACTATATTCATACTACTACAGTGTGAATAATTTGTGTAAGGAAAATAAGATTATGACAGTTTGAGAAGAAAGGGCAAACTATATACCTCTATACAACCCCCACTGACATCCTAGACCACGAATTACATCTGAATATTGCCATGAACATTTTTCTAGTTATGAACATCTTTTTCTGGGAAAAAGATAAAAACAGATAGCATTTTGTATGAAAAGTGTTAACTCTTTGTGTTTCAAAGAACTCTTCTGGCAAAGCTGTAGGCTTATCTGCAGGAAGAATTTACGGTTAATTAATAACAAAAATAAATAAGCTAGCCCCAAGGAGAAAGAAATTAAGATTACATATATAGATATATATATATATAGGAAGGAAGCAAATGTCTCTGAAGAAGAAAAGAGCTGGGAAGTAACGAAGCTGTGTTGGTCCGAGTGGCATCAACGTGGCTATTTGGTCTGGGCTGATAGACTCGAGTATAAGTTCATATAAATTGTGTCCAAAGGAAGAAAGGCGCCTAGTGAGCTAAGTGATCAGAAAAAGATGGGAGATAAATATGGGGGAATGGGAGTCTGCGGTGCTGCTGGAGGCAAATTCGTGCTGCAGAATTTTCAGAATGAGGGTCATACGGATGGCGGTTGGGACCGAAGCAAAGTGTTTTATGGGATGGTGCTGTGTGTGTGAGAAGGTGGGCAGCAGCTCCCTGAACCTGAAAGGTGGGGCTCCGTGTGGTCAACAGGCAGACTTCTGCAGCTGGTGAGACTGCAGGCAGCTTGGCGATTATAAAACAGGGATGGTCTACCTTTTCCTTCTTCTATTCAGTTTTTTGAGTCTTCCAGGAAAACTATGTTAGGATGGTCCTAAAAAAAAATGTGATCAGATATTACTCTGGCAAAGGAATTTTTTTAAAATGAAAATGTGATATTGCACTGCTTATTGAATTTTTTTCTGAAGACAGAATAAGTAAGTTTTCTTTTATATTAAAAGTAAAAATTTAAAATGTGTTATTTCTAAAGCAGTGAGCTACTTCTTTAGCAAGTTATGTTAAATTTTCTCTATATTAGATCAGTTGCTTGAACACTTAAAACTGAGCGATGAAATTATACCTATTTCAGAATTAATCGTGAAAGACCTGTTAGAGTGGTCTTTGCTGTGCATCAAAATGAGAAAAATACACTACAGCAGCCATTTCTAACCCCTTAATGCATATGCTAACTGGAGATATGAAATGTAACATTTTGACAGAAATGTTGTAGTTAAATAAAAAATTCATACTTTTTTGTAAATTGAAAAATGAAAAATATTCTTTGTGATAAGCAGTTTTGGCACTGCTGGAACATTAGAATGGGTTTTGAGAACATTTTTAATAAATAAAGCTTTATTAAGAGATCTGCTAAATCAGCAGCAATAATTTCACGTGCTGATTTCATTTATTCTCCCTCTTTATTAAGAACAATTATAATTAACAGTTTCTGTTGGAGACACTCAATTTTAGCTTTAAACCCTCACAGGAATCTCCAGAAGAGCACAACTGTACTCTATTCTATGAAATTTAATTGGCTTTAACATGGTTCCTGCTAATAAAATAGGAAAGTAATAGATCAGTAGGTGTCCTTCCTTGTTGCTTTCTCCTGTTACAGCAATCCCACATTGGCCTGCAAGTGCAATCTGATTCACAAGTAAATCAGGAACAGTTTCTTAAAGGATGATTTCTGTGGCAAACCACTGCTGCAGAAAGTAGTTTTGATTAGTGAGTGTTTGACATCCTTTCCTGGAAAACCTCATGTCACAGGGAGCATTTTGCACTTCTTCAGGTGGAGAAACTAAAAAGCTATTGATCTCTCGTTCATTAACAATCCTATTACAGTTTTGCCAGACGAGTTTCCTAACACCCTGTCGAAATTCTCTCTTTCATGCCTGTAATACATCTGCATACTTGCCAGTATTAGCCCTGTAGGATAGTACGACATTTTTGACTTTCTGTCTTAAACTCTTGTGCAATCTTGTTCTGTGGTATTTACCCATATCCAGAAGTAGTTGCATATCAGCACTTAGTAGGAGAATCCCTAGACACACTTGAGTTGTACAAATGTTAAGGCCCCACATTTACAATAAATATTCTAACGCTCATGCAGTATTAATAATACAAATTCATAATATTTATAATACATCCCAGGGGAGAGGAAGGGAGGAGGTTCACTTGACTGTATTGCACATAATTTCAAAAAGATTTGGAAACAGCTGCTTTCTTCCCTCGCTTGTGGCAGCTGATGGATGCTGCGGCCCCTGGAGACGGCGCTTTCTGACATCAGAGTCCCTCGGGATGCAGGGAGCCTCGTGGTACCCCACTCCGTGTGAGCTGATGGAAGCGCAAGTCATTAGGACTGTAAGAATCGTAGTGGCAGGCAAGCTAGTGCAACTCATTGCCAAATCTGATCATAATTTCACTGCAAAAAGTTTATTGGAAGAAAATGGTTAATGAGTCATACCTATTGAAAAACAGTGAGTCATTCTTATTTCCCTGAGGAAGATAAATTGCACTTGTATCAGTAACAAATCAGAACATCAGTCATTTTTGAGAGCAAATCTCTGTGACTAGATGTGTATTTTTATTCTGAGTTCTTATGTTAGATGAGCCCAAGTCTCAGCTCTGCTGTCTTTATATTTTAAAAATAGTAAAGATACAACAATCAGTGAATTGTCCCTTTGAGCTATTAGGACTAAGGTTTATGGAAAAGATAGATAAATGGAGTTAGAGCTTCTGTCCTTTGAAAATCCTATCCTAAATCTATAGGAAATTTCGACTTCAAAAAGGTGACGGGATCATAAACATCCAGCGCATCTGCTGAGTGATCCAGATGAAGATGGTCTGTAGAAGCATGAGTGCAGAACAAATTTGTGGTTTACTGTTTCAAAATACCTGCATCTCTCAGTTTATAGGAAGGGTTTATAATTGTGATAGACACATTATTTCTGGCCTTCTCTAACTTTTGACTAAACAACTTAATTCAAATTATATACGAATATTTTTGGACTTGATAAAACAAAGGTGCTCTGCTAACTACACTCAACACTCACTGCGTGCTCTTTTTTCTTGCCTTCGGACAGGCCATAGCTCAAGAATTAAGTCCACCTGTAGACAGCATTAGACCTTTGAGCTTTCTTAAGCGGGGCATCTGATGTTCTCCTTTCCTCCTAATCCCCCATTATGCGTTATTGTGTGTTTCCTAAATTAGAGGAGTTGATGTTATATTATTTCTAGCTAAGTTAGTGGGTCTAGTTCAGGATTTTCTTGTGATAATGATTACGATGCGGCAACTCAGTGAGTCTTTCATAAAAGTAGATACTTGAAAAAAAAAATCCAAATTGTAGGGCATCTGGCAAAAGTAGATATAGCTACTGAGTTATCAATGAAATTATAACCCATAGAATAGTTCTTTATATATAAACATCACAATTAAAGACTAAACTAATGGCCTGTGTAATATTTTATGTAAGAAACACACTAACATGAGTCTGGTTCTTATCTGAAAGCACAATATAGAGCAGCGTCTGTAAAAGGCTCTTACATTATTACTACTGCAAATTCTCCCTTTTCAGATAGTAACAAATTTAAAATCATAGTCACAGAGTTGTCCAGTTTTCTGTATTAAAATTGTATCTGTATTTTGGTAGCATTTTAACCTATATAAAATATATTTCTATATTTTTGTGTAAATATTTGTCAGTAACAGATGCAGCTAGCTCAGGTATCTGAAGCTGAGCAGATCAATTTGGCTGTTGGTTTTGGAGACAGCTGGATTTCTGTTGCAGCCACAATAGGCAGAGGTTTCTCAAAATATGAATGAAGTTAGAGCCTACCAACAGAAGTGGTTGAAACTTGAGCAGAGGGATAAGTTGCTCTGAGCTTGAAGCAAAGGTTTTGCAAAGTTCTCTGCCCTTGCTCCTAAGAGATTATAAATATGTATAAATGGATATTAATGTTAATAATGGAGGATAAATCATATAAATGTGGTCTTTTCTCTCCACTTTGTTGTGAAGCAGTGAGCACTGATTCTGTCATTCAGTTAGACAGTTTTCAGAGAGACCTTTGGGGGAGGAGTGTGGAAGGAAAGAGTTAAGAAAGGTCTCTGCTGGCCAAGAGAAAGATGTTGGATGCTGTTGATGTTAATTTTGTTCTTTTTACTCTATTGTATAATGGGAATTTCCTACTTAGCTGGAAAAGACCAAGACACCAGGTTGACATTCTTCACCTCAAATGCCCTGAAAAGCCCCATTTGTGCTGTGTTTGAAGGTCAGTTTTCAGAGAAGTTGTCTGGCTGAACGTTGCTTACCAGAACATCGTGACACAGTGCTCCATCGCTGTGGAGCTGGGGAACACCCAAGCAGATCCGCTGTCCAAATCCCAGCGGCAGGAGTGCAGCAGGTGCAACTCCTGCAAACAGCTGGGCTGGCTGGGGGTGAGTGGGTAAAGGGGATGAGACCTAAAAAAAAAAATTTTTCTTTATGATTTTTCTGCAAAGAGAGCAGGTGTAGAAAGGTGGTATTATTTTTAGGAATTACTATATGCATGCGTGAGTGCATGTGTGCCTTCACAGGGCAGCAAAAAGGTTACCAGATCAGACAGCTGAAAAGGGAAAACCTGCACCAGGCTTTCATCATGGTGATGGTCCTGGAAATGCCTTTTATATCTCCTCAGATCTATCCCTGGGAAAGTCCCTTTGCTCTCATTTTGTGCTAGTCTCATGGCTTAGTGCTTAATGCAGTCCTATAAAAACACAAACCTGCAGTACATGCCTGATTTCAGCTGTAAAGACTTTTGTTCCTATAGTGGCCTCCCTTTGCTGAAAATCTGCTCTGCGTGAGCTTTCTCAGTGTGTAATTACTTGAGGATCTATAGGTAAGACTTTTCAATACTTAAATAACTAGTATATGAAAACTCCATGGTGAGGCCTTTCATAAATCAGAGGAAGCTTTGGTGCAATTGATTTGATGATGCAGTTCACTCTAGGGGCTGTGGATGGTGGAGTCTAATGAAGAATACTGAAAAGGTTACTGAACTTTCTCTGGCTTTATGTGCTTTTTGTCTCAAGGCTGATGTCTGAATGGTACAAACAGCCAAGTTATTAAAATCTGCATATTTTGCTTCTATTTAAAATACAAATGTCATTATAACGTGATGCAAAACTCAGACAAGCCAGGATAACTGCTTGCAAGGTAGAAGAGATGAAAGGAAAATGTTAGAAATAAGTAACTGCAGCCAAGTCCTTCTACAAAATACATTCTTTTAGGGACAGCTTTAGTATAAGTCAGATCTAACTTGGATTTTTGCATATTACTGCAGTAAGTGCTTGAGGACAAAATGTTAGTTAGACTTATTAGTAGTAATGGTTGGCCAGAAACTATCAGGCCTGCACTGCCAAAGGGAAAACGGATAATAGTGGACAGATGTGTATTATGAAACAAAATACAAGGTATTTTATACAATACATTTAAACCCTGTCAAGGCTGCATCACAGGCAAATGGCTAATGGTAGACAACAACTTTCTGGGTAGCATTTTAACATGAATTTCTCTGAAGCTCTTATTTCTCTGTTGAGAGAGATTAAGCGTGGTGTAACAGTATAGTCAGCCAGCATTCCCACGAAATGCCAGTGAGGCCATAGGAAACAGGGCATGTAACCTGGCAAACCTGCAAGCAGCAAAGCATTTCTCTAGTGCATGTGGTTCTGCGTTTTCTGCATAGATTTCTTTGTGAGTTTGTCTCTTTCTGCAATGTTTGGAATTAAGTAAAATGTATGATAATGCTAACCTTCTTCTTCTTTTTTTTTTTTTTTTTTTTTTTTTTTTTTTTTTTTTTTTTTTTTTTTTTTTTTTTTTTTTTTTTTTTTTTTTTTTTTTGTCAGATCGGCTTATCTAGCTCGGATTTGCTTTAAAAAGTCTTTAGATAACACTGTTAAGCTTATGGCATAAGGGCAAATGCCACTGCACTCACACTGCTTTAATATAGCAATCACATTGTACCATAAATAATGATCTTTTGATAAACTAATTTCAAAATGATGGTGATGACATTGATCTCCTTTCTAAAGTGCTTTAAGATTTACTGATGAGTGTCTCAATGCAAGAAATAGTTTTATTTTGAATTTTTGTACATTTTTTTTACGATAATTTATGCCTATCAGGAAAATCTAGGCTCCAAAGGTTAGTACAAGCTATGGAAAGTCTCTGTTCTGCCATTACCGAGAGTAAGAATGAAAATGAAAGTGTGCAAGACCAACAAAATAACCCTATGTGTGAGCTCCCCCTGCTGCCTGTGACTGCCATTAAACACCAAACGTTTTCCCAGGAACGGTACAGAGCTCATTTATGAGGTTCAAGGAGAAGCAAACAGGTTGTGAGAAACATAGTAACTCGTTGACAATTAAATTTATGGAAGAGAGTTGTAAACCTGGGAAAGAATACAGTTTTTTGAGAACTCTAAAATATGTTCCTGAAAGAGAAAACATTTGACAGATTGTACTAAAACTAACAATGTTCCAAGATGTAACTGTTTTTTTCAAATTTCAGCAAAGATAAAACAATACTCAAAATATACAGGACCCTTTGCATTTATGCAGCTCTAAAAGAACGTTTTAATTTCACTTTCTCTTAAAATAATATCTACTAAGATTTTAGCTGCTGATACCAATAGTTGGGCTTGTTTTTATAGAGCAGCAGAGATTTTTATAATGCAAGTGCAGGTGCAAGGATTTCTGTTCTGCAGCTTGTGTGTTCGTTGTGACCTGTTCAGCGGGAGGGGCGAGCGGGACGAGTACCACAACAGGAACTGCAGCTTTGTACCTTCTGCACAAGTGCAAATGTGTCGGCAGGGCCATGAAGGATCAGGCCCCTTGGGAGATATCCAGGAAAATGGCCACACACTAAAAGTTTTGTTCCTTCAGTGGAAATCAACACTGAAGTAATGCATAGTGGGAGGAGGTGAATTACTCATGAAAATTATCTTTCAAACTAGATGTAAAGTGAAGCATCTGTGGCCAGGGATAAGACCATGACACATTTCACAAAACTGTGGCAGACGATGCATGGATATACTGTTCTATAACTGATGCCAATAAGAGCCACAGTGTGAGTGTATATTTTCTGTATTGGTAGTTCTGCAGAATGAGGCAGAATGCATTTCCATTTTCCTGCTCTGATTCCTGATGATGAGGAGGAAATGAATTTCTCATCTTGGTCACAATATGAGGGAGATGGGAAGGAATCTCACATCTATCTGCCTGTCTATCTAATATATCCATCTATCCTCTGATGTGCTATGAATGAACTACCGTACAAGAGCTGCAAAGGAATAGATTTAGCCAAGGACAGGCAAAGAAAAGACAAACCATTTACTTTTATGTTAGCCCTAGAAAGCCAATGGAAGGAGAAAAGATAGAGCTAGATTACCTACTGCTGCAACACTGGAGGCTGGAAGATGGAGTTGGGGACACCAGAGGGGCAGAAGCAAGCCATGATGCTGCATTCGAGCAGGCTAGAAGAGCTGTCTTTCCTGGGAAGCCTGTCCTGAACTGCTGTGTCATTCCCAAAAGGCTACAGACCTTATCTGGAGTTAAGAGATTTGACGATAGACTAACAGAGTAGCAAGAGAACAGTGCTGGTAAAGCTACAGTGATCAGCTTTAAAATAATAAAAAAAAAATAGGTCATACAATATTACATTCTCAGGGGGAGTATATAGCAATTTAAGGTAAAACATATGCTGTTTAACTGTCGAAGGGATTAAATTTTACCTGCGTGGAAATTCTGTTTAATGTAGACTTCACATTTTCTTCCAAAGAGTTATCTAGATTTGCTCTACATTGCTAAGTAGTTGCTGTCTATCAGTTTGAAAGCTGCTGAACTTCAGCAGTATGTGAGCAAGTGGAATGCTCTAGTATCATACCTGCAAGATGAAAAAGACACTATGTTTTTTGTCTGAAAGTCGCTGCTAATATTCATAGGACTTCTGTGGGCTTTGGCTTAGACTAAGCTGTTGTATGCAAGCAAAGAAGCGAGTGCCGCTGGTTGGCAAAATTTAGCGTTCCGGTATGTCTTGGGAACCCATTCATGATTTAACTAACATAGTAACTATAAATGAGTTCAGGGTTCTGTAATCTCCTTCAGATGTATTTGCTGTTAGCTGAAAGCCTTGAGATTTTTATGCCATGAAACCCATGGCAATAAAATGTCAAGCTGTCTTACATAAAACTTTCAGCAAATTGGGAATCTATCACAGCTGCTTAAGAAAACTCTTTCAAGGCAACTGTTGACCTTGGATTTATAACTGTCATGTTTTTGACATTCCCTTTCTTATTTAAGGTGTATATTCACTTTGCACTGTCTTCATCACAAATACAAGCTGAGATTGATGAGATCCATCCATTAATTCCAGCTTTTCTTCACGACACACATCTTACGCATCTCTAGCCGGTGCTTTCCATACTAAGTAACAGTGTGAACTCTTGTAAAGGCACTGTAATCAGAGGGATACGAGGAGAATTTGGCCTTTCTAGAAAATACAGCTTAACCTCTTGATTTTTGGTTATGATTTCTTTCAGGGGCGCAAAGTGATGATACATCAAGTTTACTGAGTGAAAGTCACTGGAACTTGTACAAGATTAAGGCAGTGGCTAACCCTTTGAAGGGCTGGGTGCAGGGTCCTCCTTGCCTTGCCAGCTTCAGTCTCCAGTAGTCTGTGACATGACTCATGACTTGTTTTGTACCTAGATAATAGTATTGAATCCAATGTAGTTATTACTCTTCTAAACTTGTCTCAAGCATCTATCCTGAAGCCATGGTGATTAGGCTGAGCTGAAACGGGGTCCTTTTGTCCTACCTGCTGCAGGAAGCATCACAGAGCATGCATATCAAAAAGGCCTGGTTACTCCTGAATCTGGAGAGGACACAAACAAGAGGTACAATGCAAAGATCCCAAGCAAAACTGTATAGCTATCAAAAGGCAAGGTATCTTCCTCATTTTAGCCAAATGCTGTTATAAAACAGAGCACTTACTGACACTGTCATCTTAATTGCAGTTCCGAATCTGAAAGACATTTCTGAGATAGGTTCAGTAAAGGATTACAGCTGCTCTAGGTTCATTGAATCTGCTCGTTTTGCTCTCTGACCTGTCAATAAATGATCTTTTGCAAAAGCTGATGGGAGGTGACTACTGTGTTTTTAGCAAGCTAGACATGCTAGTAGTGGCAAAACCCATAAGTGTGCAGTGCAAACACAACGCTGGTTTTAGGAACATCTTCCTCACTTTTCTCTTATGTGAAATAAGGAAATCTCAGATGACCAGAGCACAAAGAGGGCAGGCGTAAGGAAACTCTTTATATGTCACCTTAGTTCATCTATCTGATGTTATTCTGCCTGCCTGCAAAGAGTTAAACAAGACTGCTAGAGGGGAGGAAGGGGGGAAAAGGGAAATCAAGCACGGCCTGGAAAGGGTCACTGGTGATAATGATGACGATGCTATTAATTGGGGAAGCCCTCTAGCCTGCCTCCATCTAGCCTGGCAAATTGTAATTGTTCCAGGCTGAACCTGTAATCGCACACACTACCAAACCAAATAAACATCAAGCTAATGCAGAGAGGCTGGGGCTTACAGAGCTGCCGGAACTGGCCGTGCACAAGCAAAAGGGGCACCAAGAGCACGCTGCAGCATTGCATCTCGCAGCTCAGCAGACGATATGGAGAGTTAGGTAAGGAGAAATATACAGCTTGACATGCTGGTTTTTTGACTCATCAAAGAGGTTTTAAAAGTGCCTGATAAAGTAATGATCCATACTAATATACCACAGAGGACTGGTGGATGCTGCTATGCCATCCGGGCCAGGCAGTGAGGACAGGCAAAGGAAGAGCTAATGTGTGTTACTGTGATATTAGGGCTATTTGGGTGGCTTTTTTCTTAGGCCTATCCATGGACAATTAAGATATATTTAAATTTAAGGACTCTCACAAGGATTTTTTTTAATTTTCTTTTTAGAGGAAAAATGGATATCGACCTCTCGTGCCTCAGCTGCCACCTAAAAACAAAAAAAAAAAGATTTTTTTTTCAGCAAAAACTTTACAGATACAATTATTTTTTTTTTCTCAAACTGTATTTTTTGAGATTTTGGACATCTTTAAGTAGTCTGATGAGAAGGAGAGGAGGTGAGTGGGAGGCAGTAAAAGGAGAATTAAGAGTAAAGAGTATGTCCATTAAACTTCTAATATCATAGCCCTAATCTTGTCACTGGATTCTTGTGTAAGACCAAAGGGTTGTGTTCATTCAGAACCATAGGATAACAGTCAAAAAGTGCCTTATTCTGCTGTGTTTGTGGAGTACACCTGAGAGATTTTTTTTTCACTCCTAATTTGGACTTCTTATCTCAGGAGTGTTGGCTTTGGTGAGCCTGCCTAGCTCTGCCTGAGCTGAATGCTGGGTGTTGCATATGTGCATAAGCACACAGCAAAAGCTTAGTTATTGTCTATATTATCTCTGTGCACTGGGCTGTGATTTTTCATTTCGCAGCTTTGCCACAAATTGGTGTGCTGAACTGGTGACACAAAGGGAAGGATTTGGACACATATTGGCATGGGTTTCATTAGCCACTGCACTGCCCAGTCTGAGCTGCTTGTACAGATAAATCCTTTATTCTTACCCCAGAAGTAAGCAACAGAATAATTCTTTAGAGGTGTATTTTGTGTAATCTCCATAGTGGGAACAGTCACATCTTATTTCATTTTACAACAGGCACTTTGTTCTGCTGAATGCTTCCCTTCCCGGAAAAGGGGGGATGGGGAAAGCAGCTTTTCTTTGTTTTTTTTTAACTTGTGCTATGTGTCTATGTCAACTTACACAGGATCATCATACACAAGAATCATTGAATAGATTTGCAGCCTCAAACAGATGAAATTATATTTTGGTTTCACCAGGGCTTCCCTGACCATAGTTTTGATGCCCTTCAGCTTCCATTATTTCAGTGACAGAGAAGATCTCTTAATACCTTATGGGATTTTGGGGGATGGGCCAAGTGAAAGGCTGATATCCCTAAAGGATGTTTTCAAATGTGAGGCAGTAGAAGACCTGGCAGGTCAGGGAAACTGAACATCTTGCTAGAAGGGAGAGAACGTAGTGGAGGTGTGATGAAATTAGTGAGAGCTCCAGAATCTGCAGTGCTTTGGATGGTCTCATCTGCCAGTTCTTCTTCTTCTTTCTGGTCATATTTTTTTCTTTTTTTCTCTCTTTTTGTTATCACAGAGAACATTGTTTACTGTGTTTGCGCAGATACTAACAGCATAAAATGGGAGCTCTGGGGCTGTGGGTCTGTGGACATCACACCTGGCATCAAAGCCAGTATAAGCAGTTCCTGTTCTCTTCCTTTTCATCTCCATCTGTTCATTCATTTATCTCCAACTGTTCACCCCAGGGGTGGCTCCTCTGCTGTGCCACTGCCACTTTTTGCAGGACAACAGATGAACTGGGTGACTGTATCTGAATTAAAAAAAAAAAAAAAAGAAAAAGAAAAAAGAAAAAAGACTGAGTATATCTTTAATTCAGGATTAGGTTTATATGAGGAGAGTTTCCGATGTAGTTCACCACAAAGTCCCACAGACAAGTGGATCACCAGAACTGAGAGATGAGGCAGGGAGAGAGAACCACTTCGGCCTGTTTTGCCTCCCAGAAATGTGCCCCTGCAACCATGACCTGAAGCGTAGCCAGTAGCAGAACCACAGACGTTATTAGCCATGTGTCTGAGACCTTCAGGTCCCTTATCTTGGGATGATTGATAAATATGGGACTAAACTTTGCTTTAACACCTTCTCAGAACTGCATAGAAGGTGAATGGGTATTTAGGGATAGAGCTTGGCTTATTGTTATATTCTGCTTTTGTACTGCCTTCCTCCCTTCTGTGCAATGTATTCTAATTCCTCTTTATTTATATCCTGTACTTTGTGAAGTTGCCTCTGTCATCTGATTGTTATCCCTTTCCCAGTAATGCAAGAACAAATTTTGGCTTTCTTTGCTGGCTTACCTTTTAACTTCTCTTGTTCCTGTGTTGTTTGCCCTTTTCACGCTGAATGCTGATGAGATACTATTTGGTCTGTCTTCGGCAGTCATTTTCTGGGCAATTTCTTTAAGCAGCGAACACTAATTCCTCCCACTCCTCCAGTGCCATATGGGATCAGATTACCAGATTAAACATGAATCCATTTTTGGATGGCATTTCTGTCCCATGCTAATTCTATTAAAATTATTGAATATCTAGCCAAAAATACTTCCTTCTAAAGACTGGCATGGAGATATTTTCAGGTCAGAACAAGAAGGGCAAAAGGCCATTTTGAAATGTTGTTTCTAACATCTCTACTGCAAAGTTTGCACTTAGGCAAACATACTGCCAACTGGATTGCACTTGTTCCTGTTAACAGGAAAACGCAAAATACAAATGCAAAAATATGTTTTTAGCATCTATCCTGCTAAGAAGCATTTCCGATCACAGCTGATCCATGTAATAATTTTGGAAGATGTTTCGGGAGCCTCAGCAAGAAAATGTGGCCCTAGAGATTGTTTTTGTTGTTCAGACAGTAAAATTGTACACATCTTAGGAGAAGATGCTAGTTCACAGACTGGTATTTGATAGCCGTAGTAGAACTGCATATGTTGAGATGAGAGACATGCTTAAAGGAATAACACTTGTTCTTCTAGCTGAACATTTCTGATGTATTAATATATTGCGGTGGACTGGGATTGATAGTCACAGAGATGGAGCCTAGTGGTAATGGCATTTTGTGTTATTCTTTCCTGCCAGTTTTATGTTTATTTGGTGAGGTTGAGTAATGCATGGCAGTTTTTGCTTTGGAAGGAAAGACGAATGTACTATACCCAGTCTGTGGCTGAAAGGTTGCTGTCTGATTTCTGCATCCAACCTGCTGGCTCCCATCTCTGCTTCCCAGTAGGGGTTATGGCAAAGTGTAGGGGAATTCCTTCACACCAGAGGCTTCTGGGGGATGTGGGAATATTCCATCAGCCAAAAATGGCATAAATGAGATTTAAAATCATTAGCGTGGCCTCTGCCATTACACTCGCAGCAGATATTGTAAACTTGCAGGATTAAATTCATCATTTCCATTGGTGCAAAATTGGCCGTGACTGCCAAAAAACAATTGACTGTTTCTTCACAGCTGTTTTCTAATTACATGAGAATACTGCGGAGTCTCATGCAGCCGCTCAGCCATGGTGTGGACTTGCCTTCTCTCGAAGAGATCTTTTCCAGCACAGCAACACTTGCTTTCACATGAAATCTATAGCAAAGGCTTCTCGCACACAGGTAGTAGTGGTTCCTCAGGCATGGCCAATTCACCTCCTTCCTGGGGAGCTGTCCTGCAGGCTCTCTGACTGGTGAGAAGCTGCGTTTTAGAAAAATAACCCTGAAAACATCAAGTCATCTCACATCATGCTGGCATACAGCCCAGAAGCTTGTAAAATACAACTTCATCAAACTGAAACCAAGAAAGGAATAGAACAAAAGAGAAAATGCCGTCCGGGCCCCAATTCATGATGCACCTGTGTTTTGAATGGTGTGTGCAGTTCTTGTTACTCTGTCTCCACCAGAACTACAAGAGCTGCAGAGAAGGCTAACAGCAGGACGGAGCAGTGGAACCGCTTCTGTACAAGGAGAGACTGAATGTACCAAATCTCCTCAGCCTGGGGGAGAAATGAGAAGGTCTCCAGGTGCGCATAGTACTGTGAACAACAAAGTTATAGGAAGGTGTATGACATTTTAAATGATAGAGAAGATGCAGAGAGGAGACGATCTTCCCCTTTTATCATAGAACAGGAAGTAGGGAGCGCCTTGAAATTGTCAGGCAGCAGGAAAGCCCTGTTCTTCATAATGCATAATAAATTGAGGGCTTTGTTGCTGCCGGATGTTTTGGATACCAGAATTTTAAAGAGGTTTAAGAAATGATTAGACTAATTTAGGACAGAAGATGCATCCAACTTCATTAAATATAATGGTCTGGATACATCTTTCAGTTCAGGAAAATCCAAAGTCTTGGATTGACAGAATTTAGAAGATTACATCAGGGAAATATCGTAGATACTTTGCTGTTTCTGCACTTCTCCCAGGCATTTCCCATTGGCCACACTTAGAGACTGAATACTGAATACACTATTGCTGTTCTTATATTCCTATGCAGTAATTTCATCTTTATTTTGTCTGCTGGTCAGAAACAAATCTTGTCATTGTTTCCATATGTCCTTCTGAAAATACTGCAAAGGCAGCTTTAAGGTTTTGGGAACCCCGCTGTGGACAGCGCACTGCCACAGAAGAGATCCTCAGACAGCAAAAATGGCATCGCAGCACCCAAGGCTGCCACGTCGCTCTGTGGATCCAGCCATTGGCAGGGAGCGATGGAGCTGGCCGCGAGCGGGTGCGCTGTGGCAGTGCGCTGGTGTCTCTGCTTCTCCAGCACCCCGCTGCCCCTGCTCCAAGTGCCATTGTGGACACCTCCTGGACCATCTTCCCTAAGAGTTTTCCAAGAAGTACCTACGGTGCCTTTGGCACTACATGGCGGGTACCTTTTGTCCCAGAGCCCTTGCCCATGCCTGATGTGTCAGGCTTTGGGAGAGCTGATAATGGACTAGTAATAAGATCATTTTTCAGCCTTTATTTTCTTTGGTTTCTGTAGGTATTTTACATGCTTTCATTTCTGAGAATGGACTCCTGAGAACTGAGCTTGGAAAACTCTATTTTTATACCTTTTCCAGTTTTCAGAAGGGAGGAGGTTCCTTTTTGGTAGTCTTCCCTCTACCCTCAGCCTACTTTAGAGTGCACTGTGGTGGTAAACCTCAAGAAACACAGATCGGCTGATTTTATTTTATTCCCCCTCCATCCACCTTTCTGGCTTCCAGACATGCTTGGTTTAGTTTTCTTTCTATCACACCCTCTTGGACTCTTTCAGTTAGTTAAAGGTTTTTCTGAAAACAACTTGAGGCAGGGATAGGCCTATCCTTAGGCAAGAGCTAGAAAACAGTTAAACTGGCTTCAGTCAGAAACACCAAAGATGCCAGCTCTAATTTGGTCATCTGTGAGGAAAGATTTACCTTTTTTCAGTAACCCCGTTGCCTTCGCCCTAGGGCTAATGAGAAGTGCTCATACCTTGTGGCCTGCTGACTCAACAGAGTCCCAGAGGTGATAACAAAAAGTGAGAGAGAATAGAAACTTCTTAAACCACAGAATTTTTTATCTGCAGTGAGTGTTTGGTTATATCATGAGTTTCCATTTAAATAAAAAAGAATTATCTTCTTTTTATGGTTGAAAAGATAATGAGGAGGTAAATAAAGTGATAAGCAGGACAAGTCTGAGTCAGAAGACAGCATAAAACACAAGGGGGGCAAACCGCCCCCATATCAGTGATGAGTTACTCAGATGTCCAGTTATGATGATGATGACTTTTCTCTGCTAAGCTGAACTTTAACTGAGAGGTGGATGTATTAGTAGATCTGCATAGTGCAGCTGCATTCAACAGAAGCGCTCAGCACTTGCTACCACCCAGTGTTGCTGGTGTTTTAGTACAGTTGGGACAGAGCACAAAGATTCGTATCTTCCAAGTTATTTAAGCAATGAACTGCCCTTGGGATTATGAGAGTTGGGAACCTTAGAAAGAGTTACACACCTAAATCCCTTTGGGGCTCTGACCCTGAGTCCAGCAGGCTCTCTGAGCCCCTGATGGGATTCAGTGGCTGGAGAGACTTTCGTCAGCAGCATTTCATTATGGCAGTTAAAACTCAATGATCTGGCCTAAACATGGACTATCATCCCTCCCCTTTTTTCTTCCCCTCTCTTTCCCATACAAGCCTTTACAACAAAGGCTGACTGATATATTCATTTTGGTTCTTTACTAAAAAGTCATTCTCTGCCATCACTAAAGCTGATTTAGAGCATATATCCATTGCATCTCTTTTTATTTACTTAATTGTATGAAGATACCAAACAGGGAACCTAAAGATTGCTAATATTTCTCCTTTTTCTTGTCTGTAAGTAACACACAAGAAAAATCACGTCTTTTCTGATCTGAAGAACATGATAAAGAAGCTTAATAACATTTTCACAAAAATAATTGACAGAACGTGATTTTAAAATATTCTTGACATGTGTTTAATGATGCAATGAAAGGAGTAACCTGTGTTAGTTTTTCTTAGGGCTTGCAACATCCTCTGGGTCATGTTGACAAAGATGATTCATATATCCCACTAAAAATAGCTTGAAATGGAAGGTAGGTGTTTGTTTTTGTTCCTGTCCTACAGAGATTATGGTAGAGGATGGCACAGTAGCTGTTATGTGAGACATTTAAATACTAGGGGCAGGTAAAATGGCTTTACTTAGCTCATCATTTGAACTGAAGTGATTAAACTGCTTAGAACTGGGGAATTTTGACTGATTTTTTTTTCGTCTTCCACTTTTATAGATATTCTTTTGGGAAGGATTTATTTGTCATTAATTAATGCCCTAAAGCATCTACTCAGAATACTGCTTCAGCATGCTAGGTGCTCTCTAAACACGTCAGAAGCTCCTGCTTTTTGTCATTTTTATAGCTCACTGGCTAAATGTGGCTGCCTGCTGAATTTGGGGGCTGCTCAGACTCAACAGTATTGGTAGAAAATAGAAGCATTATGCAAACGCATGAATTTTGGAAGCACACAGATATGGCATCTGCAGTTGGTGGCCCACCTCCCAGAGCACCTCAATGTGAATATTGAATATTTCCTCGGGTGTGGGAGGAAAATGGGAATCCTTTCTAGAGACACAGATGTTTCATACAAAAAGGTTAAAAGGGAGAAGTGCTCCACAGCAGGGCTGTGGATAATCCCAAAAGATTTGCATCTGGGCTTGTCAGAACTGCAATAACAACTCTCCAAAGGTTCTGCATGTCCACCTTGAGCTGTTACCACAGTTAGTGATGAAGAAGACTGTGTACTTCTCTAGCAATAGAAGGTCATTGGCTGTTTTTCCTTCTGGTTGATAGAGAGCAAAGTAAGACACTGACTCTAGAATTTTACCTGGTCAGGTAGAAATGAATAATAGCTAGTTACATCAGCTTCAGCAGGATCCTAAGAGATCAGAGGACCTAAAGGGGTACAAGTATCTAAACTAATGTCTAAAATTTGTGTCACTTGAGCACATAGGCTAGTAGAATGGGCTAGACCTTCAAAGGAATAAAATGATAATTCCCGCAGACAGAAAATGGGATAGATTAGCATTTTTATATCCCTTTTAAGTTTTTGTATCAATTTTTCAGACCAGTGCCTTTTTAGCTACTGCACATACGATTTTTTCCCAGACATTTTACTTGCTTGAAATGAGGCCTGAACCTGACTGGTAAATTTATAATACAGTTCTTATTTATTTTTCTGTCTACGAGAAAACAGTGAGGTTCATCCTACCTTCTGGAGGAATTATTTGGTGGAAACAGCAGGTGTACACCTAGTATTTTTCCAAAAATATTTAAACTATCAAATAAGAGAAAATAGTAATTCAGGTACATTGTTGATATTGTGTTTATAGATAAATAGTAGGTTTGTTTTGCTTGAATTTTGTCAAAATAAGGGAAAAATTACAAGTATTCTTTGTTCTTTAATTATTATTATTATGTGTTATTATTTTAGAGTTTCGAAGATATATGAAGTCTCTTGTAAGATAGGGAAAAAAATAGTTTCTTGCCCAGGTAACTGCATTTGGTACTGCACAAACAGAGAATCACTGAGAAGACTGAGAAAATACAGCAGAAGGATATATCTAGATTTAGCGAGATGACCACAATATTTTTTTAAAACATTTTTGTTTCCTTTTTTTGCTTCTTGTAGATGAGATGGGCTGAGTCACTCTTAGGAGAAAACTGATATAATAAGGAAGGGACTGGGAGCAGCAGTAGGATGTTGCATGGGTACCATGGAAGGACCCTGTGAAAAAGCATGGCAAAGGATCACTGATGGAGTAGGGAGGATTGGAGCAGTCCCAAATCAGAGGCCCAGGCAAAGACTAAGCTTTGGTGAAGTTCATTTTGCTGTATTGTGATTCAGAGCTTTCATCTCTTTCAGTGGTAAAAGTCTGGGATATAGGAGGAGTGGGCTGGTTCACTGAACTATGTAGAGGGATGTTCACTGACAATCTCCTGTGCTTATGAATTCTCCCCGTTATTTTTCAAACACCTGTTAATTTTAAAGAGAGTATAAGACATAGTAATACTATGACCCCTAGGGTCTGCTGAATAGCAGGAAACAAAAGTTGAAACAGTAAATTTTATACAGTACTGAAAGGAAACCAAAATAGATTAGAAAATCATAATTTTTAAGTAGTTCTAATATTACTCTGAAAATAGAAGCATGCTACAAAAATATAAGGATCTTTGGTATTTTTACATCTTGGATTCAAAATGTATCAGTTCTAATGAAAGTGATACTTCTAAGGACTAAGTCTGAGAAGCAGTTATTTACAGAATTTATAATTCGATGGTTTTTAAGCAAATGCTGAATGTTTTGTCCTTATATATGTTCTTGTGCACTAAAGTAACTACTAAAAATTCCATTAACTCCCACACACTTATAGAGATACCTTCCAGACCACTTTGCTTGTGTTTAGGTGGTATTACCCATTAAGCTATTTTTCAAAAAGGGTGAATATGCTCATCTCCCAAGATTGTCTCAATAGATCATAGAATCAGTAAGGTTGGAAGGGACCTCCGGAGATCATCTAGTCCAACTGCCCCGCTCAGCAGGGTCGCCTAGAGCATGTTAGACAAGGTTGCATCCAGGCGGGCCTTGAAGATCTCCAGAGAAGGAGACTCCACCACCTCTCTGGGCAACCTGTCCCAGGGCTCCATCACTCTCACAGGGAAGAAATTCCCCCTCACGTTCAGGCGGAATTTCCTGTGCTTCAATTTCTGCCCATTGCCTCTTGTCCTGTCACATGGGACAACTGAAAAGAGTTTGTCCCCGTCCCCTTGACACCCTCCCTTCAGGTACTTGTACACATTGATAAGATCCCCCCTCAGTCTTCTCTTCCCCAGGCTGAAGAGGCCCAGCTCTCGCAGCCGTTCCTCATAGGGCAGGTGCTCCAGCCCTCTGATCATCCTCGTAGCCCTGCACTGGACTCTCTCCAGTAGCTCCATGTCTCTCTTGGACTGGGGAGCCCAGAACTGGACACAGTACTCAAGATGAGGCCTCCCAGGGCTGAGTAGAGGGGCAGGATCACCTCTCTCGACCTGCTGGCAACAATCTTCCTAATGCACCCCAGGATACCATTGGCCTTCTTGGCCACAAGGGCACGTTGCTGGCTCATGGAGATCCTTAGATTCTTGTCCACTACTAGGGGTAGTCAAATATGTAAATCAATCAGTTATACATCATCATTTAAACAGACTCCTGGTACATCTGTCCTTGCATTCCCAAATGACATGCTATCAGAGGGCTTGCTTTTAGAAAATGCTTAGCCCTAGCGTTTGCAAATCAGTCCCTTTTGTGGTATCTTTTGGGAGGTTTCCAGGGGCACACAGAAGTAATTATTTGTTGAAGATTAGCCTGAAAGACTATACTTCGAATGTTTTAGCAATTAAAACTGAAGAACATGCTTTTTTTTGTTTGCTGTAGTGAGTTTTCTACTAGCCAGTGAAACTGTATGCATACTAAATGCTTCCACTTATGCTCCTGACTGCTAGAAGTATATCTGATTCTACAGAGCAATGTTTGGTATCAATATTGTATGCCTTTTCACTTTCTGTTAGAGATTGGATAATTTAGGTCTAACTTGAAAGAGCACTTGGCTCCAATGATTCTAATAATTGAAATGTATGAGAATTCTGTTTAAATACAAATCTAATCAGGATATCGCTGGTTGCCCAAGTGGAATTCAGAGCGCTCTAAATACTTTGATCTATGAAGGTCTTTTCTAACAGGAAGGGGAATTAGTCTTGGTTGCTAAACAAACCAAGTTTGCTTTCTTTTATTTTCCTTTGCCTCTGACGTTAGTTTCTGTTTGAAGGTCTCTCCAGTTTTATTCATTTTGTTTTTCTCTCATTGTGTTTGCTTCAAACGTCCTCTCTTCTGTTTCCTCTGCATGATTTCTCGGGTTCCTTCTTTCCATGGCAGTGACCTGCCACTTCTATCCACTCCTTTCTTGCAAAATCTCGGCAGCAACATTCTCTTAGGATAATAGAAGGCTGTTGCTTTATTATAGCTTATAAATTGAATCTGTTCAAACTACGCAAGAAGTACAGGCTCAATAGCACTGGGTCTGGCTGCTTGGTAGACTATTATTTGAGAAATTCCTTCTTGGGAGAGAGGACCAGTTTACCACATCCTGCTGAATTCTGCAAATGTACAACATCCAGAAGGAAATCAGCTCAGACTTCTGAACAGTCTATTGTTTCATTTGCATTACTTTCATGCAGCTGATGTGTCTCTGTATTGTCTTTTAAAAGTCTTCCTCACTCAGCATTATGTTCCTTTTGTTACAGGATCCATCACACCACACATTTGTTAATGACACCTCCTATTTGATGACTGTATCACTTCAGTACTAAGAAAGGCTTTACACTCGTGCTGGAAATTCTCATTTATGGGAAGAGAAGGATAGTTCAATGGATGTGATACTTGCTGTTATTCAGAAAGACGTAAAATTAATTCCCTCCTCTAGTGCAGCTTTCTCATGTAACTTGGGGGGTGGGAGGGGCCTTGACCCAAATTTACAAGGCCTCAATTCTGCCAAAGAACCTATGTCTACTGCTTACTCTTCACTGAAGACTTATCAGTCTAGATCTTCTGATGGATCAGTAAAAGGGGGAAAACAAGTCAGAACTATAAATGAGAGTTTCCATTTTCTTGCTTTGTATGTTGGAGTACATCTGTGTGGACAACCTGCAGATAGTCATGCTAGATATAATCAGATTAGCTCAGAGTCAACTAATACAGGGGTTTAAGTGGAATTCAAGTCATCTGATTCTCATCTTATACTTGTATGTATATTTACTTTGGTAATAATTTCACTGTAAATAGGACCTGTGCCACCTTCCCTCCTTCTCTTTTACCTGGTGTACAGATGTACTTGTTTGTGAACCATATCAGGGAATTTGGCCTTACATATGGTAGTTCTATTTAAAGGGCTTGAGATGTGCCATGTCGATATCTCAGATCAGTTTGGTAGCACCAGATTACATTTCCACTGTATAGACACATTCTAAGGTAGAAGATAAGGGAATTGTAGCTCTCATACAGCCTGAATTTTGCAGTTCCCTACACTGATTTTTTTTTTATATTATTTTACACCAAGATTTCCCAGTTCCTCAGCTAAGGCAGAATAATATAGAGGAGGTGTACTATTGTAGATTAGCAATATCTTAATCCTAGATTTCTTTCTTCTTTTATATGTTATCATTTGTGCCTCATAGTTGCACCATATTACTGTCAATACTAGAAGACTTCTAGCTCAGTTTGCCTGAGCTGTTGTGGACAGAGATATTTTTGTGTAAGGTTTATGGCATAGTTTGACTAGCACCATTTAAATGTGTATGTCAGCAGAGCCTTAATCACACTGAAATCTCTGGTTCTCTTAGATTTATCAGGAGTTCTCCAAGGAAATCACAATTGCAAAGGCTGGGGAAAGCCCCAGCGGCTTTCCAACTTAATTAGGAGTGAACTCTTTCCCTGTAAATGAAGTGGTTCTTTAAAATGACTTGGAGTCTCCATTGGCATCTTCTGACAGTGCTATGATGAAGTATAAAATATCATTAGAATGATGTTCCCCTCTTGTGGCACCCTCTCTCTAATATATCTTATGGAAATCACCATATTCTGAGTACTCGTAGCATTATTTTTCTTTTACAGAAAGAGGGTGAAAACGTGTGGACTTGCAAAATAACAGATCTCCCTGTTGCATTACAGTGTGAGCTTTTCTGCTTTCCAGCACAATATTGTGACTGTGAAAGAATCATTGACAGAACAGTTCTTTAATGAATGGATGGGATAATTTATAATATACTGAATTCTATTAAGTGACATTGTTTTGCTATATTACACATTTAAATAACACTTCTGTAAAAAGCAAATGGTACATTCTGCTATTTCCAGTTTTATTAAACACTTTTACGAGCAAAGAGGAAGAGATTTTGCACTTTAGTCAGGGATTCTTTAGTGCCCAGTAAGTTCTTAAAAATGTATTTTCTCTCAGGTTAACTGAGTTGCATCAAATTTGAGGTAAAGATATATTAAATTTTGAGACAGACACAAGAACCTGTTAATATTCTTCAAAATTTCCTCTAAAACCTTTTATTTATGGCTGAGTTCTCTATCATTCTCCCTCCAGTGTCATTTAACAAGCAAAATACTACCTCAGTTCGTATTTATGTATCATAAATTACACATAGTTGCACTTAAACACAGGGTATTTTGACTAATTCCTAAAGAATAGCCCAGAATCTACTCACAGCTCACTGGAGTACAGGCAGTGAATGGAAAAACTGGAGAAACAGGAAATGGCTCTACAAAGCTTGCCTGAAATGGCTTCGATTTACACTGATGTTGGGCCTGTTGTTTCTAATAGATGATCTTCTCTTCGGAGAAATGCTAAAAGGTTTTGTATCTTACTGGATTCATTGCAGTGCAGCTGGGTAAATATTTTAACTGGAGGTTCTGCACTGAGGGGGAAACCGCCGGGGGAAGTTTATCCGCAGGCCCTCGTCAGCCAGCTGACGGGCACGCAGCGGCGCCGAGAGATCGTGCAGGGCCTGCTTCTCCTACGGGCTGCTGTAATTCCTTATTTTCCTGCAGTTGCTCCTGATGTGTGTGCTAGTGTGAACAAGAGGAATCAGTCCCGAAGATTTCTTTATGTGTTTTCTTCAACTATTTCAACGATAGCAGAGAAGTTTAGGAAAAGAGAGATTGTGCAAGATCTCCAAAGACAGCCATTCCCATGAGGCAGCCATGGTGTTGGTCGGTGATGCTCTGAGCTCTCCGACAACTTCTGTGATGCTAGTTTTATGTTTTGTCACCACCATTGTGTAGTGTTAACTCAGGGCGCTGGTCATTTTGCAGTGTACATTGTATCCAGTTTTATAATAAATTTCTTTTACAATAAAACTCTTTCTACGTAGTCCAGATTCTCTTTTGCAGTGCTGTGATAGATGCTTTAATTTGCTGCAGAATTCAGAGATGACCAGCTGCAAAAATGAAGGGGGCCTTCATCCCAAATTTGGCCCCAGTGTGTCACCACGGACGTTCTGCAGTCAAGCTCGTGATCTGCTAATGAGTCTTTTCTAGTGACTCATCCAGCTATTGATTCTTTTCTTGAATCAAAGCTGTTGAGAAACTAACAATAAATAGAGCGTTAAGTGCAGAATATAAAGCCATCCTTCAGTATACTTTTGAAATAGCAACAAATTGTACATCAGACATGGTATATTCTCTCACTACAGTTGTGCAGAGAGGGAGAAATTACCTGCTTATTTTGGGGCAGGGGTGTTGTATTAAAAACAGAAGAATGAATCGGGGCGAGTTTAGCCGTTATTGCTTTGATTGCTGCTGGCTCATTAGCATTGGCCACGCTCCTTCAGATTAGCAGTAATTAAACTGTGAAATCAGACCGATTGCCTTAAGCTGAGACACCATACCAGGCTGTCAAGAGAAATCACAGGGGATAAATCAAGGGCCCTGTGCATCTTGGATCACCCTTGGCATGGGTGAGAGTGTGAGAAGCGGAATAATGAGGACATTCAGGTTTTTGTATGTGGTGGACCCTCGGCAGACAAGCTTTGGAAGCGTTGTCATGACGATGACAACAGCAAGGATAAACTCTTACTCCCACTAGCTGTGGTTAATGAAGATGATAATGAAAAATTATGCCAACATTACTGCAATTTTTTTATTCCGACTGGCACTTGTAACCTTACGCCTAATGACACAACACAATAGTGACAGTAATTGTGCATTGATAAATGGGGTAAGGATGCTGAAAAAATGTCTGACTCAAAGATACACAAGTTTAGTTAGCTGAGTAATTTCTTCCAATAAGCATTTGCTTTGTTCTTTGAACTCTCACTAGGTGGTTTTGGACTGTGCATGCCAAAAAACATCTCTAATCACTTTTCATTGTTTACTAAAGAATAGGCCCAGCAATTAAAGCAAAAAGTGCCTGTGTTTTATTTCTTCTAAGCAGAACAAATGCGATCAAGATAAATAACAGTAGTAAAACAACAATACTTTTTACAAATCCTGAATGGGTTTACAAATTCTGTGTTTGTTTAACTGCTGGTTTCTGGGCCATCCAGTTTGTCCCACTCAAAATGTAAATCTTTGGCTAAATCTCCAATTACATTATGTAATGCTTCTCTCCCTCCACCCCCATCTGCCCCTGCCTAAATGCCACTGTTTATTCAGATTGCATTAGCGCTTACGTAAGTGTTTTTTTCAACCACAGCTCCTAAAGCATTGAGCATAAAGATGGATCTTTACTCCCATTTATTGATGGGTAAATTGAGGGAGTGGTTTAACTATATATTTAAATTGGTGTGAAAACTATCTGCTGTCCTGCACTAGCCATGTGCTCCCATTTCCTTCCTGGCTCAGTGATGGGGAGCCAGTTCAGGAGGCTAAAAGCACAAAAACCTGTTCACTTACTATTTTTTTATAGTTTTCTACTAGCTCAGTGGCTAGTGCCAGGACAAGATAAACAGCAAAAGCACGTAGGCAGAAATGCAGTGAAAGTCAGCCTAACTGCAAACTCCAGCCTCACCCGCAAGCAGGAGGTGAGAGAACTTGGGCGCTTCACTTTACACAACACTTCTGCACTTGAACCTCTCGCTGCCTTCCAGCTTAGCACGGTAGGACCACAATCCTAAAGAGGTTTGCAGAAACCGTTCAAAAAGCGCTTAGCAGCAAGAAGAGTAGCAAGCACCAGAGCTTGCGCAAGTGCAACTCACAGTGATTCTCACAGGGCTACAGGGCATGTCAGGGAGTGAATCTAGCATCCCATCTGGCAGTCCCAGGCCTACACCCAGGGCCACCCGCTTCCCACTGGTGAAAGGTTGATGTTGTTTCAACAAGCAAGCATGATACGTACAATACAGAATAATAAACTCTTTACTTTCTGTAGTGGATTCCAACCCCACTAAAATACACTCCCACTTTAGAAGGAGCAGTACTTGGCTTTAAAGAATAGCCTGATTGAATGTGTGAGTATGCTGCAGTACAATAACCTCTCTTGGATTAGACAAATAAATGCAAATGAATCATTTAATGCAAACAAATCACTTAACGGAGTAAGTGTTGTTTTATTTACTCCAAAACTGACTAAAAGAATAGCTCCTTTGATAGCTTTAGTAAAGTGTTTGGGTTTTTTTTCTATGTAAAGTTCTACTGTTGCTCACCAATGGCCTCATTCCATCAAGGCTTTAGAAATCTAGATTGTCGGATGTTGGACTTTTTTTGTTCACCAGTGTTTGTTTTGTTGTGTTTGTTTTTAAGAAAAAAGATTAATCACAAAGCATTTGGAGGTGTATCAGATATATGAGGGTTTCTCCTTGTCTAAGTAGTATTTGTCTCTTCAGTTCTTGAAAGGCAGTATTAAGACAGCACAGTAGTGCTTGTGATTCATGGTTGCAATTCTCTTTTTATTGCTGAACACCAGCAGAGGATAGGATCCACAGAAGGACACATTTCCAATTACTGTCTCAGAGTTCTCCACTGCTTCTTTACAGAGACTTCTGTATCTCTGCAAGAGAGTGTAATGTCAAAGTTTATAAAATATATATATAAATAGAAGTTGCAATTCTGCCAGAGAAAGATTTCTTCACTCTTTTTGCCTATGTTCTGTCTTACAGTTGGCTCAATCTCTGCCAGCTTGTTACCACTCCTCCTCCTCTAGACAAATAAGAATAAGTTAACCAGCGTTTAACCGTGTAATACAGAAAAGGTATTATGTGAAGCAGTGGCCAAACAGTATTCACTGTTGTTTGGAAAGAGTTGACACCTCTCCTGAATCCTAAATGGTGGTTTCCTTGCAGAGCCTGACAGAAACGGCTTATAAAGCAAGATCATAGTTCCTTTGGCAGGTAATATGGGGGGCAGAAAGATTCAAAGTGAAAAATTGAGAGCCTGATTTCTCTTCACTGAAGAGGAACTGAACGCTTCTCCTTCCTGGACTACAGTCTTTAGTCCTTTCAGAGCTTGGGACCTTATTCTGTAGTAGGATGGACCAAAGTCTGGGACCTGCATAGGTACAAACTTCGATGAAGCTCAAATGCAGTTTCTGGCCCATGCATGGTAACTTGACTGTTCCTTCACATAAAGTCAGGAGGGTGGAGAAGAAAGAACAAAGACCTCAACTACATTAGCCTTGAGCTTCTTTAACCTTTACCAGCACCAATTTTTAAAGGGATATTTTTAAAAAAATGAGAAAGGAAAAACATCAAAATATACCATCTAAACATTAACACAGGACCTACCTCCCAGATTGACGGAGAAATCAGTGGTGGGAAGAAGTCTGGAATAAAGGATCAAAAGCAGGCACGCTCTCTGAAGAAAGGAGGATAACAGTACAGAGCACCATGCACTGAGTGATTTTGATTTAAAGAAGGCATTTGAAAAGAAAACTCCGTTTTACTTTAGAGACTGACAAAAGTTTATACATTCATGAATGAGTTCTTTATGTATTTAAGAGGGATGACAACAGACAAAGGGAATATTTGATGAATGTTCAGGCAAGATTCTGAAAGTCAGAGATCATTGAGAGAGGACAGAAGGTTTTGGCTTTCTCTTACAAATAGCTGAATCTATTTGGCACTTTGTATTTCCATTCTGTGTGTTGGAAATATGATAGAAACCAGAAAAGATATTGAGGAGCTGACTGAGGAACTCTAAAAATATAAAAGGTTTAGCTAAGCTGTGGATCATCCTCTCAAAACTTCCTTTTCATCATGCCCTGTAATAGAGGACCCGAGCTAGCATTAGCAGCTAGCAGAGATAGGATAGCTGTAGAGAAATAGAGCTGTGACTCGAGTTCAGTGAGGGGGGCCAGTGGGACAGAGGTAGTTTGGAGCCATATCTGTTTTCCCATCTTTTGTTTTTAAGGCTTTTGATGGAAGCTTTTCTTTCAGCTCTGCCCTGTAGCAGCATCAGCAAAAAGGACAGGACACCTGTACTTCAGGTGAGCTGCTTTGCAGACTGATAAAGTGGCTGCGTGTGGAATTAGCTGAGCTGTGGGTCCACATTTTATTTTGCCAGTTCTGCCCAGTAATTTTGGCAGAAGGATGGGAAAAATAACTTGGAAGAGCAACACCTAAACCATCTCAGAAAAATTTGCTAGAGCTCAACTAGCTCTAGCTCAATGACTGCCCAACTTTTCTGAAAAATCAACAAATCTTGAGGTGTCAGCAAAAGATATTAATTATTTGTGATAAAGTTTAGTTTGCATAAGAAGAATAGGAAATCATAGAAAAAAAAACTGCGATTAGATTTTTAATATGATGACCAGTAATATATGGTATTCAGATCCTGTCTTGGTGGGAAAAGTGATCATTTCTCATTTTAAAACATTCTTTATGACTTCCAAAATGCAGAAGACAGAGTTAGTGATAAGTGAATTAGGTTAACAAAGCACTATGCCACTGATAGGAGTAGGTTACCAGATATTAGCTAAAATCTTCTTAGGTCTCTAAAGTAACCTAAGAAGCTAAGGCTGTAGCTGAATCTTAGGCATAAGGGCTCTAAGTGCTTTGTAGAAAATGCAGCAACTAAGTGACACAAATCAGTAATCTGCTGTAAATCACATTGTGCCAGTTTAGAATTGCTGATAAATAACTATTATTTCTGGCTGAACTGACGCCAGCAGACCTTATGCCAGGCTAAGAAACATTTGCCCATGCCAGAGTTTCACTGTTCCTCCCCCAGCTGCCACATAGACCTTTTATTCTGTCCCCTTTCCCTCACAACTTAATCACTGGAGTCACTGTGCATAGATGTTCTTGTCCTCCTTTCAGTGCAAGTTATAGCTGATGCTTTCACTCTCCCTTTGCATACCCACAGCAGAAGGGTCTCCCTGGCACCAGCAAAGGCTTCAGGCTTGCTCCTGACCTGCCTTCCCATGCTCCTAGACGTGCTCAGTGGTCACCAAAATACTAGCAGCAAGCTTGACCTCTGTAACCCCTCCAAATGGACTGTTATTCTCTCTCCCCAGTCCTGGCGTTATATCCCACCAGCCTGTCCTGGTAGATTTTGATAATATAAAGCTGAGTTACACTTGCATCCCATTGCTTTCCTTTTTTTTTTTTTTTTTTTTTTGAACACCAGTTGACCCAGCATAGCTTCCTCATTGCTGGTATTTCTTTCTACCTTGTCTGCACTTTGATTTGAATTAAACCCTTTCTTTATCCACTGCAATACATGCTTGTATAAGTAATCCTCCCTCCACGTGCAACTTACCATAGCCACAGGAGCCAAAGCTTCCAAAGCAATCTTGGGTCTAGTGGATGGTCTGTTCTCCAACCATGCAATAGCTGCTGAGGTAGCAATTTAAACTTTCTTATTGACAGGTCAGGTTGTCCTCATGTTGCTTCATGGGCCAGGATAGCAGAGAGTAGCCAGAAGTTATGGTGCAGGAAATGCAGTGAGGATATGAAGAGGTGAAGAACCTTCCATAGGGCCATTGCAACCTCTTGAGCTACAAAGAGTGACTGTTTTTTTGACAAATGAAGACTTGTGCTCCGGCTGCTGTGACTGACATCGTTCAGGGCTGTTCTCATGATGCTGAGATGCACTTGCCAATGGGGCAGCAACTCGTCTCAGAGACAGCAGGCAGAAAGAGCTTGGATCCGCTCAAAAAAGCTCATGGTTGGCACCCAGCAGTCCACAGGGAAGGCAAGCGGTGGCCAAGCTGGCAAGCAGTCTGGGATGTCAGCACCAAGCCCGAGGCTCATGCCACTGTGTAAAACTACCACGCAGATTTGCACATTTGGCAGTGGCCATTCACAGTGTGATTGCGTAGATAGAGTCTGACCGTCTCTGGCCTCGTCCTCTAGCGTCATGACTACTTGTCTGCTGCCAGGGCTGACTTAGGGACATAGGAGACCAAATACTACAGCAGCTTTCAATGAGGCCTCATCCTTGTTTGTATTTAAAAGTTTTTCATCTGAAAATAAAAAGGCAGCTTCTTAGTGCTTATATGCAGCTATTTTAGTATAGAAAAGTTTGGAAATGAACAGCTTTCCTTTGTGATTCCAGGCTGTTTGCCCAGACTTGCTTTCATCCATATCACTTCCTCCGTATTGCATCTATCAGCTGAGAATTCTAAGCCAATGTTTTTCGGATTTTACAGTAATTCTTAGCATTTAAAGTATTTTTCATTTTCAGATAACTTTACTGATTTGCCAAAACTCACAGTCTCTTTATCATGTGCCTTCCTTGACCCTTGTGACTTTAATATCAAAACCTCTGTGTCAGAGGATATGCCCAAATGAACACAGAAAGCTACCAGCACCAAATAGAAGTTGGTCAATTGTGTTATGTGTCTCAAATATAACCTTGCATCATCGGAAAACCATGATGAAGGTTAGGTTATTATTTTTATATGCGTTAACCCCAATGATAATATCTTTACAAAACTGATTCTAATTTTCATTAGTTCTCTCATATCCCAAATCTCTTTCTCCTTTTTGCAGCAGAAATAGTCATAGAGAGCTATTACATTGATGCATTGGTATTTCATATTCTGGAAACAATCTTAGATTTTTAGTTGTTACAAATGCTGAAGGATTGAAGTTGTGAATCAATTTAAGTTCATGATAGTTTTGCTATTAACTTTATGCATATCAGGATTTTGTCTAGAAGTTCCTAATTCATTTGGGTCTGGATGTTCTGTATTATTTATGCTGTCATATATTTAGGAATACTACAAAATGAGAAAATTATGTCATAACTTAAAGGCAAGCAGTAACTGGCCCTTAGGCCATTAGAACATATATCAAAAGTTCCATCCAAATCTCTCTTTTAATTCTCTGAGAAAAAAAATGAGCATCTTCCAAAGGTTTCTGTTAAGAGAATCAAGCTGATATCAGCAGTTCACCTACTAAAAAGCATGGAGAGGGAAGCATACTGATACAAAACGCATGTGCTGTCCTCCTCCTCCTGTTTTCTTTGTCCCTATTTAAATTGCCCCTTCATTCTAGGAAAACTCTCCCAGTTTATTGGAGGTTTCTAGCTGGTCCCATGTACCACAGATTACAGACCTTTACCCACTGGTAACCAACAACTTGTTTAAATATTGTCTAGATCTACCTATGCATTTATTTGTAGAGCTAGAATTAAACAGATGTACAAATGCATTTAGGATTAAGTCACCTGGAACTGTTTTGCTCAGTTTTAGCTGTTTTGATTGCTTTGATTATCTTCCAAAAGTTTATCTCAAGAGCTGAAATCTTGGAAATCTTGGACTTTTGAGTTTCTTCTGGCAAGAATTTCATTGCCTCCCCAGGTAGGTAGCATGTTGCATACAGCAGCCATTTTCTGATGCAAATAGTAATAGTAATTACCTATCAGGTGTTGGAGGAAAAGAAAAGGAAAAATAAATGCAGCATTGCTCAGTTGATCCTATTGGCAGAAAAGGATCAGAACTACACACCACATTGTAGCTTTCTGCCTCTGAATCAATCACTCCTGGCTTCCTTTGCAGGCAGTGGAGAGAAACAGGCATTTCTCAGATGCGATTCTTCAGGCCTATTTTAGATACCTAGTTTAGGACAAGACGAACTGCAGCCTAGAAGTGTCTCTTTCTCATTGCTGATTACAAAAGGAGTCTAGACATCTCCCTGAGAAGTACACAGCCACATTGTACATGTTTTTATTTGGCACTGGAGTCTTCATGTGGCATAGGTGACTAAAAAGGCTTCTCAGCTCTACTGTGTTAGAATTATTCCAGTGCAGTAAATTTAAGACTCACTGCTGAAATGAGAGATCTTTTTATAGGTTATTATTTTGTAGATAGCAATTAACCACTCAGAAGAGCTGCTAGTTTTGCCACGCACACACTCAGCCACTTCATGCCTTAATGTTAAATTATATTTGACATTTAATTTAGGCTCATATTGCCTTCATTCAAAAATAAACCCTACTGCATTAGCTGTGAGAAGGTAGAAGGATAATTTTTCTCCCCAAATTCACACTAAGTGAAATTTAAACTGATTCTTCATGCTTAGTTTTTCAAGTATATTATGTGCATTCTTCTGAGTATAGGTCTGTGCAATTGCTTCTCAGATGTGAGGAGAAGAAATCAAAGCATCTATCTTAGTAAGCAATTACAACAGAAAAATGCATTTTAATAGGTACTTTGAAGACTGTACATATTGTGAGGTTTGTTGCCTACTTGAAACAATTACAATCAGTAACAACATGTACCATTATGTGTTGGGCAAAACAACACTGATTTTGCAGTTGTACCGGTGCATAATGTGATCCCTTTAGCTCTCAAACTAAGCAGGATCTGGGTTTAGTCGACTGACATACACGTAAGAGCTGGGTACTGCTGAGAATGTGCCTGTTACCCCACCAGTGATGCTTTTCCTCTCTGAGTGGGACCAGAGCTGTGTCCCACAGCACTTCTGGTAGGACACGGGGACTGAAAGGAGGCTCAGAGGAGATTGCCGCCTTGCAGGCTGGCTGGGCTGAGTCGTAAATAGTCCCTTGCTTTGCAGCTCTGTTTCAGGCTTTGGGTGAGCGGATCTCTCTTGCTCTGAAAGAGCCAGGCCAGTCTTTACATCTACCTTTCACTTCACAGTTGCGCGCTTGCAAAAATGTTGCAGTTCCAGCACAAAGAGGCAGAATCTGTCCCAGCTGGACAGGATTTCTGAGTGAAGTTTGAGGTTGGTATTCTGAACACTGTTTCCTGTTGAAGACCTCATGGGACACTTCTCAGAACTGCAGTTTATTTAGCTGAAGTAGAAATTGGCCATCTATGTTCTTTTTTTATCATTTAGCCCCTCAGCCTGCCTTGGCTGCTTCAGGCTTTGCGTGCACAGAACCTGCTGTGAAAACCTAGGTCTTTGACAAGGGTGGAGCTATTAAGGACAAGGTTTGCAGTCCTGGGAGGAGAGTGGTAACTTTCTGGGGATCTGCTTATGCTTGTGTATGATTTTCCCCCATGTTTTGAATGATCATGAATCTCAGGGTCTTCTGGAGAGAAACAAAACTGAAAAAAAAAATCCCCCCAAACAACTCTAACATCAAATAAGCCAGTACAACTACAGCTCCTCTGTACATTCGTCTCTGCTGTTAAATTGAGTGATTTATCCACCTTGCAAAAGACATTAGCATTAAGGGACATAGTCTTTCTCACATGTAATTCATTATTAATCTTAATGGGATTATGCTTCAAAGACCACTAAATGCACATCTTCAAAGTACGTAAATTACTCCCTTTTATTACTTCTGACAATAAAATAAATAAAGCTTAGTTAAATTCTACATGCTAAACCCAAATTACTCTTTTCTTTTCACTGTGCCAATCACAGCAAAACAGACCATTCAAAAAAAAAAACACCCAAAACCCCAAACCAACCTTCCACTCAAAACCTTAAGGTTTTAATGAATTATGATTAACAAATAATCATAAAACCAGGTTGAAGACATTTGAAAATGCATTTTTGCGTTGTAAATGTATGCAGCCTCAAAAATAGATTACAATGAGAGAAGAATAAATATTTAACATCAAACAAATTTCTTTATTAATATAATTACATGGTGCAAAATGCATTTCTTAATATTGCTTAAAAATAAATTTTAAAAATTCAAATTGTGAAGCTAGCATTATCAACAACAGAATCTACATAATAGGTAAATAGCTCTTTGGGTGACATTTGCTTAAAAACGGCAGCTACAGCCAACATTTCCATTTGTCTTTGTTTTCTAATGCAAATTCTTCATAAGCTTTGCACAGAATAAACATGTTCAAGCTGTGCCATATATGGAGTTGTGTGACAGGGAGACATTTCCCTATGTTTGCGTTAATTGCATTGGATCCCGACTCTTCCTAGGGGTCCACTAGGCTGCCACACATAGTAACTAGGAGGGGGATAAGAGAATATCGTGGACAAATGGTGTAAAACATTGCTGCAAATAGACTTGCCAGGCGCTCGGTTATCGCCGACAGCCCCGCGTTTGGGGTGTTTGTCAGTTGTCCGTGCTGTGGTGCAGCCCAGCTGCTGTGGGCCTCACCTGCAGCCAGGACTGTCCATTCATCTGTCTGCATCTACTATCATATTGACAACTTGGTACTTTGGGCCCGGAGTGAAGAGTGAACATGCTCAGGGCATAAAAGAAATGCGTCTGATTTTGGAACCAGCAGGATTAGAGCTCAGGGGTTGTGCTAACCCATCTTGAGTCCGGACTGATCTCATCCTCTCACTGTCCTTCTTTGCTGCATGCCGAAACAGGCACTACTGCTCCAGCAGTGCACAGTCTAGTTCTGTGTTCCACAAGCTGCTCAGAAACAGAAAAATGTTCTTTTCTTAGTCTTTCGGCAAGTCTTCAAAACATATCCTTTAATTTTGCATCCCCTTGTTCAGGAGGCTTCAAAGGGTCATGTGTCATGAAGTAGAAGTTAGTGAGATCTACTGTGGGCCAGGAGGTTTGCCTACATCGTTGCTGCTGTAGTCCAAGGTTACTGCGTGGATCAGGGACTCCTGGAGACACCTGTTCTGTGCTTTCAGGCTTTCTATGGATGCCTTAAGATGCAAGCTTTTCCCTCATGCCTGGGCTCAGCTTGCTCTTCGGTCCATCAAACCCACAAAAAAGACACTTATGCTGGGAAAGGCAGGAGGGTTGCAATCTGGCTGTCCCCTTCTCTCCTTCCTGCAGCCACCACAGTGGGCACTGCGCTCCCCTTCTTCCTCCCCAATTGCTATGGCCCTGGGGCACCTCTGTCCTCAGGGCACCTTTCCTTTCCTCACCACCATCATTTTCTTTCTGTCTGAGAGCAGGTCTTTTGGAGAGACAATACCTAAAACTTTATGGGGAGGATGAAGAAAGCTTATGCGGAGGTGAAGTTAGGCTGGGAGACATCCATTGGTGCCATCAGCCCATTCTTTGATATGCAGGCAATTGCTAAGGTACCTGAAGCAGTGGCTCTTCTAAGCAGATGATCGAAGTCCCACATTCAGTTTTCTAGGTTCTTCCCAATAAATACAGTTGATTATTAACTTTGGTGATGATTTTCCCCTTAAGACTTTAGAAAATAAGAACATCTGTATTGCACTGTGTAAGTCTTTCTGCAACTGTGGACAAAAGCAAAATGGAATGGGGCCAATACATAGTGACATTTTGCTGATACATTTCCCCAGCTTTCAGTGATTTGCAGTTCAGGGACTTCCTGAACCACAGATGATATCTCTGTGTTTAATAGCCTTCGATACATTTTTCTTCTTCAAACTTACTTGAACATTTTCCTTGAAATTGTGGAGGAGAGCAGATGTGCTATCACCAAAGTTATCATGTTACCTTCAATAGAAAAATAACACCAAGCAGGGCCTTGCAGTCTTAACAAGTTGTTTTTATTATATGTTTACAGTGGTCAGGGCACTCAAACTTAGTGAAAGCCCATGCAGCAAGATGTAGTCTTTGATTCAGTTTGCCATGACTGGGACATAGGTTGTCATGCCCATTGGTTAAACTCAGCTAAATCAGAATGAGAGCAGAAGTTAGTGACCCTATCTTGAGAAACCAAGATGAAGATCTGGAGAAGGCATGAAAGTCAGACCAAGGGGCAAGGCAGGAACATGGTGTGAGTGAGGAGTACAGATTCCTACGGGTAGGGGAAGAGAGGTGGCTGTGCTGCAACGAGGTAGAGCAGGCAGTGCAGCAAGCAGCGTGTGGGCAACAGAAGCAGAAGATGGGCTAAGAATTAAAAACCAGGGACAGTGGATTAGGGCCACTGTGCAAGAGGATATACCGGTGACTGAAGGTGGGAATCAAGGCATCACCAAGTTGGAAGAAGTATACAAATTCCCAGGGGGGTCTTCACAAAGAGACTTGTTTTGTGTTTGTCTTCCAGGATAAAATTGTGTTTGAGTGACATTTGCTCTCCATAACTTGGTAATGAGTGACTGGTTGCCAGGAAAAATGTGTCAGCACCAGCTATGCAATAGATTGTTGTGCACAGTCCTTACGCATAGCCTTTATGCTCAAGTAATTCCCCACCGATCTGGAGCGCGGTTTTCTCTTTTGGGCTGCGCCTTTGCCAGGCCTTGCCAATGGGGTTTCCAGATACAAGCCGATATTTGTGGCAATTGAGTTAGGCAGCTAGGCTTGTGTTTAGGCGTTTAGAGAGGCATAGTTCTCCAACTACTCCTTGACACATATGTCAAGGTAGGAGTTGTATATGCCCACCAGCTCCTTAAATCAGAGCTCTCAAATACCTTTGTGTAAATTTGGTTGCTGAGATCTAACTGCTGAAACTGAACATTTCAACTATGGTATATGAGACAGATTTTATCCAAACCAAAGAACTTATAGGGTTGTAATATATTAAATTTAACAATATTAGATTGTCCAAATACAGTCTTTTAACAGATACTGTCTTAAGGCTGAACAGGAGTATTTAAATTGTCCAGTAGTCCAATTGCATAGGACATCTACAGAGACTTAGGAACATGGTTGCAGTGGCTGAAGTCATTGCTACTCTGTAACAGAGTATGTCAAAGTGTGGCCAATACAGAGGAGATTTGGGACTTTTAATAAGTAGTTTTCATTTCCACTTTGTAAACTTTAAGAAAATACACTTTTGTTATATTTTCTTGTTTTTATTTTGCAATGTTTTAGCTGCAGTAAGAAAGAATAGAAGCTCTGATCTGCTGTACTAGCTTTGGCTTTATGCTGTTACAAGCAGTTTCTGAAAGGTGGAGCAGGTCTCATACAGACATTGGACTGTTCTGTGTCAGATGATCTAAGAATTTTCATTTTACAATGAGAGAGTAAAACAGAAGTATCAAAATCACAGAGGGAAAAGCTGGTGCTAAAGAGCTTCAATGAAAGTTGTATATTTATTTTAGGCAAATGGAAATCTGCACAATGACTTTATGTAGCTGAATTGCTCCTGGAAACAGGATTGTTAACAAATTCGGAGGTGGGGGAGGGAAGCATCATTAGAAAGACCAGAACTAGGAGAACAGGATCTAGCTTTCTTATTTCTGGATATTTATGACTTCTAAAAATGTCAGAGGCCAGATAACTGACTTTTATTGGTAATGACCTGACCATATTACAATGTGTACGTGGTTGTTACTTGCAGCAATGTATCAGCAAGCTGACACACCGGGTCAGACCTGCGTATATTGGTTGTAATGTGTAATGTGCAGGCTCTGCAGTTCTCTCCTGATAGGATCCTTTGTGCTCTTTTTTTATAAAGTATTTAAATATATATAAGTCAACTGCTGAACAGAGGAAACACAAAAGGTCTACTTTAGCAAGGCATTCAGCATCTTCAGTGCCCACTGCAATCGCTATTTAACATACAGAAATTAAAAGAAAAAGACTTTTGTCTTACAAAGATTTCCTTTTCTAATAACAGGCCTTATATCTCGAGTGAGCAATGGGGAGCCAACAACGCAAGAATTTTAAGCAGCTTGGTTAAAATCGTGCCATGCTGCCGTCTATGCTGTAGTTTTACTGGTATTTAGAGGAACAGGGCAATTAAGATCGCTCCCCTCTGTGTTTAATATCAGCTCCCCATCACTGCTAAAGACAGTGTGTTACAAGATTTGCTGCATTCTGAGTTTTTTCTGTGCTGATTCTTTCCACATTAGTTTTTCAGTATATGCATATATGTTTCTAATAAGAAAGTGCACGTGTATTTCTTTATGCTTCAAGGGCTGCAATTCTGGTGCTGTTCTTGGTATTTTAACACTATATAACTTTGATTTGTTACTTCTGAGATCTACCATTGCATAATACTGAGGAAGCGTCCCAGATGAAGCTCACAGTCTTTTATTAGAAACGCTTTACAAAACACAGATGATCCTTGTACCTTAATATTTCACGCTTTTGGAGTAAAGGAGCTGAATACTCTCATTTTAAAAATGCCTACATCTAAATGAGCAAGCTTTCAGATTAAATCTGTAAAGAACCTGTATTATCAGAAACCTACAGTTTCTACACTATGTAGTGAAGGAAAAGAAATTCCACAGATATATGGGAAGAACAGGACTTTCAGTGTGTTGGACCTATGGGTACGGTCATGAATAGTTGATGTAAGCTTTGAGCTTAGAGTTTAATACTAATCCCTCTACAAGAGCAAAGGCTGAGAGAAAAGAATGGAGGATATTACAGGAGAAGAATTTCTCCATTTCTGTCTATCTTTTGATATATGTGGAATTAAGGTTAGATCCAGCAGATCTGGTTGATGGATGATTGTACCTAACAGAATTTGAGAAGCAAGTCATTTTGCTATTAAAAAAATATTTTGTCTCCAATATTAAACAGCACTCTGTGCAACTGTCAGTCTTAGGGAAAAATTTTAATCTCTTGGTCTAGAGCAATCTAGACTTCTCATTTCTAATTATATATGTTCTAAATACACTATAGTTATACAGTTTAAAATTAAGATAGATCTTAAATCTAAAAATAAAGATGAGGTTTTCAGTAGTCTCAGAAAAGAACAAGTTATTTCCAGAGCTCATTCAATTTTTATGATCGCTTCCATGTAATAAATGAAAGTTCTCCTAAAAATACTGATGTACCATTATCAACTTAAGCTATTCCATGCAGTGCAACCTCAGAAGCCTGGAGGCTTCTAGATTTAATCTCTAGTAAATGTACATTCCTACAGATAGAGCAGAAAGTTAGCAAAATATCTGATTTTCATAAAAGCTGCAATTGAAATTATGCTGTTCCTCATGCTAATACAGGAAATCAGTCAGTATGGATGAAAATATAAAAGCTAAACTCTAAAAATGAGGGGATTCATCTTCTTGCCAAAGGCTTTCATTTGCATCCCATTTGAACCTAATTTGAAGATTTTTTTTGTGGATCTAATGAAATCTTGTATGGACCTGTGTAAAGGTGTGAATTTCAGAAATGTATCCTGAGGGCTCTGTGAAGTCTCTGGGATAGTGAGAACGTATTTCCTAGAGGCAGGATTCAACCCATTCAAGGACGAGGTGGAAGAGCCTCAACGTTTCGTTATGTGGCACAAATCCCTGTGCTTACCTCCCAGTTTGAATCAGACTCTCCCTGTGGTCCTTTGGGCTGTTTGTGTAGTTCAGAAAGGCTGGACATGGGGCGAGAAATTCCCCAGGAGGAAAAATGGGCTGCACCTCAGTGTAAGGGTTACCTGGCCAATTTCTACTAAGTTTCACTTTTTCTTAGCCACAGACCCTTGAAAGGAGATGTGATGGCATGTGGGCAAGGGGACCCTGCTGCCAGCGGCCAGCTATGCTCATGGGCCCTTTGGCTTCTCCAGCCCTGCCCGGGCAAGAGCAGGTCTGGCCCCCGGCACCTGCAGACTTGAAAGACACAATGTGATTCCTAATCACAGCTTGCAAGGATCTTAGAGCTAAGGGTCTTCTAATTTTAATTGATATTGTGTTTAGAAGTAGTCAATGGAAGGCAAGGATTAACGTTCAAAACAGCATATACTGGTTGGTTGTTAGGAGTAATACTATTAAAGAGTGATAGTGCTCAAGCTATAAATGGAGGCAACTTAATGGATAGTATTAGCAGCAGAGCTGTTCAGTTGAAGCCATGGCTAAAGGGACTCTGATTTAATAACTTTCTAATTACATCGGTATAAGCTGGGTCACTTAGCAGTAAACCGACAGGTTTACATTTCCTTATGTACTAGGTATTGCTCTCTGTGTTAGCTCTACACTAGAATTGCAAATAGAAAATAATTGGGTTGCTTTTTAGCCTCCCCAAATGGTTTAAATTAATGGCAGTGCAGATCAACACAATGCTTTCATGCGTGCGATTTAAACCTTCATTGATTTTCTCAGTTCCAGGGCAGCATTACATTGGCTAGAAAGCCATGCTGATGTGATGGCTGTAAAGCCGGTGGGTGAAAGGAGGTTTACGCAATATTAGATTAGTTCCTGGTATTCAAGAGCACACATTACAGAAATCTGAAGGCTCCATTCTCCAAATATTATAAGCATTTAGTATTATTCCTTCAGATCAAGAAATTTAGTCTCCTTCATTTTATGAAGGATTGGCAGGGGGTTTGCACAAAGATTTGAAATCTCCTAAGAAAATTTGCTGCGTGGCTGCGATGCATCGGGTAAGTTTTTAGATAGGTTAAGTGGAAAGGCGGGAGTGGCTTAAACAAACAGGCTCATGAAGATTTCTTCCTAACCTCTTCTACATCTCCAAAGATAGCACACTTTAAATTTTATTAATTGTGGTAGTGCCTGTTACCATGACAGCTACGTGCTGCAATTACCTCACACCTCAGGGAATTTTATGCTTAGTGCAGCATTCAGTGTCTACTTCCTTACGTATTGTTTTTGTTTTGCTACTTTTTGTACTTTGGGGAAGTATTGTAAGAAGCAGAAATGTGCCATGAAAGAAAAATGCATGTTTATAGTGCTAGAACACCACGAGCACTGTTTATGGTCTGAAGAAACAGTGAAATTTGATGATCGATGTGAGGATCAAGTGTAGTGAGGGCTGTCGGTGTTTTCCTTTACAACCATCCAGGATGGCCAGGACTCACTGAGAAGAGCTCCTAGGTGAGAGGAACACATTGCACTGAAAAATGACTCGGGCAAGAAGCTTTACAGGGTGAAAGCCACAACACCCTCACCCAGAGGGTGAGCCTGAGTAGAGCCATGGCTTCGGCATGCTCCTGGCCCCTGGGGAAAGGCCACGGCACACAGCTGCATTTGGGCAGAGTCCTTTCCCACTGAGGTCCCTGTCAGTCAGGGATCTGGTTGCCACAAACAGTTGTGCTGGGCACTTGGGGTATCAGGGCAGAGAAGGGGCCACGGTGCTCTAAGTCATGAGCTAGAAGTGTAGAGGGGGAGAAAATGAGCCCATGCCTAGTACTCGAGTTGATGAGCCTGCTTAATCCTTTCTTTAAGGTGTTAAGCCGGCTCAGCTGTCATGTGGGCTTTGTGCTGGTGATCCAATAGCACAGACTTTTTCCAGAAGTGGCTAATTTGTAGTAAATTAGTTATAGTAAGTTATAGTAAAACAAAAAGGCATAGGCTAGGCAAAGTCTACCAAGCAAGCTTCAGCCCTTTGGACTGAAGCTGTGGATAGTTATTTAGACCCAACCAGTAGCATTTCATGGATCAGGTTTCCCACCTGATGTAGCAGCAGTGCCATTTCTTTTGAGTCTGTCAGCATTTTCTCATTATAAAACTCAATGCTGCAGTGTATCTCAGCTGTTTCTAAACCCTGAGAGCTGAAACTTGGCAAATAAATTGCAAACCCACGTATTAATTTGAATAGAAGCGGATAAAGCTATGTGTAAGTTATGCAACAAATTATATTGATTATTATTTCAGTTTCAGATAAAATGCGGCTTTCAGAACGAGGAATTGCACATTCATTATGTTCTATTTTTCCTATTGTTTTTAAATGCTTTTGAAATAGCCATTATGTTTTCACCAAATAAGCTTTAGCTAATGTTCTTTTTTGTGCATTGTTACTCTCTAATACTGGAATGGCATCCCTAAGACAAATGTAGGTCCTTTGGTCTTGTTCTTAATTTATGCAACAGTGTGCTAGAAGATTTTTTTAATTCCTAAAGTCATGTTTATAGTATTTGCTGACAAAAACACATATCTCAATGAGAGGCAGAAAGATTATTTTTGTTCAAATATCAAAGCATACAAATTTTGGAGAGAGTTCTCCAAACTAATAAAAATACATTAATTTTAATTTTAGATATTTACAAGAAAAAATTGGGTGTGTTTTTGACCTTAATCCTGTTGCAGGTACAAATTTATTTCCTTATGTGCTGGCAGAAAAGGAGACTTGACTGATTCTTTCTTAAAAAAGGAGGGAAAGGGGGCAAAAAACACCCTGGCAGCTAGAAAATAGCCTCCAGCAAACAAAAGTGATGTACCTAGGATATGCAAAATATAAGTGCTCTCTATTCTTTGTGTAACACTGCACTCGCATGATAGCTTGGCAAAATCAAATTTACTTCGGCTGCCTTCTAATGAATTCTGAGCACTCTGAAGAGAAAGTGGTACTGCCTTTGCAGTGAATAACGTTTGGCGTAATAGTATATAACAATCCAGAAGTCAATGAGTTTTCTTATAACTAGGGAATTTTTACTGAGATGTTAATTCAAACTTCAAAATTGTGAGGGAGAGCCAGATTCACCACTGATGTAAATCAGCTCAGTGCTTTCTTCCTTCCCCCTCGACTCCTGCTGCCCAAACAGGCTAGCAAGAAGTAGTGATGTTTAGCCAGTGAAACACAAGTCAAAGTGTTACCTTTTGAGATGAGCTGCCTGGTAATTAGTGATCCTGAGCTCTGGGTACCGTTACTTAGCAACTTCCGAGGATGGATTAGCCTTCTGCAGGCTCCCTTGCACTGCATGGACAGCCAGGCTGATTCTTCTGCTCGTTTGTGGAGCTGGGCATAAGTTTCTCACAGATATATGAGAGATTTCCTTGAAAAAATGTGTATTGCATCATGCATGCAGCAAGCTGGGTGCATGTCAGATAAGCTGACCTGCAATATGAAAACTGCATGGTTGATCTACCCACGTGCAGTAACTCAGACGTGCACCAGATGCCTTTCTCATGGATAGATTAGCTATTTCACGGTTTCAGTATTATAATAATTCATAGTTCAATGTATTTTAATACAGATTAAAATGTATCTGTTAATATATGTAAAACGATAGCCTGGCACATGTGCAGTGACTTTTTCTTTGAGATTTCCAGGCGATGCTTTGGTCAGTCTGACAGATGTTTGAAAGTTCTCAACTACAGACCAAGCTACTCTTTCTTCTCCTGCACTGCAGAGGGTCAACTTGGGAAAGTTTAAATATTGGGGAGCCTTTGTTAGGCAGTAGAGTGTTGCATGGAGCCTGCTTTTGAAACGAGATTAACCTGTAAGTGAGAGGCATCTATAATTTTGTAATCAGTTCTTCTGATGTAAATAAAACCCCCTGTGTCATCTGCATCTCCCAGCTGCAGTTTTGTAACCACTGCCCCTTGGCATGTCAGCTATCACTATTGTAAAGAGTTTGGCTCTGTCATCTTTGTAACTAACCTGTAGGTAGTGGTAGACTGTTAGTAGGTTGCCCTTATGACTTCTCTTGACCAAATGTATAATTAGCTTAACGTATTTGTTCAGGCAAATGGCTTATTTTTGTTTTGTGTTACTTATGGATTGACTGTCATTTTGCTGTGTATGCTTTACTCAAACTACTGAACGGTAATTTTTTTTAAGTGCAGCTTATTCCCACAGAATCCTGTACTACATCTTTTCTAGTGCATGGGAGGAAGATAAAGCTGAAAGCATCTGTTCTAGAAAAAAGTTTCTCTACCTTCTGAAGACTGATTTCAGTGAGTGAAGATACAGATTTGAATGATAGCAAGACTAGGCCCAGGTTGTAAATGATCTGCAAGTTAAGAAGATAACTACAGTAATATTTTGCTCCTCTGTTTTGGCACAGAAACAGTCAAGAAAGAATAGGCTCATGGGCTTTGGGCTTCTTTTCTTTTCTTTTCTTTTCTTTTCTTTTCTTTAACCTGGGTTGGCCAGCAGGTGATAGCAATTTATGCAAATCCTTCTCTCTGTAAGACATTTTACCTTTTGACAATAGGCAGCCGAGCAGGTGACACAGCTACAGACAGGAGTGTTTTGAAGACCCAATTTAAAATCTGAGCTACCATATTTTTTTCAAAAGCTTTTCTAAGGGTAAGATAAGAGTGTAATCCTTAGTTTGGTGCAAAATGTTTTAAGACTTTGTGTTTCTAAAATCCAATTTGAATTAGCCTTGAACTTTAAAGCTGTTTATGTCCGTTGAACCAAAAGACGCTATGTGATGCATATAATAGAAAGTATTGTACAGTTGCTCTTTTTCTCCTCCCCTTCTGACACTAGACTATAGTATTTGCCAAGAAAATCACCCAAAGGCAAAATGTCATAGCTTTAGAAAATGAAAATACTAGTCCCATTGCAGCAAAGAATTAGTAAGTCTCCTTTTCCATGTGCTCCACTAGCCTTTTAAGTCATTAGGAACTCTTACCACCAAATATGCTTAGAATGAACTTGACGCTGTATGTGAAATTATTTCCAATAGCGTGTGCTATAAAATGCTTCTTGATTCTCATAAATACTTGGACAAGTCTGATACATCTTTGTGAATCCACACCTTGGGACTTGCTCTCATTTCCAGTAGTGTGTTATTTCTGAAAGGCGAGGAAGAGGTTGAGCAAACTCTGTGGTGAATTCCTTTGCTCCTGTCATCAGCCTGCCTGCATCTGTTCTGTGTCACTTTTGCCTGAAATAGGCATCTTTATCAGTGTTCATATATTTTCAAAATTTATCATCCATTCTTTTCAAATATCAAGTCATCATACTTTGTGCCTTTGAGTAGGTGAGCTATTGTGATTTAGGTTACTTCTTTGGATGCAGCATGGATTTTATGAGGTGTGTTCTGTATCAGCCTTAACTTACCAATGTGGTTACAATAATGAGGATGTGAGGAATAAGCACAGTTTCTGAAAATAGTTTTATATACTCATTATTAGTTAAAAATCTCATTGTTCTACCAACTAATTTATTAATTAAGACTAGATGTGTTGGTAGGGAGTTTCCAAAGGACAAGGAAGAATAGTCCATTGGTAAGAGTACTAGCATAGTACTCACAAGACTGAAATTCAGTGTGTTGCTCTGTCTTAGAAAAGTCAGTTTAGGCTAATCCTATGGAAGGACATAAGCCTATAATTCTACTTTAGCACCTATGTTTCTGGATGCATCTTTTGGCTGTCCACTGTCTCAGAGGCATTCCCAGTGAGTGGAAGGGCTTATGTGTATAACAGAGCCTCCATAAGGTTAGTATGCTCAGCAGGGACCTGCCTAAGAAGGCCAAAGAGGATTAAGGCACAAACCTCTCAGGAAATACAGAAAATCAGATCAGAATGAGAATTAAACCCCTGAACCTTATTCCATTATTAGCTTTTATATCAACCAGTTTTCAAGAAAAATAAAACAGCGGCAGCTAGAAACAATGACACTTGCCAGTGCCTTTTGTTTTATTCTGTAGATCACCAAATTATGGCCCATCCAGGTTCAACTTCTATGCTTTGAGAATTATACCAGCATAGCCTATCCCCTGGTTCATGCTCTAACTCACCAGACCATTCTCAGGTATGTTCCTTCAAGCTGCCCTGTTAAAGTTGTTGCATCTTACATGGAATAACTAAATACTTATGGGGATAGAAAAAGGAAACACCATGGTTAGGATGCTCTCCTCAGTGAAGCAGGGAGACCTTTTGCCAATGAATGTCCGTTTCATTTTAAGTATCTGTGGGAGCAGCGACCTACCCAATATGCAGAGGCATTGCTGACTTTAGATCCCAGCAGACATTGCCACCCACATTCTCATCACTGCTAGGATCTAGGCAACTTAGGAGAGCCCCAAAAGCCCAAGAAGAACCCTTTAAAAGGCTATAAAAGGGGGTTTCTTCTGAAGACTTGACAGTTTATGGTCCTCTGGAGTCCATAAGTTAGGAAGCAGCTAAATGGGATTTTTTTGAGAATCTAAAATACGTTCTAAATGACTACAAAGCAAGTTATGCAGAACTTGGATGTCTGATCGTTAAGAGGACTTAGACCTTGCCACACTTAACGATACAGCTCTGAAAAGTTAGGGTCCAGTCTGGAAAAACAGTGGGATCTGTAACAGCTGCATGCAAACCTTCCTAGGGATGGAAAGGAAGAGGTCTACACCAGGCTGTAAGAAATGCAACAAAAAGGGGTATGACTGTCTCCCTATAATAGAGAGTCCAACTGTGGTTTAGTCATGCAGTAAAATTAGTTTTTGTAGCCCAAAATTACTTCTTGGATGAAGTTTTGGATGCAATACCTAAATTGTTTATAGAGAGTGTGACCTGACACATTTTATTCTGGACACATAGATGGAAGAAGGAGTTGCTGGGCCAGGTTTCTGGTACCCATTCTCACATTTTTTATGTACTTTTATTAGTGACTTTTTATCATAGCGTGCATCAATAGCTCCCAAAATGGGACCAGAATCAAAGTCCCCTCCTTTTCTCGGAAATAACCTAGCCAGGAGACCTCAGAGTCAGACTTCCTCTTGCTGTGCTTCCCTTTATACCAGTGGAAGTTGTGTTCCTTACTTTATCTAGCCGCATGTCACCGTAGCCACAGGCAAATACGCTAGTGTATTTGTCTACAGTAGGCAAATTTGTGTATAGTAGATAAATACCCTACTATAAGGCAAATACTCTCTTATGTCTTTTGTCAGTGGCGTACGTCACCATGAGCCCTCTTGGGCTGAGGAGAGAGTTAAACCTGCGTGTATCTGTTCCTACGCAAGTACACAAGTGACTGGGCTGGCAGGTCCGAGGTAGCCGGCGGCAGTGCCTTTGTCAGCCTTGGCAGTGGGATCGCCTTACGTATTTCCATTGTTTCAAAGCCCACTGAATTTATTCTGTCATTAGTAATAATGAAGGCCCTCTCTGAGGCTGCACCGAATCGCTTTCAAAACCTGCAAAGATCCTTGCGGAGAAGCACAAAGAACACGCCTGCCGCCTGCTTCCTGCATCTGGAGGTGATGCTTATATTCAAGTGCTACTACCCGTTACAGCTATTTTGGATTAAACTGCAGGGATGACCTAAAAATGGTGGATTAATAAAAGAGCCACTTAAAGCCAATGTATAATTGACAAAGCTTTATTTACAATGTACCAGGCCATTATATTAATGTTTTAAATATCTGGCATTCTGTCTCATTCATCTTTGCTTGAATGGAAAAAAATCCGTAACAAGTGAGTTACCTTATGAAAATAATATGAACAAAAAAAATCTTCTTAGCTTGAAGAGTAAATGTCACAATCTATGTAAAAGTTAGTCTTTTGATACTGTTTGTGAGGCTAACATTGAATTACCTTTGTGCTACTTTTCTACTCTTGAAACCTCACTCTTCAAAGCTTGATGGCTGCGTGTTGCTATGAAGAGGCTTATGGATGCTATGAACTCTTAAATAAAAATCCATTATAATGATACTTTGCTGTTTCAGGGATATTCACTTTATAACAACTGTATAATGGTTCTGGTGGAACAATAGGCCTGAAAATGATGGATGGGAGAGGACATCTCTGCACTTAAGCTGCTCTATGAAGGTTCTGGCTCTAGTTACCATTGATCTCATCACTCACCACTTTTAAACATGTGCCTCAGCAGTAATCCCATTGCATTCAGCAGGACTATGTACATGGTATAATTGCTTAGTGTGACTGCAGCCTAATTAGTGAAAGAGGTACAGCTGTCAGTGCTGTAGAGGGAAAATTATGCCTTAGACCGATCTTCAAGGCCCCCTTTTAACCTCTGTATTCTTACCCATGCACCTGTACAAGCACAAGTCTGGCCGTGTCTGTGCGTAGAAAACCATTTCCAACAGCCAGTTAAATCTAGATGTAAATTAGTTTCATATTTTAAGTCCTATGAAGAACCAGGCTAAAATGATCAATTTTGATTCTTGAGTGTTTCAGAGATGTAATCAGGAACATTTCGTGAATGCAGAGATCTGTTTTGAGGGGGGAAATAGTGGGTGAGTATTTACTGGTCTTGCTTTGGGAGCAATAGGAACATCTCCAGTAAGCAGCTCAGGCCTCCATTTCTCTGTGAGGTGCTTAAGAGCACAGGGGCTCTGGCCCTGTGTGGAATCACTGGAGAAAGAGCGAGAAGCATCTCCAGAAACGATTTGGACCCGCAGCAAGAACTGCCTCAGGAGGAGCCTCTTTCTGTTGACTCAATAGCCTAGAGAAACTCTCCAGTTTAACCAGGCAAGGAAGGTGCTTCAGATTGGATAACTCAACTCTTTCAGGTTTTTTCTGTGTTGCTGCTGATGGTAATCATTATTTGCAATGTTTAGCAAAATATGTTTTGCAGAATAGAAAACATTTTTTTTTGAGACAATCATAGTGTCTGATGTGTCAAAGATGCCTTTGTCACATTTTCTAACACGGCAAGGTTATGAAAAGTGTTTAAGGTCGTGGGAAATGATTGAATGAATACTTTAGAAGTATATTTTTCTATAAATGCAGTTATTACTTTTTAAAAAAATTTCCCCTCCCCTAGTTTTAGCGTCAAATCCCAAGTAATCCTGCAAATGTTAATTAATTGAAGTAGGTGAGCACTAGGAGTAAACTGGACAACTGGCTGATAGAGCAACTGTGAGGTGGGCAAGTTGGCAGGAAAAGTAAAATCGTCCAAATCTATGTACACTGAATAAATGCTCTGAGATTGGCTCCACAAATCATACTGGACCATGGTGTTTCTGAAAATGTCAGTGAATCCTCAAAGCATTGAGAATGTTTTGTGGACAAGGAAGTTTTGCCAAGTGAAGATTCATGGTTCACTGTTGACAGTGACTTTTTCCTAGCATTTGAAAAATTTCGATCACTCAGTCAGGATAGAGAATAACAATCCTTTAATTAGATGACAAACTAAATGATACAAATATTGAATATGTAATATTCAGAAGGAAAAGTTCATGTAATAGTTCAGATAAAATTTTTCAAATTCTGAATATTTGGCAAATATTTATGAATTATAGATGAACAACTAGAAAATTAATTATTGACTTGTGAATTATTTACTAACCAGAACAGATGTTAAAGTTGTGCATTATTTATTATGATGCATTTATTTCAGTGCTGAATATAATCTATGAAGATAATAGTGATATTATAACTGCAATATTTAAATAGGTTGATCAGTTGTAATTATTATCCCTGCTTAACAGGGAAGTCAACTAAAAACACAGGAAGGGAGATTTTCAAAGGACCCAGGGGGATGAGTTACACAAGTCTAATGAAAATTAATGAGACCTGTGTTTCTGAATCCCTCTGGCGCTTATGAAAAATCTTTCATGGGGAGGTTAAATTGCATGCCCAAGAGAAGTGAAGAGCTAGCAATAAAGCTTAGGAGTCCTGGTCCCTACTTAAATTTGCTAGTGATTATAAATAATGTGTCCTCGACTTTTCTCTTTCATAATCCTGGAACGTAACAGCCTCATTACGTTCCAGGCTCCTCTAGGTAGCGAGTGAGCGGTTCATTCCTCCGGCCAGCCTGCAGGTAACAAATCTACTGTCCAGATGTTCATGTACTTGGGATTTGCCAAACAATTCCTATCTTTTTTCCCCTCTTTCTTCCCAGGATTACATTGAAATAAGAAGCTGTTTCTCTTGTTGTTGCTGTTTAATGAAACTACCTATCCTAGACAGCAACCTGTTTGAATTCTAGAGGCCCTTTTGATAATTTATGTTTTATAGGTGGAGGTGAGATAGGTTGTCTGACTTTTCCTCTCTATTACATATTATAAGATCCTGAAAGATAATGAAATTGCAGTGTTGGCACTATAATGGCGTGAGTGCTGTGAGACACTTTGAATTCCAGTTACAATTTTTCCCACAGAGGTGCATTATTTACTGTCCTGTACTGTTCTAGTTTTGGCGTTTTTCACAAAGTGACCCTTGTTTATTCCTACTTTATAGCACTTGTTAGAGGAATCTGTCTGAACATCTGTCTATCAGTTGTGACGTTTAAATCAACTGCGTTGTGCCCCTCTTGCTTATTTTTAAGCCAAGGTAAAAATAGTTCAACGTCTTGTTTAATTGTATTTTTTCAGTCTCCAACCTGATTTTCACCTCCTTGTAAGCAGTATTATATAGAAGTTCTGCAGCTGGCTCCCACGTCTGACCTCATAGCCAGCAAGTTCATAAAATTGCTGTTAGCTAGATATCCGTGCAGTCTAGGTGCGTGCCCCTTTCGATGGTCCCAAATGAGAGTTGCATGTCATTCAGAAAGGATGTGGCACTTGCGTATACATACAGCGTTTCAGTTTTTGCAGTAAAGAAGATTGAAGATGGCTGTGGCAATACAACAAAATCCGAATACATGACTTTTTCTCTTGGTTTGTTTTCAGCTGTGTAGGGAAACAGGTGTTGCAAGATTTGATGGTGAAATTTTGCCATTTATAGAGCAACTTGTGGCTAAAAACTTGAATGTATCTTATAAATTTTAATGAGTTGGCTCTATAACACCTTTGTGAAGGGCTGCAGTTCCACTATGTTCATTTTACAAATAAGGACCGGAGAAAGGCAATGACGTGCAAAAGGTTGCTCGAAGTGTCATGGACAGATGTGGAAGAAAACTATAAACTCCAGGCTCTGTGACCTGTAATGAAACCACTTAACCTTTCCAGAGTCCAAAACTGTATGGAAATGTATAGAACAAAAGTCTTTGCTGTCATATTTAGCTCTGGAGGACTTTGTATTCTGCTTTCATGAGATCTGGAGGAGTCTGAAGCTGGAGTTCATCCCCTTCTTCCCCATCCTCATCCCACCATCCTCATCTCTCTGTCTGCTCCATTTTATGCCAAAAAAATACAGTGGTCTGAAAGGGACTCTTCTGTACTGCAAATACATTGTTGAACTTGAGGTCAGGCACTTTGGAGGATTCAGAGGGGGGCTGAGAAGCCCTGTAGGTAACACCAGGAATCTGTGGGCATGGAAGTTTTCAGCTCTATCCTTAGCGTGGAGTAAGTTTATCACTGCAACCCCCAAATATTTATTTGTTGCTTGTGAGATGGTTTTACACCAGTGTGGATTTCCCTAATATCGACAGGCTATTAAAGGTTGTGCCGTGCTTTCAGTGACAAGTGCCTTGACCTTCTGCAGATGGGAGCTCTCTTCCTCCCCCACAGACAGGCACCTTCGTTTCTCCTCTGAGCTCCCAATCAGTCAGCAATATCCACAATTTCCCCCGTCTGCCCAGATCCTCCCAGCTTGAAGCTTTAGCCTACATCTACCATTAAAAGCCAGCAATACCAACTAGGTTAAAAATCCTCTAGGCTTTAAAATAAATCTTCTTGATTTTGTTTTTGTTGTTGTGCTGACAATGTTATTAGGCAAATATAAGGAAATAAAATGCTCACATCTTTTATTTTTCAAGAGGTTTCTGTAATCATTTTTTACTTCTGTTGTTTAAAAAAATATATGCTTTTCCTTTCAAATCAATCTGAGGCCTATTCTTACTGAAATGAGAGGCATAAATCTTTCTGCCAGGACAAGTTATTCAGATCTGATCATCACTAAAAATAATAATAATAATCTGGTATAAAGAAATTAGTGTGAGCACACATAGAAGGAGCAAAAAGTGGTCTGTAGCAAGAAAAAAAATACTCTACTGAGATCCATTTTAATAAAGAAAAGCAACAAGCCACTGGAGAGGTGTGTACGTCAAAGTATATCTCAGTCGCAGAGTTTATAGTGGAATTTCAACAAAAGAAATATTAAGGTAGGCTTTGGTGTGCCTCTAAGTAAAATCTGCTGCACCACACATTCTTCATAATCATTTACAGTTTTGCTGATAAATAGACTCGTCTTAATATTTTCAATTAATGTATCAATAAGAGTGCTTGATTCTCTTCAATGGTAAATAATCCAGTAGTTCTGCAGATGATGAATCTGCTGTCCTTGCTCTTAGCAGCTCGAGAGCTGACACTCTAAGGAAAAATAGGTAATGCCAGCAGCTCCTGCCTCTGAAACTGGGCACTAAATTTGGTAAAGGATTTAGGTGCCTGAAGGAGAAGTGGCGAAATTCAAAATGGCAATCCAGCTGCCCTCCCCTCTTCCCAGCAGCTATTGCCTACCATCAGCAAGTCTCCATCTGACTACGAAGGTCGCGTGGCACTTGGGTCTCTCCTGTGTCCATGAGTGGAGAGAGCCCAGCAGGGCGTCCAGGCTCACAGCTGGCACCCTGGAGCTGGGGTTCTGGCTTTGGGACATGCTTTTCTGATGAAAGCGTGTCTGCGGCAGGCCGGAGCACAGCACGCTCTCTGGATCTGTGCATTTGTACCATGGTGATGTTGACCCCTACTGCTCTGCTGCCTGCAGTGTCCAGGCAGATCTGTCCCCTCCACATCAGGTCTCTCTGAGTAAACTCCTGGCTGGCTCAGGGACAGTCACTGCCAGGGCAGAAGGCGATGAAGGGCTCCGATAGTCAGGCACGGCCGTATCAGTGCGTTACAGCCGGGAGGTGTGCTAGGGCACACACTGACCGCTAGCCGGGCCCAAGGTCCCCCAGGCCACCCTTCCACAGAGCTTTCAACATGTGAGCCTGAATATGAGATGAAAAGTTAGCTCTGGGCTTGAGTCTGCACTCACAGCTTCCTTCAGTAGGCAGGAAGGATGGGGCCCATGTGATCCTTCGCTTCTCCGTGTGCAGGGAGGGAAGGAGTGCTATGCCCTAAGCTTGGGATGCCGCCTTCAAGCTTGTCTCCCGTACGCAGAGACATGTTCATCTCAAATGTGTGAGTTGGAATGAGAAGCTGTGACTCACCTCTCGGTGAACAGCATCACTTCGGCGTCCGCAGATCTTTTCTGCAACGAGGCAGAGCTGGGCTATCGAAGGAGCACTCCCTTAGGCAAGGCGAGCTTGTTCCTCCTGTGGGCTGTGAGGCAGCCGAGCCCTGCCAACTCCAGGTTGGTGAGCATGAGGACCAAGCTTCAACATGATGAGGGAAGAGCTGGAAGGAACAAGTGCTCCCACAACTCTGAGTGCGATGGAAAAGTGACATAGCATTGCTATTTAAACCTGCAGTTAGCAGGTACCCTGCTAATGCAGAAGCTCTTGGAGCTGATGTAGCAACGCCGGTAGTTTCGGTCCAGGCGTGTTTCCTTAACATGCAGCTGAGGGATATGTTTGCTCAGCCTGTTTTCTGGCAGTTCATCCTTAAAAATGAATTTTAATTGTAGCCCTAAGACTTACACTGTAAATATGAAACAGTACAGTTGCCTGATTTCTTGTCCAACAAAAAACGCTTTGGATTTATTCCCTTTCTCAGTGACTGGAAAGCAATTTATAGCATCCTTGTTCTCTAGCTCTTGATTACAGTGAGGTCCAGCTTGCTAGCCAAATGTAGAGTGTATTTGGTTTAACATCTACTTTGTTAAACGTGTTAAAAAATATGTGAACAAAAATGTATTTTGTTAATACTTATTCTCTTAAGAAAGTCTCTTCTTACTGCATCATCACCAAGATTTTAAAAAAAAACAAGTATTTTTGAATCTCTTTATTCTTTGTTGTTATGGGGGATAAAGCAACAGAGCATGCTTGGTTTCAGATCCATAGTCTTCTTGAATTCTGATCTACTCAGGAACAGAGTGCAAAAGAGTCAGGACTCTTGTGGGAAACCCACAGAAGAGAAGCAGATTAAAAATGAAAAATGATCTTGATGATTTCTTTATTTATTTTTCTGCTCATTATCCTTTAGGTAGATGAATGCTTTCTTTAGGCCTTCTAAAATCCAAGTGGTATGGAGAGAGGTTGTTTCAAAGATGATACAACTGGAGATACAACTGCTGAGATAAAATGGGGACTGCAAAGAGAAATTAGGAATATGTTTGATATTATGGCAACGAGGAACAGCCTGGTCCTGAGCATCTCTCCTCTATTGCTCCATCCACTAAAGAAACTTGCGATATAGAGTAAAAGTTTGACAGAACCAAACTACTCTCAGGGCAGCTGGATAATCTAGTACATTTTAGCCTAACCTTGCATACTTTGCAAACAGCCTAATGCAGTGGGCAAATTTCTTGTAAAACAACCCCATTTAAACTTGGAGTCCCACTGAAAAATTGCCAGCTCAAACGGCTGGGATGAGAAGTAATTTGTAGCCTTACTCCAGCTCTCATTTCCATGCAGGTGGATGCTCAAACATGTGAGTAGTGTGCGGGTCTCGTAGGTCTTCCCATGTGGATAAGACCACTCAGCCAGTGTCACCCTATTTAAAAGTAAAACAAGGCTCTCTAGAAGAGAAGCTTGATGTTTTAATCACCCTTGTTATATCGCTACCCTGACCAAGTGGCCTTTCTATAAAGGCTGGAAGGAATCAGTACACACTGATCAGTACAGCTCTTCCGGTCCTTTAATGAAAAAAAAGGGGGGGGATCAGACACCGGCTTAGCCCAGCCTTGCAATTACTTTAAGACTGAAGAGCATTGCAAACCAATTGGTGTGGGCCAAGATCCAAACCTCATGTGTGTGTGAGATGAACTGATCTAGAAAGATATCATTTTTCACTGTCATACATATGATAGTCATGTTTCCAAACCCTGCAATTTCAGAATTGTTTTATTTTCATATAATGATAGTTATTATGCTAGTCTGTGTTATGTCTGGGGGTAAAAATTGAGTAGGACATTTGCTTTACGTGAAACTACCAGATTGAGGCATATAGCAGGCACATAACCTTGTGTCTGCAAAAATTTACCCATTGACTGCATCTTAAATTTCATTTCTGTTCTATCATACTCTTAATTAAGCCCTAAGTAATTTTAAACTTTGAGGTGGACTACTGTTTTATTTCTAGCTGGGATGTATGAAATGTGATTCATACACGTGAATAAAAATAAACCAGGAGAGATCTTCTCCAGTGTAAGTTGTTACAGCTCCAGCGACTTGTGTTTTGGAGAGGGGAGCTGAGAAGTGGCATGCAGTTCTCCGTCATGAGTTTAGGACAAGCTATATTACTCATGAGTTTAGGACAAGCTATGTCACTCATACATGGCAAAGCTACAGGCCAGTTGCAGAAGGCCTCAGTCTCAGGACTTCGTGTTGGTCCTTGTTTGCATTTCATGTTTGTTCCTGTTGAAAAAGCAGTTGACTGAAGAGGTGAACGTGATGTGATTCTCACAGAGGAAGAGTAGTTAAAAGCCCCCCACTGAGGAAACAAGGTGAAGAGGTCTACCAAAGAAACTGGCACTACCCTCTGGCAAATCCTATTCTGAGTATAAGATTCTGCGTAGCCCATGCTCAGACGTGCAATCAGTAGGAAGCTCGCTGTCTGTAGGTGAATGCAGCACATTAATCGCCTTCACTATCCGGATGCAAAGTCCAACTTTCAGTGGAACGATCTGATTTTGTGCCATTGAATCCATAAACCGATCAATGCATTTTGCTGATCTGAACAAAACTGAACTCTGTTTTAAAAGTGGTCTGCTTCTGTGAAGCCTTGTGAACAGTGCTGAATATTAATGTGATCAACAAAGATTTGCATATTTGTTTAATACGCATCACAGCTGAAAACTAGCTGTGATATATGTGTACTTCATGTCTAAACGTCTCCTTGCAGAGGACGCCCTGCACTCCTTGTTTGGGACTATGTGCTTCTGCCTCTTGCTAGACATCTACGGAGCATTTTTCCACTGTTGTGGCTGGGGCAGGCTATGGCTCTTCGTGAGATTTTTAGGTGAAGTGCTACTGAAGACCAGCGTGTGTGTACACATGCGCACATGTGCATGTGTGTTTATAAAATCTACTATTTCTCTATAGAAATAGTCAGAAATTAAATGAGGGCAATATATCAAAAAATACCTCAGCTTCAGCTATACTACATGTTGCCTGGCCTGTTTTTAAGAGGAAAAAAGCTACAGGCATTTACCATTGTGATAGGCACAAAATATATAATCAAAAAGTAAAACTTTAAAGCATTGTGCTGCTTCAAAAATATGTTTTTCTGAAGGTGTCTTCAGCCCTGCATGCGTCTGTCCTAATAGAAGATCTCTCCTCAACTTCACTAAATCCTAGTTTCATTCCTTGGGTTTATTCCTCCTTTTCCATGTCTTTCAGCTGAAGTAGGAAAGGAAAATTCAATTTTGATAGGAGAAAGGTAAAGGTACATTGTCACCTTAATAGCATGATAATGATAAAAATTTGTAAGTGACTAAAAATTTTAATAAGTTGTTTTACTGAGATTTCTTTTCAGCAGAAGCTGATTTTGTGGGGAGAGAGAAACATTTTTTTCTATTTGTTCTTCCATGTTTATTTCTCTGCTTGAGTAAGTGACAAAAAGGGGGGAAATGGAGGAAGAAGAAAAAGAAAAGGAGGGAAATAGAACTAAGCAGCAATGGGAAGACTTACACTACCAAAGATGCAAAAGTGAACTTCTAAAACTCCTTGCATTAAGAAAAAAAAAAAGAGAGAGAGAGAGAGAGCTTGCAGAACACAAATTAGTTCAGTCTTGTTTTTTTACCTCATTTTCAGGTTGGCTCTACTACAAAGAGAATGAGAAAACTGTCTCTATTATCATTAATCTGGTTCCATTCAGCCATGCTATTTATCTACAGTAGAGCCAGTAATGCAAAGGGAAGACACAATGCCTTTATATTATTATCTTCCCTAAATATTCAATAGTTTATGAATAAACTATTTATCAGCTCTCTTTGTGACCAATTCTGAATTTTCTTTAAATTTGCATTATTATTACTTGTGGAGTACCTTCCACTTTGACTCCAGCATATTTTCTTCTTCCTCCATATGATGAGAGTGTTGTGCAGATGGACCTCCTTCTACTCCATTGAAATCTGTGTGAGTTTGTCAGTGGTCTCCCAGAAGAAGGATCCAGTAGAAGAGTATGTGTGGTTAACAATATCCTGCAGATTGGCACAAAGAAATGGAAATTAGCTGATATATACTCATTTTCATAGAAAATGAGTACCATAGGTTAGATTCGTTTAAATTAGGAAATTTCTCAATTAAAAAAAAAAATCTTACTTTAAGCTGTGACATTAAAATTCTCTCTGTTTGTGGAGAATCTCTGTAATCTATCTCCTCTCAGATATTTTTGTTTCCATTCATCTTGTCTACTACTATGCTACTGTATATATTCAAAATTACTCTGTCTCTCTGACTAGCCTTTCCTGGGATTTTCCACCTTCTGTTTTCTTCGTTGCTCTTGATTTTTGTTGCCTCCTTTCTCAGTCAGGTATTTCATAGGCTCATAGAATCGTTAAGGTTGGAAGGGACCTCTGGAGATCATCTAGTGCAACCCCCTGCTCAAGCAGGGGGTATTTGAATGAGGGAGGACAGCGTTCAAGTTTCCTCCAGCACAAGGTGTAAAACAGGACAAAATAAAATCAAAAGTTGGTCATGTTGTGATACATGTTTACTGAGGCAAAACTGCCTCTATCTTTGAAGGAGAGTGTATTTATGTATATTCTTAAACTAGTGACTCACTAGATGTGTTGCAGTTTTTAACAGTGTGTGAGTAATGCCTGGCAGTCCATGTTTAAACGCAAGGGAAATCTTCACATTTTTTTAAGGGAATTCTGTGGTATTGTTTCTATGGTGATTTTTCTAAAAGGATGATATTTATTTCAGTTGATTTTTAATTGTGTCAGCTGTAGAGTAGTGAATATATTGAGTGTAAATGAAAAGGAGTTGTGTTACTGAACTCCTCTGGACGAGCAGGAGACCTGGGGACCGTTTGCATCTCACACCCTTGACTGAAGGCCTAAGGGGCCTTAGGTGGTTCATGGGCTTTGCTTGGCTTCTTGGAAGCAAGAAAACAGTGTGAAAAACACAAACATATGTTGTGGAGCATGTTTGGGGGGCACAGCAAAGACCTGGCATACAAAGCAGTTCCTGGTAGCTAGAGGTCCAATATTTAACTTACTGAACCAGAAGACAGGATAATCAATCTCACCATTTAGCTGAAGGAACAAAATTATTAAAAATGGTGAAATGGAGATAATAACATAGTAAAAGGTAGACCTTGGAGCATGCCTTTGCTCCCAAAGGCATCTTCTTCATTTGCTCAAAGAGCTGAAGAGCAGAATGCTTCTATTATTAATGTAGCCATAAATAAAATTTAAAACTCTTTCAGTATATTTATGTTTTTGAATGAAGGAATACTTTAAGATATAGTTTCCTTTTCATCATGAAGTCAGGTCCTCGTATCCTTTTGTCCCATAAGCCATCTTGGCTATCATGAAATGGCACAAGCTTTGACTGTAGCGCCCCTCTCCTGACCTCCAAGGTGATCCAGGGGAGAGTGACACATTCAGGCAAAAAAGAGATTGACCCAAGCACCACACTGCCAGCTCTTGTCCAGGTGTGCTTAGTGACCATCCTGAGGTCTCAATCTGTCCTGAGGTCTCAATCTGGCATCTTCATGGGGGCCAAGAGAATCATACTGCCTTCAGGACCATGGATAGGAGGGTCAGGGGAATGCTGGAAGGACTTTCAGAGGAAGTTTTTTCAAAAGTACTGATTTTGATTAGTTCCCTTTAATTCTCCTGGAAATTTAATGTGCAAAACTTAGGAGCAGCTGTTTCAGAATGTCTAAGACATTGTGGAAACTAAATTCCATATCAGTATGAGGTTGTTGTGCAAGAACCCATAATGTTCCTGAGGTCTGTGTCTGAAGGAGTTGTATGGCCCATTATTAGTATTATGAACTATTTAAAATCTGATATTAATTCAAGAGAAATCTTTGGGATTTGCTAGAAGGCTCTTTGAACAACAGTGTCATATACAGAGCGAGTCACTGAAAGGAGGGAAGAGGTAAGACAATTTTTTCTTTGAAAGCCTGAGGCAAATTCATCACTTGGTTCGTGGAGTTCCCACTGAGGTCAGCTGGAGTTGAATCAAGCACCTGGCTGCAAGTAGAAAGCAAGTATACAAATGGGAAAATTATTATAGTCTTGTCATATTATCTTAGAGTAACAGAAAACTACAGCTGATACTATTTCAAATACTGTAGTAGTTTAAAGACTCTGGGCCAGCTTGCTTTCTAATTTCTCTAATTATTATTTTATATGGCTTACCTATTAATGCAGGTACCATGCAAAAAAATATAAACAACAGATCTTTTTAGACGCTCTGACTTTCCCTCTACAATTTGCTTTGCATGAGAAGTTTGTGAGTGCATGTGGAAGGGATCAAGGCATGATCTCTTCATTCTTTGCCCCTCCAAATCTCCTGAGGAAGTCCACAAGAACGCAGTGAGAGGCACGTGGAAGTTGTTCTCTGGGCCACTTCTAAGGCCACTGTTTTTGAGGTGAGAGTTTCTGTGCATGTAAATCAGCACTGATGTTCCTCTTCCTCCATTAAAAAGACCTCAGAGATAGTTGGTCAAACACCAAATGACTAAGCGTAACTGAAAGCCTCAGTACCATATCTTCATGTAGTGTATATTGGCATACCTGTATCAGCAGAGCAGCAACTCTCAAGTCTTCCTGGTTTGGAAAGAATTATAAATCTGCAGAACTCGGTTTGGAAATTCATTGAAAGAATCTAACGCGTGTATCAGCAAGTCTCGTTACATGCAAAATGCAAAACGTAGGATGAGGACTTTTCTAACAGTATTTATGACTCCATATGAAATCTAAAGGCATACATTTAAAGCACATATTTTAAAAATTAATGTGTAAAACATTCATTTTATCTTTCCCTTTCTATAGGCAGAAAAAGTAATTTTTTTAATGTTCTTCAATGCTTTTGTGACTCAGAAAAGAAATGGGCCTTTCTGGAAGTTACCTAGTTGCTCTCTGTCTCCCTTCCTACATGTGTCAGGGTCTTCCTTCTCTTTTTATTAAGTGTCTTACTGTAGGGAATCTAGTTATATTAAAAATGGCACACAAAGTGTCTGCTTGCTTTACTAACCAAGGGCCTGCTTCTGCTCCTATCGAAACCATGGGACATCTTGTCCTTTATTTCAGTAGAAGGAGAAAGAGAAGAGCAAATTGCTTTCTAAAATAAGGAATTGGTGTATGTGTGTGGGGGGGATCTCTGTCAGATATGGTGAAAGTATAAGGTGGCTTTTATTTAATCTCTGGCAAATTTGCCTTTGCCAAGTTACCAGTTAAAGTCCAGCTCCAGAACCTCCAGAATGCTGTTCTGACTTCCACCATTTCTGTATGGGTCGCAGTATAAAATCAAGACTCTAATTAGGGATCCTAAAGCAATGGTAACACCAATTAGAGATCTTAAATAAAGTGGGATACAACTGATGGGTGAACTTTCGTTGATCTAACGGTGCCATGAAATTCTGCTTGGTGACAATTGTTAGACCTACTTTATGTATCAATTAAAATGTTGTCTTAATACATTTTCATAAAAATACTGTGTTTTCCACAAAGATGGTATTTCTCTGCCATCAAAAACGGAAGGTCAGTGTAAACAGAAGCTCAGGAGGAGACGGGGTCTCGTGAAGCACATAAGGACTTTGGAAACCATCTGCTTTAGAATTTTAAACTATTGATAAAAGCATTTTGCTATTCTAAATTTATAATGTAAACAATTTAAAACCAGTAAGAATGTTCTGACCTCAGATTCAGGTAGGCTGCAGGTGAATTTAGATCAATATAATGAGGAACAATTTTCAAATGTAATCTATGTTTGTTCTGAGGCAATTAGTATTAGAAGGTAAGATGGAAAGAACAATATTTGTGTCAAAGGCAGAAAGAACAGATCTTGATTTCTGATCTCATATGTTTTTGCAGAACTGGCTACTATTCTGAAAATACTTGTTCATGTGTAAACCATGCTGGTTTGTTTCCATTTGAGGAAAAATAAATAAATACCCCTTTTACTACAACAGTAAAGTAACACCTTCACAAAAATAATCTGCCTTTGTTACAGTAAAGAAAACTAGTACCTAACAGTTCTCTAAATGCTTGGCATGTACAGTACTGATGCATAAAATAAGTTCAGTATTTCAGTGATAGCCACATTTAGTTATAACAAGATCACAGTGTAAAATCATGCGTTCCTCACAATGTTTTGCCATTAAACAGCTTTTGAGTTGGCATTTTATAGAAGCTTCTTAATTAGGCTTTTATAATAACAGTATTTAGTCTATCATGTTCAAATTTAAATTAATATTTTATCTATATTCTGTGAATTTTAACCTAATGATAATGCAATTAAGGTTTCAATATTACAAGCATTTTCATGAAATATTGATTTACTTCTCATAAAGCCTGACCCTGAAAACATCTACTGTTGTGTTCCAGTTGCGATTCTAGTTTAAACTCAGTTGATTTATAAAGAATTTCTCAGATGAAGGTGAGCAGGATGGGGGCCATATTCCAAAAGGACTCAAACTGTTCTGAAATGCATCGGGGACATGTTTCAAAACATCTGCTCTGAATCCCCAGGTATTCTGAAACTTTCCCCCTCGTACTTTGTTTTCCTTGAGTTGCTATGCTGCTTCAACATTTAAGGGTAGAATTACCGTTGAATTAGATAGAATGACACTTTTTTGGCCATAACTGCTAACAAGACTGCCTCTGTCTTGCTTTGAGGTTTATCTCTGGAAAGGGGTTCACCTGCAGATCCAAAGCATGCCATCTTTAATTAAGCTGAGTATTACAACCGCGTTTTATCTGCTTGTTTTGTAGTATTTTAACTACAATTCAGTAAGCGTCACATGCAAGTGGATCAGAGAGATCTGATAGGTTTTTTGGTATTTACCTGGAAAAGTATAATAAAATAGGACAAATAATGTTTAAGAGTATCTGTAAAAGCGCATCTAGTTTTATATCTCCGATTGTCTTTACAAACAATACGATACCAGAATACCACTTTTATAGGGCTGTATCAGCCGAGAGGTGTAACCAGCAGGCAGAGCTGACCTTTCTCAGACCGTGGGGCTTCAGTTTCTCTAAGGCAACCCCCAACACTTCTGCATCTTTTTCCTGCTGAAAAACAAAAGTCAAAAGGGCCAATGTGAACAGAGAACTGATCAATAGAAAAATTTACATTCAAGTTTGTTTGATTTGATGAAGCATAGAACTATTTTATTTATTGAAACTGTATTAATGTAATTAAAATAAATGGAAAATGCACTCTTTACTCAATATTTTTAAACTGTCTCTGAAGAATAGTATGCAGCTTGAATGTAGTTGATCATTTAAAAAATGCAAGACAGATTAATTAGATTCAAATCTTAGCCAGAATGAAATCATTTTCTTAATAAAGCTAAGAGCTCTAGAATTTGCGTGGAAGAAAGTGTCTGGTGTTGATCTTCAGAGATGAGCATAGGAAAACAAGACATAAACTCAGGAAAGCTTAGTGCCTGCAAACGCTACTAAGTCCATTTTCAAATGATGATCCTAGATGTTGTTTTTATTTATAAAAAGGTGCAGTGTTTTCATTCCAGAGAGAATCTGCTTCTTAAAACATGCATTCCTGAAGTTAAGGTAACTTGAAAACATGCATATAGGAAGCTGTAGTGAATATTTGGAAAAGATTATTTTGTTCATAGGAAAGAAGGAAAATCAACTTTTATTTTAAGCTCCTCAGAGATGGAAAATATTTGAAAAATTTGGTGCAACAGGGTTGGAGACATATTTAAATGGCAAGGCTTGAAGGGATGTTAGAAAAAAGTTTTAAACAAGAGAGTAATGAAATTAAATGACATTTCAGCTTTATCGCGTATCTTTCAAAACAATGAAACAATGCAAATGTATTTCATACTATACATTGTGTATGCATTTTCAGAAAGAAGTAACTAAGTTTAAAATAAAACATTACAGACAGATCGTAGTCTTAGAAATCAAGACAAAAAGCTCAGTGTGTTTTTTGGTATTCGATTATGAAAAATAGATTTTTAGGGAGTCCTAGGAAATATTGCTGTTTTACAAAACAGAATATTTTCTCTATGCCATATAGATTTATGCTTCCATATCATTTACTTTTTAATCTTCACATCTAGAATATTTCCAGATTAGGCATAATTCAAATACTGCTCTTGAATTTGGATGACTATCAACATGAATTTTCAAAATATCAATACTTAAACATGCTAAAAATGAAGTGCCTCATTTTTATCTTAAAATTCATATGTTTTCCAAGAAAACTGCATGAAAATTTCTAAAATTCTGTACTAAAATGTTGCTGAAACCAAGTTTTTTTTGTCATGTTTACAAATACACCAAATAATTTGAGAAAATGAATTTGGACCCCTTGAATGTAAGTTTTTCAGAGGAAAATGAGATTTATCAAGGGACAATAATTTAGCTCAGAAATAAGAGCTGTGAATAACAGTACTGTGAAGAGTTTTAAAAGATTTTAAAAGATTTCATTTGTTAAACTATTTATCATTTTATTTCTTATATCTGGCAAAAAGACCTATGTTTTAAGTGACTAGCACATCAACTGATCTGGCATAAAATAATTTTGTCCATATGACATGACTCTCAAATATATTTTGCCATCCCATCGAATGTTGTAGTTAGCAAGTCATAAAAATAATTAAAAGTATGTAAAAATGAAATGTATTGATGAATTTCACTCAAAACTTCTCAAAACTTCACTGTTTGAAAAAAAAAATGAGGCATTTTAAGTAGCATGTTGTTGTTTCGTGATGCTTTTGGTGACTCGGTTTCATTGAGAAGATACAGTATTTGCCCAGGAAATTATAAATAAAATATTTGTAAATAAGAAATATGAGCGGCAAGGCTAATGGAAGTGGCGAAACACACGTGTCCTTTTAATGAAATCTCTTGGCAGGTCCCATTTGCCTTTCAGCTTCCGCGGTTGAGGCTCGTCCGCGGCGGGCGCGGGCCGTGCGAGCAGCCGCGGTGCCGTCGGGCGGCCGCGGCGGCGGAGCCGGGAGCCGCCGCCGGGCCCGGGCCCGCCGCCGCCCGGCACCTGCTCGGCGCCGCCGAGCTCCGCTGCGTCTCTGCACCGCGGAGGATGCGCCGCGAGCCGAAGCGGGGCTGGAGCGCGGTGGTGCCCGCTCTCCCCCCAAGCGCCGCTGCCCAAAAGCGCGTGCAAAGAGCATCCTGCTCGCTCCGGAGGGGGCAGGGAGGATGGGGGACGAGGGGGGCGCCGGCGCCCCGGCTGCCCTGCGCTTGCCGAGGAGGCTGGAGCGGCCCCGCGGAGGGAAAGCACGAGGCAAAGCGGGAGCGCGGCCGGGGCGCGCTGCAGCCCGACGGGCCCCGACGGCGCCCAGCGGCCCGGCCCGGCCGGGGCTCCCCCGTTCCCCCCGCCCCAATATGCACCTCCCTGCGGTCGGGCGGGTTTTGCTCGGGGCCGCCCGACTCGGCGGGGGAGCTGGGCCGGGCAGGGAGGGAGGGAGGCAGCGGTGCCGCCCCCTCCTGCCTGCCCAGGCGCCGTGGCCAGGGGACCCCGTGGGGACGGGGCTCCGGCCCCCTGCCCACAGCCTCTCGCCTGCCCCCGCCACCCCGCCGGCCCCCGAGCTGCGCTCCGTACCCGGGATTGCGCTTCCCCGGGGGCAGCCTGGCCGCGGCCGGGCCCGCGGCGGCCCGCGGAGGCGGGGGCAGGGGCAGGGGGCGACATCGCCTTCTCGGGAAGGGTCGTTACTTCTTGGGGCACCTGCGCGGGAAACAGCGTCGGAGTTAAGGGTGGGCAGAAAAAGCAGCTCTCCAGGTGCGGCCTCGGGTGTGTACAGCGCCGGGCACCGCCGTGCGCCTGTCGCCTGCCTGCGCTTCACACTGCTGGCAGCGATTCCCGTTATGACTTTATTTAATCGGGATAAGACCCTGCCCTATGGCCCTTCCCAGCCTGCTGTTTCGCCTCCCCCCCTTTTTTTTAACTTACATGTTGTTTGGGGAAGGAGGGCAGGAAGGGAGGAAAGTTTCGATCTCCTTTAGTTTTACTCTGTGTGTGTATGAGAGAGAGTGTGTGTTTTATGGAGGAAAGTCCTTTCAGGAGGAAACGTTGCAAGCTTCTGTGCTGTATTGTCATGCAAATGATCTGTAGCTTTTCCTTGCTGTCCTTGTTTGATATTTTTTTTTTTTTTGAGGCTTCTCCGTCATTGTTCCTCCCTCCGTTTCCATCTTGCAAGAGTGCAAGAGGGGCACCAAAAAAAGGGGGGGGGGAGAAGGGGAGAGAGAATATGTAAAAAAAAGGGGGGGGGGGAAAAGAAAAACACACCCAAAACATAAAAACCCCGCACATCCACAACAGAAACCCCGAGCAGCTTTTCCCGGTGAGTGACACAGCCCGTGTCCATTCATAGCCTCACTCCGGCGAGGGCTTTCGGAACAGCCCAGGCGGGCGCAGCCAATTGCTGCCAGCAACATGTGGAGGGAGGCATCGCTATAGCAACCGGTGGATGGGCCATGTGCGGCCGCCGGCAGCGCCTGCGAGCCGCCGATATAAGGAGGGCAGCGCCGGGGCGCG
>NW_028186646.1:4427689-4431955 GCF_003343005.1 Rhea americana
CGCGCTGGCGCCTGCGAGGCTGCCGGGGCCGCGGCCCGGCCGCCCGTACCCGGAGCCGCTCCTCGGGCCAGCACTCGGGCGCTTCGTGCAAGCCCTGAAGCGCGGGTCTTGGGGATCGGCCTGGGACCGGCGCTGGCACGACGGCTTGTGCTTCTTTTGCTCGCTGAAGATACTTCTCTAAGCTCAGCTACCGCTGAGCACCTCTTGGCTCAGGCTTTGGCACTTTGTGACCAGGATCTGCTCTCTCCCTCTGTTTCACTCGGGCTTACAAAGCCTGTGGTGAGGAATAAATCTGCTTTCTGGCGCTCCCGCTCTGCTGCTTTGCTCTGCCCTGACTGCTCCTGAGTGAGGCCGAGTGGGCAGAGATGGCGATGGAAGTTGCTGCACGTCGGGGTCCCGGCGCCCTCTGCTCTGCCACGCCGCCAGCCCACAGGCGCCCGGCGCAGCTCCGGGCCCGCCGGCCGCGCCGCTGCTCGCCTGCCTCCTCTGCAGCCCTGGATGTGGCCATCCAGCTTCCCCTGTCGTGTATGATGCCTACGGTGTTGCGGGGATGCTGTAGGCTTTTGTGCCGTGCTCTTTAAGTGAATGCCGACTCAAAAAAACCACCCAAATCCTCAGGAAAATCACGACGCTCTATACATTTCCTCTTTTGCAACCGTATGCCTTCCACACCACAAACTTCTTCGGGGTACTTGGACATTTTGAAGTTTCAGCATCCCCTAGGAGTGGGATGCAGGATAACAGCTATAATTTCTTTTTTACTCTAACGAGAAACTTCACTTTTGTTTGCCTTTAGGAAGCCAGAGGAAAATATCTAGCACTGATCAAGGGATCTTTGAACTCACTGAATTCTTGATTGTATTCAGTCATTGTTCGCAGTATTAATCCTACTAAAAGGTATAGAGACGCTCCAGAGTGCTTTGTGGTGTTGAAGGTTGCGGAAAGATCATTGTACCCCTACAGATGAATAGATCTGTGGCTCTTGCAGTGACCTTTCTCAGTGATTTGAATAAGCTGCAGTTCCCAGAAATCCATCTGCCTTTTGTGTTTGTCGATTTGTCTAATCTTTCCAACCCCCAGAAGAAGCAAAAAGTACCTTCCCATCCGATTTCATCCTCCTGAGCAAAAGCGTTAAATTGACCTCATTTCAGGTGATGAACTGACATCTGCTGAAAGCGATCCTAGCATCAAGCGAGCTTGCAGAGCAGGGTGCAAAGAGCAAGCCAGAGGACAGGTGCCCTAGACACCTCTCACTAACTCTACAAATAGTGCCTTAAAACACCAAGTAGCTTGGATTATACAGCTCGGGAGTGCAGAGCTGAACACCGTAAACGTTTTATGCACTTACTGGGAAAATCACTGGGCCCAGCTGCCCAGGTCTAATGTGACGGTGAGCGCGGAGGAGGAGGGGGAAAACGCAAATCCAAAACGAGGGAGAGATTACTCTTGCTTTTATTTGCTTTCCTATTTTTACTAAAGCAAAACGTGGTTTGCAGGTTTTGTGGCAGTATCTCGTTTTCAGGGTAGCGAGGTTTGTCCTACTGTAAACTGTTTCCTTGGTTATCTACTAAACTATCACAACTTAAACAATGTGTATATATACCTATATCTCAAATAACCTTACACTGGGAATTTATTAGAAGCGAATTTAATTTAAGTTTATTTAAGTGAACATACATACTACACATGTATATATGTATGTATCTAGCCATATACATATTTTACATACAAATACACCCACACATATCTCTTTCTATGTCTTCTATATTGAGGAAATAATAAGCATATCCTTTATCGTTTGTTTTAATGTCAGTAGTTGAGACTATTACCAAGGAGTCCTTTTTTTTAAAAAAAAAACTGATGAACTAAAACTTATTTTTAGTGGAGTTTATTTTTAAGAATAATTATTTTCTTGTAGAATTCTTTTCTTCTGCCTAGGCACTCTTTTCGCTCCTTCAATGGCAGATTTGCAAGTACAATTTCATCTGCACAGAGGAACAATAGCTTTCAGTTGCACAAAGGATTTCTCCCACCCTGAATCCAAACCACAATGCCTCTTGCTCTGATAATAGCTTCTGAAAAGATTTTGTAATGCACAGAATTAATACATGATTATTTCCGCCTCAGTTCTCTCATTTATTAGATTCTATAGTGAATTCCAAATTAAAAATAGCAGCTCTTAAGGTTTTTAAAAATGTTTTAATATTTTGAAACAAACCATGTTCTGAAGTTTGGCTTTTTTACTCTTGTTTACTAAGTAATCTGGATTTTATTTTTAATAATGTTCAGAAACGATACTTGTCTAATACAACTGTAAAAATCAAGGTGTACAAAAATTGCAACAAAGATAGTATCTAGTTATTTTAAAATGAATTGTAATGTTTTGCCTTTACAAACTGGAAGACAGCTTGGACGCAGTAACTAGCAAAGTGGGTCCACACTCAGAAATGCCTTTTTAGTTTTGCAGACTCCATTGTGTCACCTTTTATTGGAGAAAAGCAAACAAAAACAGCAACTTCAGTTAGAGTTGGGCGTGCGTGAGGAGCGGGATCAGGCCCGGTGCCCTAGACATGGGGATTGCCCCGCTGCTGAGGTAGCCGCCAAGTAAGTGTTCGCATCCCTGCCTGGGAGCTCTGGCCTGCTCTTACGGACGCTTTGCCCCACACCTCCAACACGGGTCTGAGAACTTGTTTTCGTGAAAGCATGCATTAAATATTTCCTGGCGTTTGCCTGGAATTCGTTTGAAATGTAGCCTGTAGCCTGGGACAACAAGACGCTGCCCCTCACTTGGAAAAGTGATTTGTGACTCGAGCGTTGGCACTGCTGTATTTGCCGATTTGGTTGTGGTTGTATATAAAAGGTGTTACAGCAAGGGACCAGAGGAGCCTCCATGAGATCAGATCCTAAGCATTTTCCCCTTCTTTAAAGAAGAAGAGAAAAAAATCACATAGCCAGTGTAGTTCAAGAAAGCGCCGCCGAGGAAGTGTAAGTGGTAGGTGTAATGTTGTTCTGAGACGGGGTGAATCATTGCCTTCTGGCATTTAAAGTCAGGCCGGGCCATTTCAAAGCAAGAAAAGAATGGCTGAAGCTCTCCAAAGCCTTCCTCTTAGAGTCACTTCCTAAGCCATCCGCTCAGGAATTAGTTGCTTTTCCTTCACGAGGACTTTGCGACACTACATAATTTTGCAAAGAGGAAATCTTTCAGGGGGCTGTCAATATATTCTGTTATATAGAGCTTAAAAAATGCATAGTTACATGTAGCCGAGTTTAATATTTAATTATGTGTAATTTATGTGGTCTATTTATTTGTGAAGCCTTAGGGGGGGAAAAAAAGGTGATTTGTTTTCCTTGTTGTGCAACAGCTATTGTTCCCCTCGCGCCCAGGCCGGCCCGCGGCAGCCTGCGCCAGCGCGGGCAGAGGTGTCCTGCTTTAAAAGACATCCGACTGTAAATGTCAAATTCATAAATATTTAAACATTTTTTTCCTTTCAATTCCAAGTCAAGCCTGACAGGACGCCTCTAATTAACGCAGGGCCGTTTTTCGGGCTGCCTGGGGCCCTACCGCAGGATCTCAGGGAAGGACCAGGGCTTTTGGCGAGGTGGGAGAAGCCGGGCTCCCAGCTGCGAGAGGGGTGGGCAGGCAAGGAAGGAGGGAATCGCACCCCACTAACCCAGCCGATTAATTTTTATCCCGCTTCATAATTTGAGACTTACTCGGACAAGAAGCAGCTTAAAGCGCCATGGGTTTATTGGCCCAAGCTAGGACTGCTGCCTGCGGGTCGCCCGACGGGGCCCGGGGCGGGGGGACCCCGCTGCCCCCGGAGCGCCGCACCCCCTGCCCGGGGCTTTGCCTCCCCTTCCCTTCCCGGTTGCTGCGGGGTCGCTGCCCGCAGCAGCCCCGGGGGCGGCCGTGGAGGCGCCGCTGGGCACTGCCGCTCCCGACGGCAGGGAGAGGGCGCCGGCGGTGCCCCCAGCCCGTCCCCGCGGGTGAAGGCGGAGGCACGGAGCAGGTAGGACGGAGCCCTCCGGCACCGCCCCGGTGGAGCCGCGGCCCCCCAGACTGGCGGGTGGGGAGGGGAGAGCCCCCCACGGGAGGCACGGAGGCGCGGGCTGCCCGTGCAGAGCGCTCAGCGCCGTGCACACAGCGAGCAGCAACGCCGCTGGCCCGGGCCGGCTTTCAGCCGCTGTCCCGCCGGGCAGAGCCACCCCTAGGCCGGCCGCGACGGCGGCGGCAGGCTGGAGCCGCTGCCGCCGCTGGGGAGCCGC
>NW_028186646.1:4433631-4649076 GCF_003343005.1 Rhea americana
CTCCGCGCAGCGCCGGGACCGCGCAGCGCCGGGACCGCGCAGCTCACCAGGCGCTGCCTCTCTCTCCTCCCCTGCAGAAAAGCACCGTCCCGCCGCTGCCGCGGCGCGGGGAAGAGGCAGAGTCGGCCAAATTCCTCCTCCTCACCCTCCTCTCCCTCGCCTGCATCGGCGGCGTCCTGGCGGCGGCCGCGGCCGCCTACTGCCTGCGGCACCGCGCGCACCGCGGCCTCGCCGCGAAGCTCTCGGCCCTGGGCGCCGACGCCGGCTCCGACGCCACCGCCGCCTACCAGGTAAGGAGCGACGCCGCCTCCGCGCCCGCGCACCGCCCCGCAGGTAAGAGCCCCCCGCTGGCGGCCCGCCGTCTTGGCTGCGCGGGGAGCTGCCGTGAATTTGCGCCTGATTAGAAGCATAAAAAAAAAAAGGAAAAAGAAAAAACTCGCCATTGAAATTCACTGAAAAATAACATTAATATCCATGATCCGTCACCCCTGCCACTATTAATAACCAAAAATCTTTAACATTTATGAGGAACGGATTGCACGGTTATCTGAAGATGTCTCTCTGTTTGAGTAATCGACTTCTTCAAGGTCTGATATGAAAAGAGCCTTTGACCCGCGCTGTTGCCACCTTCTGCCATTATTCAGATAAAATGAAATGTAATGCTGATAAATGGGGAGGCAGAGCAGGACTCTGCCGGCAGAACAATGGTGGCAGATGTGTTCCCAGGAGCGCGGCAGCGCGGCGCCCGGATTTTCCAAAATGCCCCAGAAACCCCCGGCTTTCTGTTTCGGTTTCGAAAGTGTTGGGTTGAGGAGCTGCAACTTCCTGAAGTTTGTTTTCCGTAATGGTAGTTGTTTCTCGGTACAGGATCGGTGCGGTAGTGCATGCGTGTGCCACGGTCAGGTACCGCACGGCCCCTCCAGCCGGCCGGCCCACAGCGTTGGGAGTGCGGCTGGGAAGAGGGATTCAGGAGCCTGTAAACGTTGTTGGTGTGGTGTCCTGTCCTGCCATGGCACCGGTACGGACCTGCCATGGCGCCCATGTGGTCCTGCCATGGCACCTGTATGGACCTGCTATGGCACCCGTACGGTCCCGTTAGTGGCATTTCCTCAGCAAGTTTTATTTTAGCTTGTGCTACTCAGGATCAGGCGCTAGGGTCTTTCTGGAGCTGAGATGGATTAAAATTGGCTCAGAGGACTCTTACAGGAACAAACACGCATTTCCTCACAAAGTCTGGTTCTTTTTGTACCTTTTAAAAACTAAATACGTAATATACTTGGTCCCTCTCTCCAGTGTTGCTCCAGAGAGTTTTTCACTGAAGAATGATAAATGCGAATGTTTCTGTGACAGTTAGTATCTTCAGAGAATGCTTTTACTTTTCATAAATAGTTACTGTAAAAAAAATCTTTAAATTTACTTTAAAACTTTACTTTAATGACTGCTAAGGCAATAAAGAGAGCAGGAGTGCTTCCTATGGAAGAATACAGTGTCTCCAGGAAAAGGGTGAACTGAACAGCAATTTCTTAGATTAATTTTGTTGGGTGACTATAAATATGTTTGCTTGTTTTTATTAGGGAACTTGCTGCTGACTTATTTTAACAACAGAAGAGATAGGTAATCTTTTCCTTTTTAAAAATATGAGTACAAGAATTCTTAATTTTAAAAAAAGAAATCATCCACATTCCAAAATTGCACTTGAAACTGAATTTGTGATAATTAACAGGACAATCTTCCTAGTGACAACTCTAATTAATAGTATCTGTAATTAAAATCGTGCCCTTCCAGCAGGAAAATTGTTTGAATTTCTTGGAGTGACCTTTTTTGCCATTTCCCTTGGGAGCATAGTGGTTAAGTTGATATTGATTTTATAATGAGCTCTGGTTTGTTTAATAAGAATCTGTAATCCAGAGACTAAATGAAATGTGTGCTTCATTTCTTCTCCCAGATTTATATATATTTTGAAACTTCCCTAGCAAGGCCTAAGAGTGGCATTTTCTGTTTTTAAAGAAGATCAGTGTTTGCAGGATGCTGTTTGGTTTTACAGTAGTGAGGCTATGGTAATATTCGTTGTTTCTGAGCTTTGGGCCCAGTTTTACCCACCTGACTTCTTGAGCGCATCTGTTGGTTTTTCAGGAAAACTGTTGTCAGGAGTAGGAGGAAATATGTTTTTCCTTAAGTACAAAGGTTTCTAAGGGCTTGGCTCTCCTCCCGTGGAAGTAAATGGGAATTTTGCCGTTTGTTTCAGTGGCAGCAGTAGGAAGCCTCAGGATAGTCAGACGAAATACTCAGACAGTTTTGATGCTGCTGAGTAGCGTTTTATCCAAATGAATCACTAGGCCAGATTCTGTGTATAATAAACTATTTGCATGGATTTTGAGAGAAATAGGATTGAGCCCTTTTCTCATAGGCAAAATCACCTTGCACCGTGTTGCGTTAAATCTAGGGGATATCTGGTGTGTTTAAGCATGCGTGGTTTGGGTAACATCAGTTAGGTTTCAGAAAAAGCATCAGTTACCTTTTTTCCTGATGTTGCCTGATACTCATCAAGGAATAATGTAACCCGTGGTAATACTGGGAAAGAAAAAAGCAGACAGCTTTGGAAACTCTGCAAACCTTTTTCTCTTCGGTACGAGTTCAGTCTCTTTCCCAAGTATCTGCTCAGGTACTGGTGTTGCAGGGCTTTTTAAAAAAATACACAGTATTTCAGCAGCTGCTGCCGCTAAGCTTTTAAAAGTGATACTCCAGGAGCAAGCTGTTGTTTGCAGCTTAAATGACGATTCCCATTGAATTTTGTAAATGTGAAGGGGGGGGAAGCGGTCGGTGCGAAAGGGCCTGGTGATCCGGCGTGACTCAGAGAGAAGACCGAGCTATCGCTGTGATTCACATACTCCCCCAATGTCGGCGCCTCTGTGTTTTCACGTAAACAAGACTGATCCACCTTCTCAAGTCTAGACAGAAACCTTTCCTGCTCTAATCACCGTTCAGCCCCCAAAGGTCGCTCAGGTTTTTCCCCCGTTCCTTCCTCTTCCCGTGAACTTTGAAGAGTTTTTTGCCGCGTTTGGGCTTTTACTTGTGTGGAGAAATACCAGGTTGCAAAGGGAGAAGCAGACAACTGATACGGTGGGCGAAATAGCGGGTGGGCTGCCAAGGAGGCCGCCGCGATGCTTCTGCGCCGGCGCCGGCGTTTCTCGGCTGAGCGCGGGCGAACGGGACCGGCCGCAGGCAGGACGGCCGCTGCTGTGTGGAAGTTGCAGCGGGCGAAGGAGGTTTCCGGGGCGCCTTTGCTAGGCTGCCGCATCGGGGCCCGATACGAGCCGCGGCGGCCCGGCTCCGAGCCTGCTGCCCGCGACGGGACGTGGCGGCGGCAGCCGGCCCTGAAGCGGTACGGTGAGGTCTGGGGGCCTCGCTGCGTTTAGAGAGCAAGCAACGCGCGGGCACAGCCGGGGGCCGATGCCCGGTTGAAACTCACTTGTCTTTTAATCACTAAAAAAAAAAAAAAAAAAAAAAAAAAAAAAAAAAAAAAAAAAAAACAGAAATTGCAGGCTGCTTTAATTAGGCTGTGCTTAAGGAGCTTTTCAGAACTGATGAAAGTTGCATGTGCGTAAAACACAGTTTACACTTGGGCACGGACTATTTTTGTGTACCTTTTAAACACTTGTGCTGTCCTTTCAAATCACACGTGTGATGATTAGATAAGTCGGTGTCAGCATGCACGGATGAGTGTAAAGAGGCTCTTCCTGCCTTCCGCGCGCGCACATGCGCACACGTCGGCTCACGCGTTTAATTGTGGCTCCTGTTGCTTTGATCCTCTTTGAAGAGCGAGTTTAGTATTCTGCGAGCCCGCTCGCGAGCCGCCGCGGTTAGGGCAGAAGCGTTCGAGGAATTTTCGGCAGACACTCTTTGATTGATTTCACAACACTGAGCAGATTTTCTTCATGCACTTTGATGCCTTTTGAACACAACCCAGAGAAAAACGGGCATTCAGGCGCTGGGGGCAGGCTGCAAACAGGGCCACTAAGTGCACATCTTGCTTGTCACTGCTCCCATTAGTGAGCAATTTATTAATGTAATGAGTGTGTGTTAGTGACTGCTACTATTTAGGGATGCTCTGTTGGATTCAGGGTGATGTATTTGTGAGTCCAGCTGAACCCTGGCTTTTGACCCCTGGGTGGGGAATGCTGCGTTTTGTGAGGAGATGTTAAATCACCAGCATATTTTATATTTTGAGTCACAAAACTTTGCCATGAACAAAATCTTCTGCATCGCTGCTAACGATCTGCAGAACCATCGGCCATAATGGAATTTAAGTGCAACGGTTAAAATACACTGAAAGCTTGCCTTTTAATATTTTAAACGAGTAATGTTCTTTTTAATTTTCCTTGAGCCCAGCCAAAAGAACTTCCCTCAGACAGTGAGGAGACAAAGACCAAGTCCTTTGCAGTGAAGCCCTTCTCAAGCTGCCTGACGTTGTGCAAGGTTACGTGAGCAGTGCCCCGTCAGGGCAGCGGGGTTACATCAGCAGCTGTTGTAAAAACTTGTTCAAATAACTTGATCCAGCAGGCATATAAGTGTAAACTGTGTACTGAGTTACGTATTATTATATGTATTCGAATACATACAAATTATATATTTCTTTGTCAGGCTTAGTCTTCTTAATTACGTGATCCCTTTGTATTCAAAGCCAATGAAAAATCCTCAGTGGGTTCTAAAGATCTGATCCTGCTGTTATTTTTCACTGAAGAGAGATTTTTAAGAAAATAGTATTTACAAAACTGCAATAAAGATTTTACTTCAAATATTTTAAAAGGCTTCAGCTGAAAGAATCCACTGGAAACATGTTCCCTGCTTAACCATCTATCCCTTTTGAATATTTAAATATAGGTAATTTGTTCTATCTAATATGACTTCATGTTTTAGACTTTATGACTTTCATAAGCAAACATGTTACATTATTAAATTTTAACATTGTAAAAATATTGTATACCAACTTCTTAGTTCACAAGATTCCATTTTTAAGTGAAGTGGGGAAAAAAAATAGAATTTTGCTGTTATTCACCAGGTTCTTGGTAGCATTCAAGCTGACAGTAGGATGCAACCACAGTAAGCTGACAAGCTGGGGAAATTAGTAGCCTGAAGTATTACCTCACACCTCCATAAACTTGTTTCATTTTCACAGCCCCTCATTACACTTAAGCAAAAAAGGATATCACGAGGAATGAGATGTATTCAACATATAAACAGTTAGTAAACATTTTCAGTAAGGAATACGTTGTGTGAGGATTTGGGGTGGATGAAAATTTAGCCTTGAGGCCGGATTCTGTGAAAAGCTTGTTTCTGTTTCCTTCTGGGAGAACAAAGGGCATTACACATTTTTAATCTTTGCTTTTTCTGTGTCTTCATTAAATAAAGAAAAAAAATAATAATCTCTCATGACTGAGTAAAGCTACAGGACACACTGTAATTGTTTGTAATAAAAAGTACACCAGGAGGTATATGCATTAGAAAAGTTGTTCAAGGCCATTTAAGTCTACTTACTGTGCATTATGTAAACAGTTTTCTATATTTTTAATTAGAATTTTGCTTTAACAGAAATTCCTAGGAACCCACAAATACATTGTATGCAGTATCATTATATAAAGTATTGTCTACAAAATGTGTATTCAACATAGAATAATATGTATGTATGTATGAGAATAATAGAGGAGGAAAATGAATTAGGAAGTGTTTAAAGCCACTAAGAAGGGAGTTTGCCTTATGTTCAAACATTTCATTGAATTCAGATAGTAGATGGCAAAGCAGAATGAGGCAAAACAAGAGGTGTGCAAAATGTGGATTTAACTTTTAATGTGCTTTGATCTGATTAGGGTTCAGAAGGATCCACAGTTCCTGTGGTACAGTCAACTATACAATTCCTTACCCTTGCTTCCTATGATAGCCATAAAACAGAGTTAAATGATACCATTCAAAATGTCATTTAAAGATACTGTATGAATTTATACATCTGCCAAAATCTGTCAAGCATACCTGTTTTACCCCTAGCATTTAAAATCATCTGCAAAATGTTGTTTAATGAGAAATGCCCATCTTAAGTGCTAAAGCTCGATTACACAGATTTAGAGGGCACTTCAGCAAATACGTATTTGAGCTTGTCTTCCCGGCCTGTGAAGAGCCGTCCTCTCCTCCCGCCGCCTCCGCTGCTCTGCCAAATGCTCCCGCGTGGACGGCTCTGGCAGCGTCGCAAAGCCTGCGCAGCAGCGTTGGCAGGGGGAAAGGCGTTCGTCCTGCTTGCGCCCAGGAGCTGTCCTCCAAGAGCTTTCCTTTTTCTTTTTCTTTTTTTTAATACCTTTTGTAAATTCCTAAATATTAAGAGAGATACCTTGCCCTGACCACAGTAAAGTTTCCTAGGCTCTACTGGCAGTGTTGGCAGCGCAGCAACGCTTTTTATTGAAATAACCTTTTCATGGGCAGATGGAGAGAGAGGCTCTTTGCAGGCATGGAAGGAAAATGAATGTATACATGCAACTGCTGCCACTGCTCAGATGAGAAGCTGCCGTGTAGGCTTCAGGTTGAATGAAACATGGATTTAAGTTTGAATAAAATTATACATCTTTTTCAAGTAGTTGGCTGCTTATCTGCATTGAACTAGTGCAAAGTGGTAGTGCAAAAAGGCGATGCTGACCCCTTCGACTCCCTGCGTGACATGACTTTATTTTTCCCTAGCTAAAGGATGTAACGTTTGGGCTTGGTGTTTTGTGGAACAAGGACACAAGTGGACGAAAAGGACAAAACAGGACAAAAGCATCTTGCAGTGTAATTTCTCATGTGTTTCAGACATGTGAAACTGCTATGAAAAAAATAGTAGGAGAGCAAATGTAGTGACTCATTTTTAATTATTGGGAAATCCAGAGTCCTTACCCAAACATGCCTTTCTTAGAAAATGTGCTGGAGGTTCTCTGGGCTTAAAGACTGCATCTGGCCTTATAAATTAAACAGTTGAAGTGTTAGACTGTCCCTGGCACTGTTTTGGCACTGTTTTGGCCCAAGCCACCCAACTGCTTCCCAAAGAGTTTCTAAGTGCAGTCTAGCACTTAGTGCAGGCCAAGAAAGATGCATTTATTTATTTGCCAGGCATTTTTTCTTAGTAGATGGTTTGACCACAGGCACCCTATTTTAGCAGTAAGAATTACGGGTGCTTTCCCTACCGTGCTTGACTGCCACAGTCCAGGCTGCTGCCTTCAGAGCCGCTTCCACGCTGCACCTCTCCAGCCCGAGCTCTTTGCCAGTTAAGTGGGGGCTCTCTCTGGATAAATACAATGAATCGTCTCCCTCCGGTAAATTGATTATGTGCCAGTGCCCGTACATTATGAAGAAGCCAAAGATAACCCCCGCCTTGCCTAATGGCCTGGAGAGTATTTGATCTGCAGTCCCAGGCTGTACATCGTCTCAAGCATCCTGATTTCTTTCTGGAATAACTATAGTGACTTCAGTGGTGGGGTTTTTTTGTGTAATATCAAGGATAATCAGGCCTGTCTTTCCTACACACTTCTGTCCTTTTTGTATTTCAGGATTTTATTTTTTCTTTGGAGCAGCTATTTTATCGTGTTTCAGATCTGACACGCTCTTCTATTGTATATTCTGTGAACATTCAGCAGCTACTACTGTGATGTGACTTTCTGAGCCCTTCATATAATTCCTTCAGAATACCATACTAGAAGAAAAAATACTTTTTTTTTTTAGTTTTTTTCTAGTTTTTGACTGAGAAGGCTTTATTTACTTGTACTGAGGTCATGTTCCCTGGAAGAGATTAGAAGTTAATCTGGTGTACATAAAGGACTGTTGCAGTTGATACTTGCTGGTTCTTGCAGGACCATGTTGCCTGGGAGCAGGACTAGGTTGGAATTTGTTTCCTGAAGTCCCTAATGTACAAAAAAAGCATTCTTACTATTACCTTTTTCTAGGGGTGTCTGTTCATTCAGTCTCACGCTGGGGGCCAGTGAGAGAGTACATGAGCAGGGAGCCCAGCAGTGCTTCCTTTTCCCTTCCTTTCAGGTACCATGCCTAGGGTAGGACCTCAAGTGCTGGCCTTCAATCAGCACAGAGCCCTGTATAGGCAAGGAAAACGAGGCGTTTGGTAGTGTGCTGGCCACAGTCCTGCTGAAAGGCATGTGAATTCTCAGCTCCAAGGATCTTTTGTCCTCTCTGTGTGTTTGCATCTAGCCTTAGTGAAGAGTCTGAAGCTGCTGCAGCCATCTGATGCTTTTTCCCAGGAAACACACGTGGCCATGGTTCTTTGTGGGATGCATGAGCATAAGTACATCTTGAACCCTCTATTTGTGGCCACATTGTGGCCTTGGAGAAAAGCAGATGCTGCAAAGGCAAATATTTTGGGGGCACTATGATGTTTTCACTGTTTTCTTTGTGATAGAAACTGTAACAGATGAAGTTTGGGAAGAGGGGACTGGAGCACTCATAGGGTCCTGCTGGCCAACATGCCTCTCAGATCTTCCCAAAGATGCAGGAGAGGCTGTGGAAGAGCTTCAGCAGCATGTGTGGCACAGAAGTGCACTGGCACCATGAATGGCCAGGGTGGAGAGCTCTAGGCCCTTTTGTACCGCGCAGGAGGCCTCCCTTAGTCCTTTGAACAAGCACAAAGGTACAGCTGCAGGGTAGAGGACCTCCTGTCCCAGGTACTTTCCTTTACGTTTATTTAAGTGCACAACAGAGATCTACATGCTTTCTAGCCATTGAAAGAACTCTAAAAAACGTTGGTAGGTTTAAAGTATACCAGCAAGATACAGTGAAGGACAGAGAAAACTCATTGATTTCTTTGTAGTGTGATTTTTTGCTGCACTATTAGAGGTCCTTAACAGTGACACCAGTGTATTTCACTGTAATGTAGATCAGCTCGGGCGTTCATGCAGTTGCTCGTGCTCCATTGGTTACAGGTCGCAGCTTTCAGCAGGTAGATCCAGTTTTCATTACTTATCAAACAAGCCAAGGCTGAAGAAGGAGACTGTAAGAGAATACTCTTAGGAGTGAAATCTTTCAAAGAACCAAAATTGATTTGGGAGGAGCGGAGAGAACAGCTTTTGAATTGGAAGAAGTCAACTATAGTGTACATGGTTTAACCAAAGGGGCAAATTATATTTTCTTTGAGCTTTGCTGACCAGTTTCTGCAGTTTTTGCTGAAGACAAATGAGTGGTGTTTTACTGAAGTTTGTCTAGGATGACTGAATTCTGAACCAGCAGAGATTTTGATAGGGAAAGAGTTTGTTAAATTTTTAATATTTCAGATTGAAAAATCCTATTCCTGCTCTGTGCAGTTTTCTCTTTTCTGTGTTCCTGTCTAGCTAACATAGTTGCAGACTTCATGATGATTTCCACTTTTTCCTTCTCCATAATACTGATTTTGCTTTACTGAGCTATGTTCTGGCAGCTTCTAAATCTCTTAAGTGACTTACCTTATTCTACAAATTATGGACAGCTTATCATTATCATAATAAAACTTCCTTTCAGTGTTGTGTTTACATGTTTACCTTGGCTGGTAAAAATCACTCCTTTTCCCTTCATCAAATGTTATTTAATTTGGAGATTTATGTATTTCATGCAGGCTGGAAGAAGGACTCTTCATTGGTCACGCTTTCTGATAACAGCAGAGGTCTATGATTTGAAGTGGGCTGTGTTATAGCTGAACTACCAACCCTACCTATTTGCTAACATTGCTCGTCTGAACATCCCGCTAAGCTTCAAAAATGTATTAGGCAGAATAGTCACATGTCATAGAAATACTGATCTTTTCCACTAACCACGAATAGAAGGACTTGGGAAAGATGAAAAGGAAAAAATGAGTATGCTGTTTCTTCATGTAGCCTGACAGGATGGGGAGAATAAACTTGCATTTTACCTTTTTCAGACTTCACTATTAGAGTTCCTCCTTGCTTCCTGTGAAAGGAGAATGCCTCGTTTGGAGTGAAAAGGTGTGATTTGCTGAAAGAGGTTTCACTGCAGTTCATCACACTGAAAGAGGACAGTGGCTACCTTAGCTATCCACATATGAGAGAAGGAAAATGTGATGGAACTGGATACAGTTTTGGGAACAAGAACAATTTACATATGTAAATTCATGCTATATAGTGAGGTTATGCCATACAGAGTCTCCCACTATATTCTGGGGAATATATACAGTAAAGGGGAATGTAAGCATGTAAATTCTTGTTTCTGAAGGTCTGAGCCAAGCCAGTGGCTCCCCAGGCATTGCTGACTGATAATCTTGATGGTTTGTTTGAGGGCCTCAGAAGTTAATTAAATACCAATCGATGATTCAGGCTTCCTTGCGCGCAGTGCTGGTCATGCTGTCTCCAAAGGAATACCACAGAAAGGAGGGAGGGCAGAAGGGGGTGGCATGATCAAGGATGTGGAAAACTCATATGAAGAGATTGAAAAAAATGAGATTATATCTCCTAAAAAGGTAAAAAAAAAAAGGGGGGGGGGAAATGGGGATGTAGAGTTGTAAAAAGTATATAAAATAATAAGCATTATACTAAAGAAGTAAAACTTGTACTGTTGCTTTTACCTAGCATCGTAGCAAAGACATTCAGTGATACTAACTTCATAAAATTAAAGACTAGTAAAGGAAAAGCTATCATGTAACTGCAGCATGAAACACTGTTTCTGCAGAATGTAACTGAGACACAAGGACTTAGCAAGAATCAAAGAAGTACTGGGGAAAAAATAATCCAGGCAATAAAATAGCTAATGATGAAGAAGTTTCAAAAGATGCATATTCATTCCTCAGGACTTAAAGTAGTCCAAATTAAAGACGAAACCCGGTTAGGAGTGTGCCTGCTTGTACGTACTCTCTTGTGCTGTTGCTTTAGTGCTTCTTGCAGACGACCGTGGAGCGCCCGGGGCGGCGGTGTGAGGCGGGGTGTCAGCCCCTGCGCGGGCGCGCGAGTTGGCAGCTGAAAATCCAGGAGCTTCGGTAGCGGCAGTGCAAGTTCTCGTCTTCGCAGGCAGAGCAGGAGGTCCCCGCGGGCGGCTCCTGGGGGTGTTTGTGGTGCACGCGCCCGGGGGTCCGGCGAGGGCTGCAGCCCCCCCGGCCAGCAGTGCCAGAGCGCCGTGTCGATCCGGCGGGGCAGAGCAGGGGAAACGTGGGTCCTTGTTGCCTTTTTTTTTTCCAAAATGTAATGTTTTCCTGCATCTCGCGATGCTGCGACTGAGTGCAAAGTCCCTCTCGCTGCTTTTCCCAGTGCCTCCTGCAATGCATAAAGTGAATGCGTAGAAATACTGACCAATATTACTAAATCTTCTCTTGAAGGCTTTTGTGGTCAGTAAGAGAAAAATACCTATTCTTCTGCATATGGTGGAACTCATACTGTTTTTCAGAGTCTAGTGGAGTTTAATTATGTTAGGAAATTTTTGGCATATGATAGCATGCTTGAACATACAGGCAGCTTTCTACTTTAGATACTTTTTATTTTTTTTACACTGTTACTTTGCTTTCAAAATTTGCATTTGTTCTTGGTATCAGAGTTAGAAGAGTTATTGCATTTTTGTTTTCAGTGGGGAAGGGAGGAGAAAAATGACTTTGGTTTTCAAATCAAGAGAGTAGGCTGTAGGCATTTGCAACTGTCATGACAGGTAACGTTATAAGAAACAATCTTGTCATCCATCCATGGCCATCCTCAATATATATATTTCCTTATCCCAGCATTACGTGTCTTATGTGTATAGCCTCCTTCTATGAAAAAAATTATTTGAGTTTTTCAGAAGGTTTTAGGACTTCTTTTTCAAATTTTCTACCTGGTTCTAGAGCCTCAGTTACCATGAATGCAGTTACGCAGACTTCAGAAGAAGCAATAATAATCCTTGGAGTGGAATAAAATAACATTTTAGACATAAAGTTGTGCTATATATTTGTTTTTTTCAGAGCTAGAAGTGCATGCTGAGTCCCGCCGGGGAACTTGGAATTCTTATTTCTTGCAGAAATGATCTCCCATTTTCAGTCCTGCAGGGCAATAAAATAGTGGACTCTACAGCCTTTATGTATATCTTTCCTGAGAAACTACAGCTGGCTTGGGACTGCATTTTTTGCCTGCTTTGGGCCCCAGGCAACTATAAACGCTGAGAGTGGAAAAGGAAACATTTGTGGCAGTTATCTTTTAGAGCACCGGCATCTGCTGGAAGCTGGTCGAGCTTTGGGTGTATTAGACAAAGTCAAAATACATGATAAATTTGCACATGGTTCTGCACGGCCTTTCAGGTTAATTCTATCATTACTACTGTTTATTTGTAACCCATACTGTGCTGCATGGCTCTCACTGTGCTAGCAATGAATTTACTGTGCAAATTCATATTAAGACACAGCTGTGCCCTCATAAGCATGTATTTAAGTTAGTTAAGATGGAAAAAAATATGGAGAAGGGGAGGTTTGTTTTGCAGATGAAGATTACAGTTGTAGAGAGTTAGGGCTGGTTTTGCAGAGTGCTGCAGATTTGGGACCGTAGCACTTTATGCCTGAATACTTGCAACTAGACACAACGTACAAAGTTTCTTAGCAGGGCTGAGGCTGAACTCTGATTTTCCTATGTTCTAGTTACTCCTTAAGATATCTTTCCTCTCCAGGCTTCATACTCACCATATATTTGTAATATGCTACGTGCAACCATACCTGTAATATGGGAATTGCAATTTAGAAATCACCTTTGGATCAAACCACCAAAAAATATTTAAATTGTTTGTGGCCAGTAGATAAGTCTCATAACCTGCCGTCTCCAGAATTACAGTTGTCTGATCTGCAAGACTAGTGATGCTCAGGCACTCCCAGGGACACCCACATAAAATCCTGAGAGCTTTTATACGAGGAGATCTCAGGATGCTTTCTACAGGTTTATGGGCTGCAAGTGTTTCCTGATAGAAGGAGGTAGTCCCTGGTTTCTTTGAAGGGTTCCGGATCTTGAAAGAAAATTTGAAAGAAACCACCACAGTTTGGCTGTGATATTATTATGCATGGAAAGTATCAGTTTAAATCTTTTAAAGAAGCATTAGTGTATTTTCTATCTGTACAGCCCTTTATGCTGGAGTCTTACTAAATCAGTCATTTATTTCATAGAACTGCTCTAGAAACTCTTTTAGAAATCAAAGATACAAACTGTCTTCTCTCAGTCCTGCTTAGATAGCCTTCATTTTTGTATTGGAAAAAGAAAACAGTACAATAACCCACCCATGATCTTCGAATTCCACTCATCCTCTGGAAGCCGTATTGTCTCCGAAGAAGCCTGTGCTTTGCTGGTGTGGATAGTGGAGAGAACAGCACCTTTATTTCAGGGAAATGCCGTATCTTTAGGCCTATGTTGTCACATCTTCTGTGGCTGCATCTGAGCCATGAGAAAGGTCTCTCCATCCTTCACATACCTGAGCTATTTAGAGGCCTCTCCTCTTTGATGAGAGGTCAGTGAAAGAATTAAAGTATTTCCTTCAACTGCATTGCATACCCAATGGCTTTGATTCAGAGAAAATCAGAAATATTCCTATGTATGGGACTTGTATTGATGTATACAAGACCGTTATGGAATAGGGTCCCTTTCTTTCTTTCTTTTTTTTTTTTTNTTTTTTTTTTTTTTTTTTTTTTTTTTTTTTTTTTGAGGGGGGGCGAAAGATCAGACTGTGCAAATGTTTGAAATGAAAGAGAGGGAATGAAACAGATAAATACAAACAGAAGAAATCATTTTCCATTTAAAGATAACCATTTTGCTTTGCTTTTCCCCTCCTGCCTAACCTCTACTTTCTTTGTGTACAGGAAGAAAAGGGAATCATAATTGCATGAGTCACCACCAGGAAACACTGGGAATGCCAAAATAATTGAAAATTTTCATTTCATAGACCATGATCAAAATCAGGGTTTGTTAGGAAGATGGTTCTCAAACCTGTGTTTGCCTGCAATGCTGTCAAAGAGAAACAGTCACAGCCCTGCTATTTAAGTCATTTGAAAACAAAACAAAGCAAAACCCCTATGCTGAGCACTCGTCAGCTGCATACATAGTGGTGCAATAGGAGGGTCCAGTCAATAAACTGAACTGTCGGGACCAAATCTATACTGACAAGTAAATAAATACATTACATTTTGATTTTTTTTTTGACGCTCTGGCAGAGATTGTTCTCTTGAAATATGGCGTATAAGCATTTTCCAATATCTTTTACCTTTTTCCAGCAATGATGGAAAATAGGTTTATAAATATTCCAAACATGCAAACAGTTCTTTTTCTCTTGGACAAAAGGTATCTTAAAATGATACTGTTTCAATAACTCAAAAATAAATAGTGATAAAACTGTAATTATCACAAAAGCTACAAACACAATAAATAAGTTAAATTTCTGACACCTGCAAGCATATTAAGTATGCAAAAGCATACCAAAGGCTGCTAAATGACTTTCACTTCACCCTGTAGTAACACTAAGCAAATTTAGTTAGGGAATAATGATGTTTGTAGTCCTGGATTCATTTGTGGGGAAAAAAAAAAGAACTTACCTTATTTTTTCATCTTTTTAAATCTCACAGCATTGTGATTTTTGTTACACATAAAAAAAAAGATTAAATCCATGTTGTAAGAGCAGACTTCAACTCATCCAGTGAATTGCAACTCCTTCATTTAAACAGAGGATAATACTCAACTAGATGTATTACAACCAAGAAAAAAAGCATTTAAAGACCTTTTCTTCCATACCTAGTATTTAAAAGGTTATATCTGTTTTTTTTTCCACAACTAGTATTTAAAAGGTTATATCTGCTCTTAGTTTTCTTGGAATATTTTGTTATGTATAGCAGCCTATAATCTTTTAGAATTAATATTCAGCATTTCTAATTTAGAATTTATATAAAACTTAGTATTTTTTTTACATGTGAAACAAAATTATGTTTTTGTGACCATGCCAGCTTAAGTAGATTTGTTTTCCGGTAGAATATTAGCCAGGTCAGATTGAAAGGGTTTGGTATACACTCATTTACCAGTTTTAATAAACAGTATTTTTCTTTGTCTAATGTTTCTGCTCTTTCTTAATAAATATACCATGTAAGTGTTTATTTTCTCTTACATTTTTTTCAATTCTGCCGTGTAATTGTGCCACACATGTTTCTGGACTAGGCCAGTTTCACATTTCAGTGATTTCAGATTTCAGTTCACATTTGTTAAACAGAAGATTTTTTTTTTAAGTGGAAATATCAGGCCTGTTTCCTGGACTTTATTTTTAGGATTATGTAAATTTGGTGCTCAGATTTAAAAAAAAAATACTCCTGAATATATAGGATTGAAATTATATTTGTTTTGAATAAACTGGAAAGTTGGAAGTTCCCTCAGATCCTAGATTCCTATTGAGTGGACTTGAGGTAGATGGGACTGGGGAAGAACAACAGTGTTTTATATTCAAAGCTACTTATCTTTACTTTAGATTAAGCAATTTTATCTATAATAAGCCTGATAGCAGGTAGATGAGGAGGATTCATGTGCCACATTCTGCAGCTGGGCTAGGACTACCTGGACACTTCTGCATAGTATGGTCACGTTGGATAGGTATTAATGGGTAATAAATAGCAGTATCTGCACTTTGGGGAGGGATGGCAGTGGGCAAGAGCTCACCTTCAAGGGAAACGAAGGAACGTGAGAGGTGGGTAAAGCAAATACCCCTCAGGCTCAGGAATTCGTTTCATGAGCTTGTTTGTGGTGCCCTTGCTGGCAGAGCCCAAGGCTCTACTATTGGGGAAACTGAACAAAACAAGGAATGAGATTTGATATTTACCGTTGGAGCCTTGCTTCCAGTTTGTTTTGGTGTCATGCTTTCTTATAACCTTACTCTTTATCATGGTATATATATGTATAGGTTTCTCTCTAAAAACAAACGTTTAAGGAAGCCACATGGTCCTAATGGATTTTCTGGGTACCTACTGTATTAGCTGGTCTTATGGGAAGATAAAAATTTCTTCAAATTTGAGTCTACTGGGTTGCGCTTATGTAGCACTGATGCTTCCTCGTTTCCGAGGTGAATGCAGAGGTCCAAAGGGGTATGCGCACTGCACCCAGAGCACGTCCGTTCCGTTTTCTAATTAAGGAGAGACTCCCCTAAGGCAGGTTTTCCTGGTCACGTGGTGAGAACCTTCATTAGAGCTTCTGAAGGTGCTGTACGCGGAGTTTCCCACTCATCTCTTGAAGTTCAGAGACCCCATCTGAAAAAACCACACCGGAAGCCTGATGCTCTGTTCCTGGGCTGGGAGAGGGCCTGTGGTCCACTAGGCACAACAAGTCCTAAAGCCCTTCTTGAAATTTGGATGAACTGCGTGTACTACGTGTAAGGTGGTTCAGTTGCAAGTGGGCAATGTTATTTACAAATCCCTTTGCTGTACCGAAAGCTGTTGCTTTGTGCTTCTCCATATCGTTCTCAGGAGAACCAAGTATTAGAACTGCTTTTAAACCTCCCTGGAAGAGGTCCAGGGTTTTTCTGAGAATATTGTTTATGGTTTGTTTAAGGTTATCAATTATGTCTCAAATAAAAAGCTCTCTACAGAAGATCATTGTGCTGTACTTTGAACTCATTTAACTGGACATTATTTACAGAATATTTATCTTGGTTATGACAGTTTTTGTCACACAGCGATATTACTTTTCCATTATATACTACATGTGACTACCGCATAAGTTTGATAATAAATGTTGGGAAATAAAAAACAGAGTAAGTGCCTCAGTATGATAGCAATTCCCATGTGATGGGAAATAATGTCATAAACTTCAAATTACCTTTTAAATAAATGTTTATGTGCAACCCATCCATTAGATCATAGCCTGAAGGGTCAGGATGATCATTTCTTCATATTTCACTGTATGCATTATGATTTCTTTTTTAGGCGTAAATGATGTTTTTAAATGAAGAATGGCACTCAAACTGTACACAAAGGCTAGACGTTACTGCGTCGCAGCGTGGTAGAAACAGCCTTGGCCGCCCTGCTAAATATAGAAGTGCAGTCATAAATTGAATTCATTCTTAGGAAATATTTTTAATGGGGTGTGTGCTGAGAAGGTGCAGAAATCCGGCTGCTGGCGGCATTGCTTGGCAGGCGGTGGGTTCCCACGTGCGGGTCAGGAGCGATTCTGGAGGGCGGGGAAGAGCAGCCCGCGCGCGCGGAGACGCGGAGGCGATGGGGATCCCCTTCGCGGGGCTCTTACTCGTGCCGTTGACGCGAGGCTGCCGGCGCAGGCGCCCAGGGTGGTGTTTCCCTGGGAGCGACGGGTCAGGAGCCTCCCCCGGCGCCGTCTGGAGCTGGCTGCGGCAGCTGGTGGTGGCAGCGTCACCCAGGGGTGGAGAGGACCAGGTCACCTTCTCCGGGGTGAACCCCAAGGCAAGTCCCACTGCTGGAGGCACCCCAAGTCATGTCCCACCTTGACGCTCGGACATTTGCGTGCTCTGGCCGACCCCTTCAGTCCGTGTGTCCTGGCGGGAGCCCTTCGCCTCCCCCGAACTCCTCACACGCCGACTTTTTCAGGAACGGTGGCGACCACAGGGTCGCCCTGCAGGGGCGCCTTATGGGACGTATTTTAGGGATTATTGGAGCAGCACGAGCGCAAACGTGAGCCAGGAGTGGCTGTAATGAGCCGCCGGCACCCAAAGGCGAAACGACTTCTGCTGGCCCTCGGGGAAGGCCGTTGCGGGGGCCTGCAGCAGCAGTCGCTGGGGCCAGTGGTGGCTTTGATGTCATTTGACCTTCCTGGTTACCTTCAACATTTTCTCTTACTGCACCGAGTGACGGCTTTGCTTTAAGAAACGTGGCGATTGCAGCAGTTCTGGAATAACTGTTTGGGTTCTACAGACGTCAGGGGGGAAATACGTTAATATTTGGGATCACACTACTTTTTTTTTAGCTTATTTGTGTGTGCTGTGTTTCTCAACCTGACCTTCCTTCTTGAGGCAGTGACCATGTTAAGTTCAGTTTTAAAATAAAATCTGTTAAGAGCACATCAAATCATTCGTTCTCCAAGCAACTTTTGCAGTCGGAGGTTGATCGAATCCAGACCCGGTCGGCTTCCCGGTGATTTCGTGTCTCGTTATTATTTGCATGAAAATGCTGTATCGATGCTGTGGCGTGGGCTCGCTCCTGATCGCTTTTAGTTAGTGGAGGTCTCTGGTGCTTTCCGCGGCGCCGGCCGGTGAAGCGGGCGGCTCCTGCCGGCGGGGACGGGTTGACTTGGAGACCGAGATGGGCTTTGGGAGCAAACGCTCCTGTTCATGGCGAGCTGTGTTTCAGGAAGTTTACACTAACATTTTTCTGCAAAGAAATATTGGTCGTTTAACTGACCTATCTAATATATGTGGCTCAAAGTATTTTAGATTTTTTTTCGTAATACATAGCCTGTTAAGAACGGTATGAGGTAACTAAGGTAACGAATAACAAAGCGTGCTAGTGGAAGTGTGGAAAAAAATGCTCCTTGTAAATACGGAAAATTTTCATGTACAGTACGGAACTGATTAACAAATACACAGAGTGGGTAGATTGGGGTAGCAGATTCATTTGGGACAGTCTGCAGCTATTCCAACAAGAGATGATGTATACAAAGAGTAATTTGCCCTTCCCAAACTTGTTGACTTTTATTTTTGTAGGAGCCCACAAAATATATCTTCTTTACGTATGGTATGAGTTTTGTTTCAGCGTGTCTTAATTTACTCAGGAATATTTGTATCCTCATATATTTCACTCCATAAAATAGTAAAATTCTACATAATTCTCTTGGATGCCAAGTACACCTGAAGCTTTGGTAGCAAGCGGGCAAATGGAAGATGCTTGCCAGGGTCTGTAGCCAGCGCTTCTTGGTGGCAAGGGGTGGCTCAGCACAGTGGCTCCAGCGTTCTCCTTTGCCCTGACAATTAGGATCCCTCTACACGTTAAAAAAAAACTATTCTTGAAGTTAGGTTTCTGACTCCTCTCTGAAAATAAGATTTTATTGTACATGATAGCCAGATTTTTTTTCAAATCATCCTATGGATGGCACTTGGATTGCTGATGTATTATCAGTGAATAAGAAAACAGGCCACAGCTCTTCCACTGTATGAATTCTTCAAGCTGTATTATTTTGCCTGAGGCAAGAGACTGTGCTCTTAGTACTCGTCCGTGTAAAATGAGTAATCTGAGACAACTGTGTAACCACACCGCGGACACAGTGTGTCCAAACACTGCAGACTAACCAGCCTTGCTGTGCAACACAGGCATGCAGATATGTTTCATGGAAAAAAGACATACATTAAAAAATGATAATTTTATTATATAGGCTGAGATTTTACTGCACATAAGCGATTCTAAAAGCATTATAACAATGCCCTTGTAACCTGCTGGTCTGTTTACCCCTTAGACTCAGGTATATTTTAACCTAGAGGGTTGTTATTCCTAGAAGAATCTTCTGTTACATAAACAGAATTCTTTATTTTTATGTGACTTCCATGCATGAGTGTGACTGAAAATACGTATTCACGGTGCAATCTATTTTGGAGTTGTAACATGGCTTGCATTAGTGTGTGCGATGACTTGAATTTCCCTTCCTTGCCAAAGCCGCTTGAACAATACAAGTGACAGATTGGGGGTTTTATTCTTTGTTAATGTCATTCTTCATCCTCCCTGCCCCACATCAGGGAGGAAGTGTTGTGGTTTTGCTATTTTAATGAAGAGAAATGATGCATCTATCAACTAGAATTTATGTTGGAGAGCACATCAGTTCCGTCGCCTTGAGCTTGCTGAGTTTGCATGTTGAGGGCCAAGCAGCGCTCTCGATTACTCCCGCGCAACCCCATTAACTTCAGCGGGTTGCACAGTTCAGAAAAGGGTTCGTAGAAAACAGAGTGATACTAGGGGAGAAAAAAACAATGCTTTAGAAATGAAGCTCCAAAATGTTATTTTATTTCACTTAAGAAGAGATGTGCATATAGTCATACTTAAACTTTCAAAATCACTGAGCATTTTAGTAAATGTACAGAGCAGAGCAGACAGCCTCCCAAAGATCACAGCTGTGACGGGGAAAGCACTTCCAGCCCTGGAAATATATTGCAAATCGTATGTCTTTAGTAGACTCTATTCTGTAATTACTATTAACCCTGGGGTGTTTCTTTCTCTTTTCAGGAGCTATGCCGTCAGCGTATGGCAGTAAAAACATCTGATCGCCCAGAGCCCCTGCATGCTTCTCGAATAAATAGTGTTTCTTCACAATTTAGTGATGGGCCGATTCCCAGCCCCTCGGCTCGGAGCAGCACGTCATCCTGGTGTGAAGAACCGGTCCAGTCCAACATGGACATCTCCACCGGTCACATGATCCTGGTAAGGCATTTTTAATCCATGGCATGTGAAATGTCGTCTGAATTCATAGTACCTGTTCAGCTTTTAAAAGCAGTTAACTTTTAAAGGGGAGACGTCTTTTCACATGTAAAAATATTCCTGAGCTTTGTTAGTAATCTCAGCTTTATATAATTAAAATTAAAGGGAATTTTATCTCCATTTCCTTTTCATTATGCTCTGTGTTTTTCTCTCTGGGGAACTGTCTTGGGCATAGGAATTGTTTGTGTGCTTGCTTTTAAAAAAATAAGCCATGTAATACCTAACAATTTCTTTTTCATTGCAGTTGGAAAGGGAGGGATCTGAACCTTGAACCTAGCCTGAGTTTTGTTTTTAGTTGTTTTTTTTCCAAGTTGAATCTCTTTTTATGTACGAAATGATACAAATGCATCCTGTTAATGGAGCCTGTGTCAGAAAACTTGAGTTACTTCCAAACATGACTTGAGATCAGTATCGGTGTAGAAGTTGGATGTGTGAATATCTGTGTATATTTATGATGTTTTTAGCTGTGCAAAAAGAAGCAAGTCCAATGGTTGGGACTGGTTGCAGCTTGTTTCTGCCTCCCCCCCCCTCACTGTTAGGGTCCTGCTGGGGCAGCTGTGGTGTAATCCCCCATTTTTGTGCCTTATTTTCCGCTTTCTTTAATGGAGGTGATGATATTTGTTTCCTCTGTAGAGTGCATTGAAATTGGCTAAGGAAAAGTAGGCGATGGGAAGATGATGAGTTACCTGTTGCTTTTTTCCTTCCTATATTTGACTTGTATTTATTAGGATGGCTGATCTTTACTACTTCTTTACTTTACTACTACTTTAGTAAATACTCATTCCAGTTGGTAGTGTTGCCGTGCTTTTGGAAAGCTCTCTGGTTTTTTTACCTCTGAGAAGACTCGCTAGTGGGATTTCTGATAAGGAGGTTTCTCTCCACCATGTCATCCTTCTGGATCATAATTTTTCTCTTTCCTTCTCTTTTTTTCTGGATTTATATTTGGAGGTACTATCTTCTCAGATATTTTTCAAGTTCTTATAAGTCACCTATCATAATGGAGACTGACATGAAGGCAGGCGAAATCTAAAGAGCTAATTTGACCTCAGTCAGGTTCCTGACCTCCTAGAGCCTTGGTCAGGTCGGCTGTAAAACTGAGCAAAAGCAGGACGGCTTTAGAAACCAGATGCTTCATCCCAGTGTATCTTCCTGAGTAAATATTTCTTCCCGTTTCCTTCCTTCACAAAAAAGAGTTAGTTAAATACTATTTTAAAAGATGATACACACACGCACCTTTGAAGACATGCTGCCATGACAGAAAATAATATTTATTACAGTTTTTACTGTCCCACTTTTGCCTAAGCAGAACTAAAACTTCCTGACCTGATTTCCTCCCACATTTAACTAAAATACTTGAGAAACAAATGTAAGAAGGATTCTAGATGCCCAACCTCAAAATAACTACAAATTCATATGATAAGGCTCTAAGACAATATCTTTGTATGAAAAGAAGAACAAAATTTCCTACATCAATGGAAATACGTATTTAAGATTTTTGAACAATTTCAACTATTTTAAATTAAGCAAAACTGTTTTCAATTATTAAGAAAAATCTGAGAAACTCATAAAACCAAATTTAAAGGAGAGAAAGTTTCATATGGGAAACACTTCACTAATTCTGGATCTGGGGATTTCTTCAAAATTCTAAGAAAGTCATATGAAAAAGTCACGTATTTGCAAGCTAGGCTTTAAAAAACAATCAGATTGCTCAGGAGCACTGTTAGGTTTTCAGTGTTTGTAACTCAGTCAATCCTGTTTAACCTGGAATGAACTCATACATATGTTAGCTATCTAACAGCATATGTTATATCTTAGATGGTGAGGGTTCAAAGAAGGGTGAAAGAGCTGCTGTAATGGCTGGAGAGTACAATCTACAGAGGGAGAGTAAAAATAGTTGATTTGTTTAGTCTAACCTGAACAAACAGAAATCAGTGGTTCATGGAAGTCTGTGTACGTTCTTTGAAATATGGGATGGAGAAAAAATGTTCTTAATGAACATGAATGATACAATTAGGAAGAAAACACAGGTTAGAATCAGAAGAATGCATTTAGCTTAAGTATCAGGCCAAGCCTAACAGGAGGGTCACCAGGCAGTGGGGTGGTTTACTTAAGGGAAGTCATTAAACCGTATATTAAAGATCTCCTTATGGCAAAACTAGGTTAAGTTTACATGGGAAGATCACCATCGTGCTGTTATAGCTCTGAAGCAGGTGACTGGACTTAATCAGAATTGCTTGTATTTTATGTCACCGTGGGTCACACTGACAGGCAGCCTGAATCCGAAGAGCTGACCTAATTTATGTTTCGCTCAAAAATAAATGCACAGACCCATAATACCTTATTTGCCTGAAGTTTTCTCTCCCTTGAGACGCTGTGGTTTGTTTGACTTCAGCAATAGAAAAGACTCGCAAGAAGTAAGCGTATCTTCCACTTAGCCTGCAGCGACAAACGGAGAGGAGCAGGCTTCACAGCTTTGGTGCCACTTCGATCAGGTGGACTACACAAAGTTCTGCAGTTCCTCCATTCTCCTGCTACTGCAATCCTCTTACCTTGTGAATTCTTTTATATATATTTTCTGTGAAAGGTGTCTCAGTGCCTAAAAAAGTGACAAGAAATGTTAGCCAGGGGCCTTAGTAAGAGTGGCAAATACCATCTGCTTTGTGGGATAAATGCCCTTACTGCTCTGCAACGTGTTTTTCCGTTCCACAGCGTGCAACAAGGTAGAAGTTAGCTGAGCTGGGGCTCCTCAGTCCTTGCTGTTCCTAGATGCCGGGAACTCCCCAGAGAAAATAAACAATGGATGGCTGTAAAAGGTGGCAGTGGGAAATAGTTTATTTTGACTTACAAACAGAGTAAATCTTTAATGAAAATAACTTAGAAGGAATATATTTGTAACTGCTAAATGACTCTGTTTAGTCCCAGTTCTTTCTCAGGGGTAGTGTTGGCGAGAACCATTTCTGTAAAACTATTTAATTTGCTGGAAAATGCCAGCTGGTGGAACTTGAGCAATGGTGTCCAAATCACCTCAGCTTTGGGTTTATTGGAGTTCAGGGGTAGCCACAGGTACTGTTAGCTTGGGAGTGCTGCTGTTTCTGGGTAGTCCCGTCATTTACTTTATTGGAGATTTAGAGAAAACTGGAATTACCCAAAACCATGTGGCTCTGAGGCAATCTTAGACTTGGATGTGGTCATGTAGAAAGCACTGAAAGCAATTCTTTTTCAAAAATCAGCCTTTCAAAGAGAAAACTCCTGCATATTGCCACTTTGCTATTCAGCAAAGCTGTCCCTGCACTGCAGACGGTAGCATGAGGTAGTTTATAAGCAATAAAAAGGGGGGCGGACTCAGGTGACGCAGAAGGACAACAATAGCAAAATACAGGGTTTTTTCATTTTTCATGTTGTTTTTCCTCACATTTAGAGCAGGAGGATGGCCCATATGGTACTTTATGATTCTGCCTTTCTAACCAAGCACTTTGGGAAGTGTAATTAGAGGAGCATGTTTTAGGCAGTCATATTTACGTCGCTGAATGGCTGATTGCAGTATGAACAACAACAGCAAAGAACTGCCCTAATTTCAGTTAGCATTAATTTTTCAATAAAATGGTTGTTGTTTCAGAAGACTACAGCAAGGGAAAGAGCAGGAATTCAGGGATAGATTTCCATCCACTTTATTTACATGAGTACACCTATATTTTAAGTGCCAGAAGAAGTCCTGATAGAGTGCCTCATTTCCCATTATAGTTCACCAAGAGAATTGGGGAGTTTTGAAGGTGTCTAGGAGAGAGTTAGTGTACTTGACTGTGGCTCCTAATTTACATCTATCTGTGTTTTAGGCACTTTATTAAGTGGCACTTCTGAAGTATGTCCATAATTCCCTTTCTAGTCAGTGAAGAAATGAAGCTATGAAGGTCTCCTGATAATTAGGCAGACATAGGATTTTCTCTTAGGAGGCTTCCTTGTGCCTGCACCATCCCATTGACAATGGGAGCAACTTAGATGAAGAAAGCTATTTTTTTGGTGCTCACACTCAAGTCAGCTTGTGAGTTAGATTGCTAACAACTGCTTGATATATTGCCATACTTGTTGGATTAAGATAATTGTAATCTTTTATGAATTTTCAAATGAAGAACTGTACTGCAAGAAAGGAGTGTATGCTTTTGACAATAACATTTGAGGTCATTATCTGAATACCATACATGAGATGGGATTTGCAGAAGTATAATTGATTTTCTGTGTTAAGGGTTTTTTTACTTGCAGAGACAGATATGCAAAATTTTAAGCATTATATAAAAGTTAGAATTTCAGAAAGAGCATGAATTTCAGGAAGATCTTTTTCTGTAGTTAAGCTGGGAGTCTGAGTAGTCCTCTCCTTGAAAGTATGAAACTAGTGTATATATTGGAAATAATAATAATAGTCTGTGATAATCTGTGCATACAATACCTTTCAGTGGGAAGTTTTGTAACTGTGCTGTGCAAACCAGTGGGAGCAAATGAACTAGAGACTGAAATCTCAGACTTCACAATGTATAAAGTGTAAGCCTGCTTGATCCACTTGTCCTTGGCAACATGCCTGCAAAACCAAAAGGACTTTCTGCATAGGGAGATTTTTGTTAAAATTTTCATGTGTTTGATCATTTGGGTTTTTTCTGTTCTTTCTTTTCTTTCCTTCTACCACTACAATTTTCTTCTTAGTCCTGTATGAATTCAGAGACTATAAATACTCTGTTTAAAAAAGCTTGCAACTGAAAAAAAAATCCTCCTTCACATGTGAAGGGAGAAAAGTCAGTGGCAAAGTTTAGTTAAAAGCATAAACTCTTTACACGTGTGCTAAGTGGATCCAAATCCCAATTTATCTTTCAGCTATGCCAGTGTAACTAGTTTTAACAGTCCCACAAAACGCGAGTCAGAAGAAGGGTTTGGCCCTAAAGGCTGTTTTATCAAGACTGTTGAGACTAGAGAATGTCGAATGGGTAAAGGCTGTTGCGCCCACCACATTAGAACAGTGATTTAATGCAGCAGACAAGATAGCTAATATCCAGAAAAGACATAAATACTGTGGGTGGAAAAAATTTTCCCCTTCTCTTCCTATCTGAGTTGTCATGTTTTTAGGGACCAGCAGAGTTGGTTGAATCCTGAAAGATTTGATACTGCTGGTATTTATCCCTTCATTTTATTTTTTTTCTCCACAAATGTTTAAATTAAGCTGAAATGTTTGCCTCTATTTGTTTAAAGCCAAGACTTGAGATTTAGGGATGAAAAATAGCTGGCAAGTGCAAAAAGTCTCTTTGAACACAAAAAAACTGCTCTATTAGCTGTACTAGCTGCTAGCTGTAGCTCTAATAAATGGATGTATGTGCTACAGATTTCTTCAATAAAGCTCAGAAAAAATGTTCATGCACAGGTAGTTACCCTTTGGTTCTTCCAGTTTTTCTGTTGCGTGTTCAGTTGCCTAATTTTTCTCCATTAATCTTATTGAATGGGCCTTAAGAAATAACAATTGTAGAGCCAGTGTTAAACCAAGAAAAGCATTCCTCTTGAATATGGTATGAAATTAATTTCAGCATTGTATTTTTTTTTTCCTGAATTCTTTCCTGTTGGTTGTTTTCCCCAAATGTATTTGTGATTAGAAATAAACTGCCAACTTTCTGTGGCTACCTCTTGGTCTGCTACTTGATTGTGAGGTGCTTATTTCAATTATATTCAAGCTGCTTTGATTGAACACTTTGGCCGCCTGATATTTTTCTGTTCTATAGTGAGAAATGGCTTTTACTAGAATTTTTCAGAAAACATTTCCATTCATATTCTAGAACATGAATTTTAAGTGCTACATTAACAGAAGTTTTTGACACACACCTAGCTTGTGTGCGAGGTAAACAGAAAGGCTCCTTAGCATAGCTGAAATAAAAACTAGTTTAAAATTTGGTGGCTATCTGAAACTTTGTGTCTGTTTCTCCCAGCTTTTCTCCATTCCTAGTGATGGTCCAAGTAAAGGCAAGGCAAGGTCAGTACCATTTGCAGCAAGGAGCAAAGGATATGATATGAGGTCATTTAATGGAAAAGATCTATTTTTTGATACTTCATTTTGAAAACAAGGGTTTTCACTGAGTCCTCAGCTGCTTCTGAAAGCCTAATTAGTGGCAGAAGCCAGAGATGAACACTTGTCCAGGAGGCTCATGGCCTTTTCTTTTGACTCATAAATTGTATCCTATGTAATGAAGTGCTCTTGTATATATTTGTTGTATTACACATACTAACATCAGGTAGTAAGCTGTCAATAACTCGTGGTAGCAGATGTGGCTTGTTAATCATATTTGGGATCTAACAGGTGGAAATAGCTCTTTAGAAGAAGAAGGACACTAGAAAGGAGATGGTTCAGAGGGACTTCTTGGGCAGGAGGCCTGAGATGATAGTGCGTGTTCCAGCATATTTTTGAGCTAGTAGCACTGGTAGCTGAGAGGCTCATAGGGCTGATTCAGAGTTGAATTTTGACTTGCTGTGGGATAAAGAAATGGATCATACAGGCTGCAAGACATAGTGCATCTCTGAGATTAAAAATAAGAAGCAATAAATGTGGCTACAAGTTCAGAACTTCTGAAAACATGCAGCAGTTCAGGATAAAACTGCAATTTACTTCATGATACTTAAAAAGGTACATAATCCTGGCACTGTATTACTGCACTAATTATACAAATTGCAGTTTAACATACCCAGAAAGATTCCAGTGATATTTTGAAGAGCTCCTTCTCTAGATGTGGGCTAAACCAACAGAAATTCTTGAAAGTGCTGTAGGTGATATGCTAGGAGATGGAAAGACCCTAGTCCCTGCACTGATTCAGCAAAGTCTGTTTATGCTCCTATTTAGGACAACATTGAAAATTTTATACTTTGTTTCATGAAACTCTTTCTGGATAAGGCCTCATTTTGACAGTGTTGTGTGAGTAAGTTATCTCAATTTCCATAGTATTTGGTAACATGCTGCTGTGATAGAGCTCAAATTTTGCATTTACACCACAATGCAGCTATTGCAACATTTTTAAATAAGGAGATAAATATTAAAATAATTTGTAAAGCTTTAGAGTACACTTATGGATGACGTAGTGTTTGCTCTTCTGTAAAGGAGGACTAGTTTCTTTTGAGTCAAAAAACAGATAAATTGAAAGGCTACAACCATCAAATACTCCATTCCCCTTAGTATGTCTTCATAGGATGCATATTTTTGCTATGAACTTCTTGCCTTAATTTAACTCTTCTTTCGTTGCAGACTAGAGCACTATCTTTTTTTCTAATTGTAATCTCTCCCTCCATGTTGTCCTATCTCTCTCATCCTCTTCTTCTGACCACGTGTACTGGTGCTTATTCAGATTGTCCACCTGGCCAAAAAGCCTACTCATAGCTGAGGAGAATTAAGAGTTGCCTCTGGTTTCTGGCTGCTTGCTGCACCACTTCCTCAAACTGCAAACATCAGGGAGAGTGACAAACTGCTCGCAAGCGTCAGGCATGACCTGATATTGCACCATGAATTATTCTGTGGCTTTTTCTTTTTGGAGTGACTATGATGGCTGATGTCCAGGTCCTTAGTGTGGTTAGTAGTAAATCCATTAATTCCTGTTGAAGATGGTTGGTTTCTGGATTTGACAAGCCTTTAAAAATAGTTCTCTGACCATGTATCACAACTGCATTATTTTTAAGATGAATTATATGAAGGCTTGCCTCCTTCTGACCTAGTTGTGCTTGCTGGAGTAACTCATGAACATCCAATAAGTAAAATGTACATCACAACTAATCTTCAGTAGCTGTCACACTGTAGTGAATTAAAGTATGTTTCTTATAATGATTTGATTAAATATTTGCATGTGCAACACATTCCTTCAAACAAAACAAACAAAAAATGACAGAATGTCTCCTTATTGGGTGCATTATGTTTACGCTCTGAGCATTGAAGAGAATCCAGTCATTATGAAGGTGTTTGAGCATTTTTATTTCAATATTTAAAAGGTACTGAACTTGGGAAAAAAAAAAAAACATATAAACAGCCAGTTATTTAGTAATGACTAGTTCTTAAATTTTTCTCTTATTTAAGTGGAGTCTAACTGGATGCAAATAAAAATGCTAAAGGATTAGTAATGCATGCCATCAGTTGTGTTTCTGCTGTCATGCAAATTCACAGAAAGAAGGAAACATATTAAAGAAATTTGATAAGGCCAGGTGGTCTGAGTGAATAATTTCCCTTTCATTAACATATTCCCCTTATTAACTCTGTAATTAATTGTACATAGCTAAGGAGAGCTATGGAAATTGCATTTTGAGATGTATCAAAGCTGACTTTATGCTTCAGACTTCCATGCAATTTACTATTAATGAAGCAAGAGATGGAGGCCCCAAATCTATAATTATTACTTACTATTTGAATGACAAGCAAAGAATTTTATCAGCACAGTTTCAAATGAAAGGGGATTAGCAGCTAATGTTGAAATTGTTAATCTTTCTTATTAAAATAATTTTGACGAGAGTGTTTAGCCTGAAAGAGGTTTCTGGAACATCATTTACCATTAAAACAGCTATTTTCTGAAGCTCAGTATGAATTTGTCTAAGTTTGACAGCAGGGTGCAGATATTTTTTAAATGAATGAATATTTTATGGGAGCTGAGGCTGTTCATGTGTGAGCTGATGCGGAGCTGCTTGCTGTGTGCATCTTCCTGGAATGTGTAGCAGCAAGGCAGTGCAATATCCATCTTACCGAAGTAAAGATGTCTACTGAGATAACAATGGAAAAAATCTACTGCACAATATCCGAGAAGAGAAATTACACCCTCGGCTGTATCTGCACACCACTGATTAGCAGGTGTGAGCTATGGCAGAATTGGGCCCTAGATCTTGGTGATATTTTTATGCGATACATAAAAAGCCTGTAATTAAGTTTGGCAACAATGTTACTTCATGTTTAGACAGGCCTTCTTACTCATTGAAATGATGGTATATTTTCAGTTTTTATATATTTTTATTAGTGTCATGTACCTTAAGCTGAGTGTTCGGTGGGAGGTGCTTTACACAAACATGTGTGCTTGTGTACATATATCATATACAACAATGACATCTTCATATATGTTTAGAGAAATATTTGTGAGTGGATATATAATATAAATGTCTTTTAAATTTTAATGAAAACTAGCTGACATTTAAAATCTAAAACACTTCCTTGCAATTTTCATCTCTTACAGGAGGGTACAAATGAAGCTGACAAGGCTGTTTTCATTGCTTAAGATGAGGAAATTGAAAATATGTAATGACATAAATGGTGAAAAGCAAAGCAGTAATAATTTACAAAATCTAATTTGCAGTGGTCTCAGCTACATAAGTACTACAGGAGATATATGTAGAACACTATTAATTTGCATGTGTCCCATTATAGAAAAAAAGCTTATGTAGGAGATGACAGTACATGCCTTTGCCAGTGACAAATTAAACCTTACAGGCAAACTAGTCAGGGATCCTTTAAAATGTTTTGATTAAGATGCTATTTGTGTGATAGATGGCTTTGTATAAAGATGCTATCACCGCAACAAATCCCCATTGCCTGATTTGCCATGAGATTTCCGTAAGCTTTACCCGTAGGTGGGCTTGCAGGATCTTCATTAGGTTTGCTCAGAAAATTAAAGGTTACAGAATTAACCTTGTATGTCAAGTCCTATAGAGGTTCATTTGCAACAGTCTTGCACACAGTGATACAGTAGCAGCAAGTTCCATAAATTGTGTATTTGCTTTATTCATCAGATAGAATCAAACAGTTGTTAATTTAAACACAGCGGTGGTAAACAGCACACGACAACAGTGCCTAAAGAAGCACTTTCATTGTAAGACCATGTTTTGTGTATGTTATAATTACATTTTAGGTGAAGGACATTCAGGGTTCTTCTTAATCTGTAAAAATCGTAATAAACCGGGTAGACCACAGCAGTTAAAGAAAGTTGCAGTAGCGGTATGGTAGGCTGGCATAGGTCCAGTGGGAATTCAAGTGGGAATGGATGATGCCTACTTGAGAAAAGTACCTCGTTCTTGTTTGCTTGTTGCTTCCTTTTGCATGTTGTTATCTTTGCTTGCTCACTTTGACTGAAAGCATTATACATTTTATTTCTTGATGGTGTTTCACAGACCGGATGCAGAGAGCTCAGTGACCTGTGAGCCGTAGTCTGGGATATGCTGTACCATCCAGAGCCTAATACCTTATGTCTTCTGATAGTCCAGAAATTATTTTTGTGTCATTAAAACTTCTAGTGAAGTAAGGGAAACTGTAGTGTCTGAGAGTACGCACAGGCCCTTGACTTGTATGTGTTTCCTAACAACTGAATTTGGGGAAACTTTGTCTTTCATGTAGGATTCTAGGCCCTTATGTGGGAAATTTTGTAAAGTCACTGGGAGTCTTTCAGCTAACTTCAGTAACAAAAATAATAATAAGATAACTCTTACATAGCGTTTTGATCAGTAGATTCAAAGGTTTTTCTAAAGGTCAGTATCATTATCCTGTTTTTTTAATCCAGGAAACTCAGGCGTAGGTGAGATGTCTTGACCAACCGTAACCTTCAGGTCAGAAGTAGAGCCGGGAGTGGACCTCCATTCTCCTATGTCCTAGAGCTCTGCTCTTACAACTAATCATATTGGCTTTAATACACAGAGAATCATGTAGAGGGGTAGTATTTTATCCATCATTAGTCTTTTAAGGACAGGAAAGTATAACATGAAAGCATAGGAGAGTTCTGCACCTGGGGTTCCCAGAGTTGATTCTGAGAGATTAGTTTTGGCCTCATTATCTAAGAGCAAACTATTACATATTTGGAGAGCTGGCTGTAAGATATTTAAAACACACTGGAAAAGCCTGTGGAAAGCAAGCAGATGATGTTCAGTCTTTAGTTAGTTACCTCTGTTGTAGAGAAGGATGCCATATACTCATTTTGGGGTGTCTTCTGAACTGATAACACTTACTTTTCTTGAGGAGCGTATTCCCAATCTACCAGGTCCTCAGCCATCACACGCACACACACACACTGAATTTTAGGTTCTGTATTTTGCTTTTCCATCTATTTAGCAGTAAGCAGTACTTGTACTGTCTACTCAAAACTGCTGCTGTTACTCGCTCATTGTTTTCTCCTTGATACAGAGGACAAAGAGAAACATTCTAATCAAAAGAAATAGTGTGTGAGGAAATGTGAATAGTTATCAGTTATGACCAAAAATCTCTTTTTAGCATACCATTTTCTTTATTTGATGTGTTCCGGTTTTTGTTTTTTCTGATTTTCCATCTCTGTAGTACAGTGTCGTCTTTTGTCATTTCACTTCTTTTTTGGCCTCTACAATCTGTTCTTGGCTGCTTTTTCTATCCTCTTTCACATTTTATTTCCTTCGCTCTTATTATGCCATCTGTAGCTTCATTTTCACTTGTAGACTAGACCAGCGTTCCTCAAACTTCTTTAAAGTGTGACTCCTGACTGGCTCACATGCCTGCATGTAAGCCAGACAGTCCAAGGACTGGGTAGGATGTCTTAAGCTTATGTACTTCTAAAGCTTTTCTGCCATCGCTTCACCATCCCTTTGGAATGCTTTCGTGACTATGCTATGAGAATCACTGAGCTAGGCCTGCCTCCTGAAAATACCTTGGAACACAGATGAAAAGTAATCTAGACAAAAATGGGATACTTCTTGTAGGTTTGGAAGCTGAGTTGATACCAGCAACACCTTTTTCAGGCCCAGCATAGTTCATTCTCCTACTACATGTTGGTCCTGCAGCTGCTGGGAGCATGACATGGAAGAGAGAGTACTGAAGCTGGGAATGTCTTCTCGCACAGTCATTTCCCAGCTGAGACCTAAGTTCCTAAGATATGAGAAGGCAATGTGCAAGCACTGGTTTACTGTGGATCTTCCTAGATGTGAGACATCGTTCCAAAATGATCTTGGTTGCTAAGAACTGATCATTGAAGATGTATAGAATTTGACGTTTCGTGGCTCTGGTTCTTATGTGAGTTTTCTAGGGAACTGGCTGGTTATCCAGTCTGTTCCTTCCCTACTTTTTCTCACAGACAACCATATGTTCACTCGTGCTGATGTATATTATACAGATAGGCTGTGCATAGAGCGTGGATGGCAAGACTTCATAGATCTCGTATTGCAGATTCTCAATTTTCCCACACACCAATGTGCATGTGTGTATATACAAATTCTCATTACTCATTTTGATACTTTGTAGAAAGAAAATTCTTAAAAGCGGGGATTTCCTTCCTTTACGAGTCATGATTTGCTTCTGGAAAGAAACTATTTCACTTTTATTCTCCTATGTATGTGCTTATTCCTATGCTCTAACAGAATTGTGTGTGTAGAAGTGATATTTTTTTCCTTTTCTACACTCAAGATGGCCACTGTCCAGTAGGGGCATAATTTGGCCCACTATCTATAAATCACATCATGTGTCTTATCACTTGGATGTGCTTGGTCATGGCTGCCTGGGTTTTCCTAGTCTCATTATCTTTATAGAACTTGACCATGCTTGAACAGAGGATTATTTTTAAACATGACATTTTCAGCACTGTATTTATCTCCCAGTAATTTTTATATATAGTAGATGAAGATGACTGTACTAGGGCTCTGAAAAGAAATACAGACTTTAATTCATTAAAATCTAAATTTGCCAATAGGACATCCAACCGGGAAGCCAAATTTAGATGCTTAATTGTGTTAGCGAGGCTTGGAGAAGGAGAAGGCAGGGAATTAGGTTTTGTATTTTCAGTTTGGCAATTAGTGTGTGGTAGTATATTTTTAAAGTTTCAATTTCAGACGTACAACATCATTAGTAGGCATATAAATGAATCACAAGTATGTCTTGGTTTATGCTATGAGGTTCAAACTGTTAGTAGAAGAAAATTAAATGAGAGGGATCATCTGAAAAAAAAGATTTAATGTGTAAGAAGAAGATGCCAATACCTATGAAAATGGAAGTAACACATGTCACAGTCACAATATATCATATGCTGTGAAATAGCAATATTTAGCAAAGAGATCTAGCTCCACAATTTTTGAAAATTCTTCCTTTATTGAAAGGCTGTTTATTAGTTACAGATCTTTATTGTGAAAGCTACTAGTACTAGCTACTTCTAGCTACTAGCTAGAAGTATAGGAAGACTGGAAACTCATTTTGACTAATTCATCTTTCACATCTTTATTGTTTAGGTATCCTGTGAAAACAAAATCTAACATCTATTTAAATTAAATTTGTGTACTCATCAACCACTTAAACCCGGTCCTATAGAAGAGAAAAGAAACCTCCCAAACAAAAATCTATTCTACTTCCAAATCCTAATGCCAAAATGTTATCACATATGTATTTGTAATGGTTGCATGACTTTTAGCCCTTTTTATAGATCGTGGAAAAGGGGAAAAAAACAATGGTCAAGATGACTATGAGTTCTGAATTTCTCTGCTAAATAATTGCACTGGGAGGGTATTCTTTGGCACTGGGGCATTCACTTCAATATTTCTGCCCTTTCATTTTCCCATCTGTGAAATGGCAATAACGCTTGCCTCCCCTGCAGAAGTACTTTCAGACAGTTGGATAGAAGGAGCTATAGAAATACAGAGCTCGTAAGGGAGCAAAATTATATTCCTTTTATGGTAATCATCTTCTCCTTTTTGTTGAGGTTTATTTAAAGCAAAGTAATTGCAGTGATGAAACTTCATAGGCATAATTTAGATTTCAAGAAAGAGAGTAAGGAGGAGGAGATGGGGGTGGTTGTATTTTAAGGCTTAGAAGACATCATTAAGTAGCTGATAATCCTTGAGAATGGATTCTTTGTAGAGTGAATTCCCTTACCTTCTGCTATATTTAGAGATAGCCAGGTAGAGTAAATATTTCATAATTAAGCATTCTATTTTTTAATATTTAATTTCCTATCTACCTTTTCTTTAAAAACATACCTGCCTCCGCTGTTCCCAACTCTAACAGGGTTTAGTGTAACCTGTATCTTCCAAGAGTTCCAGCAGAGCTGAAGACCTGCGTCAGTCCACACCAGGTTGCATCCAGCCTTTTCACTGGGATTTCACTGAGCACCTTTGGCAGCTGGGAGCTGTAAGAAAAGGGATTAGCAAGTGTTTGTCTGACACACACTGATCCCAGCACCTGCTGATTGGATTGAAGTAATCCTTTTACAAGTTACAAAACTCTATTATCAGAGCATTAAGAGAGGGGGAGGCAGTGATATACACTCCATCCAGGGTATATTAATTTAGATAAACAGAACATACGTTGCCATTTAATGCCCTTGTGAAATGCAAGCATTCTTGTATAAGTTGCACTGTAGTCTAGGTTGGTGGTTACTGTCATGCACTGCTATGATATTTCTCTAGAAACTCAAGGGAAATCCTTCTAAATTATTTTAGATGGCATGCTTAAGAAAGGAATGTGCTGTCTGCATACATGTTTTGTCATTGACAATAATCTTTGCATTCGAAAATATAAAACTGAAACTACAAAAAGTAATTTTTTATTGTTGTCTGGCACCACCATGGAAGTTAATGGTTTTTTCCTAATAATGCAACCTATTTGACACAATCATCTAGTGGAATTATTCTCAGTCAGGTCGAGTAGTTGCTTCTTTGGAGAATTATCCCCTTCCATTTCTTTTCCATCATCTCCTACCATATTATGTACAATATTAGTAGTGTTTTATGCTGGCTCTAGTAAAGCTTTATAATGTTCTTCGATACTTAATTGAAAAGGCTTGAAAACCTACCCTTTTCACTGTTGTAATCAGATATGGAGAAATATCAGAATTAGATCAAAACACATTACTGTGATAATATAGCTCTGAACACCGAGGAGGAAAAAATATTTCTCAGCATATTTTATAAACATAAAATACAAAACCCCAGCTTTTTGATTCCTAGAGTGTTTTCATTTGGGATTACCTTAGACAGTTCTGTCTGATAAGATCAAGAGATCTGGGAAGGCATGGGACAAGATAAAAAAAAGAAAAAGGAGAATCCAATGTGAAATGGGTGACTAATGGGATGATGAAATCCTGGCTCCAGTGAAGTCAGGAGTGGTGCCCTCATCAGGAGTGGATGCAGAACGTTCCTCCAGATAGTGAAAATCTGTGAGACTTTATAGCGAGGTGTTAAGTTACAGAGATTTCCTCCAGATATAAATTCTGTGAGATACAGAAAACGAGTCACCACAACAAAATTTTGATTTTCTTTAATAGATATATTTTTCTGCAGCTAAATATTACAAGCTGAATAAAGTCACCTTCCCTGCAGTTAACATTGAAAACTTTCATTATTTGCCTTGGTATAAACAAAGCTAGTGCTTTTAACCACATTTGCAGAGTGAAATCTCTGTCACGAAGCTGGTCTTGGTAACTGCTATGGGCTCTGAGGGATTGCAGTTTGGGCAGAGCACCACGAAGTAGTGCCTTGACAGAATCACAACTGTTGGAGGAAACTAGGGCTCTCTTAAGTGATTGAATCGTCTTTATTTAAAGTCTGCTTTCTTAGGTAAGGAAGGTAGGAAAGCTATGGACATCGTTAGGCTCTGCTCCTGCGTGTTATCCTGCATGGAGCACCACTGGCTGGTTTCTCCATGGAGGCGCATGGAGTTCACAGTCCTTGGTCTGTGCACGAATGCAGCGGCTGCTCAGGGCAAAAGCCCTGACCCTCTGTAACCAAGGAAGAGCCCCAAATAACGTTAGTACCTCAATTAAACTGTGTTGCAATGTGTAGGGAACGTTTAGAAAGTATGAAGATACGTCTGTGTGCTCTGAATATGAACCTTTCAGGATTCTCACAGTGACCCTTACGCCCTCAGGAAGCTTTATTTGAATAGTGCTGGACAAGTGTTGATGCAGCAAAATAGAAGAATAAAGTCATCATAATTTTTAAAAGAGGAGGGGAGAAGGAAAGCAGGAGAAGAGAAATGATCCTTACTATTACTATTCCATGAATCCAGACTCCAGCCCTAGAAAACAATGGAACACATATTAAAAAGAAATTGCTGATTATCTAGGGAGAGATTTTCAAAGGCATAAAAGGGAGGTAAGTGTGAGGCTCTCATTCAAGAGGGCAGAGAATCTTTCCTTTGTGTGCTCGCTAATCTCCTCCGTCCTTTTCCTTGGATAGCTGCACAGTGAGTCAGGAAGTGCATGATTTGGTAAAGAATAAATCTTGCCTGGACAAATTTGATTGTTTTTGTTTAACTGAAATTACAAAAACAGTAGAAGAAGTGAAAACAACAGAAGTAATATATCCAAGTTTTAATAAAGCCTTGAAGCTGTCTTATGAATTGTTAGTTGAAAAAATAATGTCCATTTTTTAGAGACAATAATGTCAGTTGAAATGTGGTTAAAGGAGCAATCAAAGGCTATACATGGAAGTGTCTGGTAGAGTAGTACAGGAACTGGCATTAGATACAGCTGTAGTTAAGTTTTTAAAGAATGATCTGGAAGGAGATGGAAGTGCCAATGACTTTTACAAGCAGTATCATACTGGAAGGTGCTACGCAGAGGTGATGACAGAGGAGTAATCCAAAAGTTTGAAAACGTTAGACTTAAAATGTGTGCAACAAATAATCACAGCTTTAAGGTGAAGAGTCACAGGAAGAGCGGTCTATGGTTTGAATGGAGCCATTGACTCGTGGGTCCACACAGTGAAGGCAGTGAAGGCTGTTCAAAAGGAAATTGGTGTAGAGGAGCAATATTCTGCGTGAGCGGAGTAGGGCTGAAAGAAGCGGATTGAGGACAACGGGTAGCTAATTAGGTTTGCAAGATAAAAGCAATATTGGCTTCCCTATGCAAAAGCCATCCCATTGGGTTCCGATAATGACTAATATTCGATATATAAAACTTTGGGATATTTCCAGGAATACAATGTATGGATCAGAACAGAAGGAATCCTGAGGAACAGCTAAAATCTGCGACAGAAGTGAACAATAGAAATTATCAAAAAACAGAAATCAAATTGTGAAAGAAAGATTAAAGAGGAACTTGGCTAGCTAGTAATGAATAAACTTACCAGCAGGTATTTGCCAGGAATTAAGCCATTTAGGGGAGTAAGAAGCTTTGCCTGAACACAAAGAAGAAAAGCTATGAGAAATAGAGGTTATAAGTGGTTTGTCACAGAGAGCTGTCTGATAACAATCTGAATGAACTGTGGTTTAGCCTCCGCCTTAGATACAGAGCGCATAAAAGCAGATTAGCAAAGTTGGTTAGTGAGATACAGGAAACAAGCTATTTTTTGCAGGACTGGAAATGGGTCTCTTCCAGCTGTGTGTGTGTGTGAAGTGTGAATATCTGATCACTGTGACGCCACTAGTAATCAGATATTAAACCAGAAAAGGGATGGGTACAAACATGTACTGTCTTGCAAGTAAATTGGATTTACGCAGAAAGGAATTTCTCTTATGTTTGGTCAATGAGATAAATATTGAAGTAGATAAAGAGGTTTAAGCAACAAAAATGCTAGTGTGTCCTCCTGTAAAGAACAAAAAAAAACAAAATGCCAAAAAAATTTTCCCTAAGTCAATTGGAGAGAATAATAAAACAAATGAATCGTTTCAAGAATGGCCTTTTAGTATTTAGTGCACAAATGCAGTTGCTATGTAATGCCTAAGGCCAATTCTCTACTATCCAAATTGCTTTCGAAGCATCAAATGATGGCACCCTGGCAGCATCTAGCTCTTGTGCTCGGGCATGAAGGGTCCTCTCTGTTTCATCATCTCAATGCCGCAACGCAGGTTTGGCTTTCTGTCTCTCCGGAGGCTGCAGAAAGTGCTGGGCAGTTCTGGAGATACAGGTGGGGAAAATAGGAGAGAAAAGACTGGCAGAGGTTTGCTAAGAATGTGTGTATTGGAGGAACTAATTTCTTCTGGAAGTGTAATGCCAAGAGAGCATACAAAACTTCTCCCACCCTCGCTGTACTTGGGGCAGCACTCCTTTTCAGCAGTGACCAGGGTAGACACAGCAGAAGGAGCAGAGCCTGAGCATGAAGACCATCGAGTTTAGGGAGCAACTGGAGTTTATGAGCTAGACCTAATTTTCTTTGTCAGAGAAATAGAAAACTAGGTACCTAGCAGCCTGGAGCAGGATGGCAGAGAGCAGCAGCATCAGGCTCTGCTACATCAGGTTCTTGTTTCGATTTCCTCACTGCACCTTTGGAAAAAGCAGCAGCTGCTGGAAAGCAATGGCTTTCATGTTGTTAGGTGTAAGGTGTGGATTTGAGTGGTCACTGCTCACAAGGATTAAGATCATGTCCCATCCGCTTCTTAAGCTGACATTTGAGATTAGATTAAGCCTGTTGAGGTCTGTCAATGTAAGAGTTGCCTCTCTTTTCATTGAAAGAGACATCCAAAGCCATTAAAAGAGTTTCTAATCAGGCACCATATTGGAAGTGCGTTGTCAAAAATAATTGCTTTTTTGTAATAGCTGACCATCAGCTAATAAAACAGGTGTTTTTAAAGCAAATATCTTGGCAGATGCAATTCATAGTCTCTCTTAAGAAGGTACTTGGAGATTGACAAGACAATTAAAATTTAATTTTGATATTTGTCAACTTTAATTTATCCACAGAACGTGCACTGGATGCCATTCCTTGAGTATAGAAAAACAAGCAGTTTGGCATCAAATTACAACATCAGCTGAGCTCTCACAATTCTTTACCAGATCCATGCTGAATCTGCCCTTATATTTGCTATTGGTACCACTTCTCTTGGACAGAGATTCTTTGTCCCTGTCCCAGTTTTTCATCCTCTGGCTGAAAGTTCCTCTTTTGCTGTAAAACTAGCATGTCTCACAGGGTTTACATGTGAATCTTTACTGAGAAAATAACAGATTTTAAAACACATCCCCCTCTCGACATACACTGATAGGAGAGAGGGTAACTTTGCATGCTCCTTTTCCCCTTGAAATGTTTGGTAGCCAGACTGTCTCATCTGTGCGTACAAGAGAAAGTCTAAACTGGGCTACCAACTGTTCTCGTAAGTGAGGCTCTGCTGAAGGAAAATGAAGATTTAATGAGAGTCAAGGTACCTGGGGAGATCTGGCCTAGCGGACGGTGTTTGTCTAAGCAGCAGCGTGTGCTCAGGGTTACCGGCTCTGTGCTGAGGGCAGATCTAGCTGAGGACACCTTGGTGAGGCCAAAGCTCTGCCTTCTGCACAGCTCTGCGGAGCATTACAGTAAGACTAGTGACAACCTCCATTTATTTGGCCTGCTGCTGTGGGACAGTGAAATTCATCTGTTTGACATGCTGGTAATGAATTTCTTTTGTACCAGGCAAATGCAGCAGAATGTCTCATGGAAACATCCTAATTAAAGAGTGGATTTCAGTAGACATACAATCTCTAAAATATCAGAAGTTCCACTCAATTTAATGTACGGCCAGCTGCTCCCATGAGAGTATTTCAAAATCACTAAGCTCCTGTTTAGCAAAGTGGGCCTGAGAGTAGGGGCTCTGAAGTACTGTAAGTGAAAGATTGCGTAACGGTCTGACTTGTGAATGTTTTCAAGGAAGCTTCTTTCTCAGTAGCTGTTTAAACATGTGTGGAAAGCAGATGTTCATGCTGAACAGAGCTTTCCACAGGTCCATGCAAGTAGCCAAACACCTCCTCAAGTTCTATCAGGAAGTGTCCTGTTGATCTGATCCATGTCCCATAGGTGTTGACATTACGTGAAAAGTGGTTGTATGGTCAAAGCTAAGATTGCAGTGTCTTTTCATTTGTACTTACACTTAATAGTCCATGAAAAAGTAAGATAAAAATTAAAATACTTTCTTTCTAAAAAGAGAGATATTTAAAAATTCATATGCAGTCAGAACACTTTGCCTACATCATGTTTAGCAATTAAAACCAAAATTTTAATTTTAAGATGCAGTGCTTGAGATCATCAAATAGACAAGCTGGAGCCAGCCAGGAAGCTCCTTACTACTTAGAGCCCAGCTTTAGGAATCTGGTGTCCATGGAGCTTTTTGTACAGTGTCATGGACCTCATGGTGTTCTAGAGAGCTTCAGTATAGGGAGACCCATATAGCTTCAAAGATATTCTTGAAGTCTATGGGACACTGGTGATGGGCAGGCCAAAATGGATAAGATTATATAACTGTGGCTTCAGATGGGAAGACACTGCAGGTTGGTCCTTGGCTGCCTGATCTCTGGCTGTCACATGCTAAACAGCTTTTATGAAGCTGGGAATCTTGGTTCAGTAGTTTTGCAAGATTTCAATGGGTTCTCCCCCCCCCCATTTCCTCATAAAAAAATCTGTATACGCCAACTGTTCTCTACTTAGGAGAGATTATCTTTTTTTGATTATGTTCAACATACATACCCAGGTGCAGATTTGCTAGGAGGAGAGAGAGGACTCTTTAGCCTCCCTCCCTTCCCTGATAGCGACTGCTGGTTGGCAGCAGCAAGCAAATGAGCAGAGGATGGTTTCCATCCATTAGGTTGTAGGTCAAGGGCTGAGCGTGCTCCAGCTGACCCGCTCCCCTGGCACACGGCCGGGCTGTGCCGGCTCCGCAGCTCTCCCAGCTCCCTGTCAGCCAGGTCAGGGCCCTGCCCAAGGCTTTTGCCTTTATTTTGGAACCTGAGCAATTGCACTGCAGGTGTTTTGATTGTATCTAGTCCACCACTATTTTTTACATTGCTTAGAAACCTTTCTTCTAATCCAATAAACTTCAGTGTCCTTAAAGAAACATTCTTCCCCCCGCTCCAGAAACATCACTTCTTGCATTGCTTTTTCGTAGCAGGTTTGATGTGCAAATCTCGAGTAAAGATGCAGACACACGACGAACCGTGCACAAAACAAAGCTATGCGTCAGAGGCTCTTGCTTAACTTAAAAATACGTTCCATCTGCAAGAGAAAACAGTACCCGGCTTCGCTCGTTTAGTGGGAAGCGCAAAGAAGTGACAGGCTTAGCAGAGCTTACATTTGGTAGAAGGCAAGCTTAAAGCTTTTGCTACCTTCTGAGAAACCTGCTGGTAGGGCACGGCAGCCCGTCTTTAAAACGTGTTTGGGAACAACAATTTGAGGTAATGGAGTTAGTCTATGTAAAAGGGTTTCCAAAAGAAGTTAAACTGCCTTTTATACTTCGCAGTGAATCCTTTCCAGGAGTTATTTTCCAGACAAGTATTACTAAAAAATTAACTGTGCCAGTAAGAGCTTCGAAAGGAGCAGCGTTGGCCAAGGAGTTTTAACTGAAAACAGTTCTGCTGCTCGGGCCTAAAGCACCCTGGATCTGCAGCCCTGCTCTCCACTTCCTTCCAGGCCTGGTCCCCCAACCAGTTTGTCCTTTCTTGAATCTGTTTAAGGATGTTAACTTCAACCTACCTTATAAAAATAGTATGCCATTTATTTTACAAATATTAACTGTGGGTAATGTGAGATTATTCTCTTGCTGTGTCTGGTAGGAAAGGTAATTTTACTGTACAAATAGACTTAAGTATCAGGTGATCATTTTCTAAATTTTAATGTTAAAGTTAGGGGAAGATTTCTGTTCTTCCCTACCTTTTCTGCTTTCTACTCTCGTCCCCTCATGTACTTGCTACAATTTTCAGGGCCATGGGATGATGGAGCAGGGGGTTATTTCGCTTTTTGGCAGCCTTTGGAGCCAAATGCCTGATTCAGTGCTGTACCGAATCCCCAGCCTTATGAGAGCTACAAGAACAATATACTCTGATGGTCCATCATTCCTGGGACTGACGATTAAATTAACTAATTAACACCATCTTCTCAGTTCAGGGCCCTCTCTGTGCCAGTCCATGCGCAATATGAGTTAATGACCCAGTAGTAGAGCCATGACACTTCATCTTTAACCATAGCAATGAAAACTTTTAATTTTAGAAGTCATCTGCCAGCCAAGAGATAGCCTGTTACAGTCCGACCCTGCAGGCCAAGGCCAAAGGGAGACTTGGGCAAAACTGACAAGGTGTCCAGGAGCGATTTGACACCTTTCCACCTCTAGCCCTGCACCCCGACAAACGTGCACAAGCGGAGAACATTTTTCCTTATCTGAAAAATCCGTATGGCCAGACCTGTTGCAGTCCTTAAATCTGCTGTGATATCCACTCGTTGAAAAGGAGGAAGCAGCCAAAGGAAAGAGAAGCAGTGGTTGCCCCCCTTGAACCCAGCTACCCCCTCCACTGCTCTGAACCACCCTACAGATGGCTGAAAGATGAACGCACTTCTGCGCTCCTCAGCATCCCTTCCTCAGCTTCCCTGCCCTCTGCTGTGTTTGGATGGAGGAGAAACAAGCTAGAGAGAACTTACCCTTTTCCCCATCTCCAAAAGAGCACAAAGAACTAGTCCCCAAGTCCTTTTAGGATTTTTTTCCTCTTCCCTCGGCCCATCGATCTCCCACATAGTGGAAGAAGGCTTGTTTTGTTTTGTATCAGGAAAATATTATCCATTTAACAAATTTTTAGTTCTTGTCATTAGCTATGTTGTTGATGGTTCAGGTTTCTTATAACTTGTATAAGTTATAACTGAAGTCCTTGGACTTCAGTTTTAAAAGCCAGACCTAAGCTTTTATTGTATTGATGAGTAATTCATACCAATGGACCTCTGCCTCTTTTCATCACTTGATGAAAAGGGCAGTTGTGCTTCCGTTTTTTAGATACTGAAGAAGAAATAGCAAAGAAATAGCTTGCTCCTGAAGCTCTGCGGCTGAGAGTTTCAAGCATTTCCTCTCAGCATCTTTACATGTTAGAACTCTTAATTTATATGACAAAAATGAGCTTGAAATAAACTCACTTAAATCAATCATTTAACAATAAGTTTGGGTGTGTTTTGTCCCCAAGACTCAGCATCCCCATGCTCTGACGTTCATTCTTCCTTCTCTTTAGGATAAAATATCTGAGTTTTTGACAGTTTGGAAAGCTGGAAACAAGTTCTGAGCAAGTACTTATTTATAGAAGCCCTGAATTACACGTTAGTTCTTCCCATCTCTGCTTTCTATCCTGATACATATCCTTTCAGCTTAGCTTTGAGTCTGGATAGGTCAGTGCTTAATATGTTGTTCTTTTAATTCCAGTCCTACATGGAAGATCATCTGAAAAATAAGAATCGTCTGGAGAAAGAGTGGGAAGCTCTTTGTGCTTATCAGGCTGAACCCAATGCCACCACCATTGCACAGCGGGAGGAAAATACTCAGAAGAATCGCTCGCAGGCTGTAGTACCATGTATGTACACTTTAATTTGGGAGGTTGCATTTACGTTTGTGACATTTTCCTCAATATTCTTTGCACAGTACTTTGAGAGCAACAGTTGAGAGGCAAACACTGTACAGAATATTACATGTGTGTGCTGTAATATCATCGCTATAAATATTGGTGGACTACATGTCCTGTTGTCATATCAAACACGGTTTTATATCCTTATAAGTTGCATATGTGTTATGAAATGTGTAACTGTGTCACATAGTAGTGCTGCTGCAGCTGCACTGTCTCACAAAATTCAATGGCCAAAGTGCTTTTCAATGTTGGAATATAGTTGCTGTATAAGGGTGGCATCTGTACCCATTCAGTAGAAATAAGTTTGGCATGGGTTTAGACAAGTTGGTATCATGTCCATCCAACAGTAGTACCAGCAGTCTATAATCAGAGCTAGACGATCTGTTTATCAGATACTCAGCTGTACTGAATCTGCCCCTTTAGGCTTCAGTGGATAAGCTTGCAAACTGGCTTCTCTCTCTGCTAGGCTTTGGATGAAAAGAGAAAAATAATGCAGCCAATATTTGTATTCCTAGAATCTGCTCTCTTCTGTAAGCAGCCACCTTTGTGAGCCTGAAATAAAGCAACATATTTTCTCTATGCAAATATATGTATTGCATAGATTACATTGGTATGGGCCACACATTTTATTAAGCAACCAATGAAACAAAACTGAAACTGAGAATATATGCACAGATCACAGCAACAAAAATGTTCTCAATCAATGTGCCCACAATCCAGCTGGGTAGCTTGGCAAAAATATATAGCTATTTTAATTTTTAAAGTGCCCTGAAAACATTAATTTTCCCTATGAGAGCCTTGAGTAAGTGCTATTCCTCTTTTAGAAATGGGGAAATGACAGGTAATACGTTAAGTCAATGTCAGAGCCAGATTTAGAGTGAACACTGTTTGGAACTACATGATTATTTAACTGATCCCATCAATGCTTGCATATTTGTTTCAGTAGGATTTGGCTGTCTTGTTAATATAGAGGTTCTTTTTCCAGCACTGTGTAGCTTTGGAGAAGAGCAGAATAGTTGGGTGATGTAAATTCTCCAGAGAAAATATGGCTCTGGGCAAAAGTCTATTGGAGTAAAGAGCAACATTTTGTTGACTTCGGTAGGTTTTGTTATCAGATCTGTTGAAAAGTTCTAAAAAAGTAAGTGACAGATTTCTGCATTTTTTCCTAGCCTGAGAAAATAATGCCTACATACAAAATAGGAAATGAAAATTGCTCCATCATAATGTCTGTTGATCCAAATTGATCTTCCTGCTTAAAGGGTTTTTGTCAATGTAAACTTACAGTCAGAACATCTTAAGCTGTTTGAAGTCTGTGGTCGTAAATTAAACCAGATTGTTCCTGGCTGCTGCACTGGGGTAGGTTTTGCCAAAGGTGATGCTGGTGTTCTCTGTCCGAGCAGTAGTTGTGTCTACATGTTATGATGAGCAGTGATGCAGGGACCCTCAGCCTAGACCGTGCCAGCTCTGTGTGGCAGTGCAATCGAGCAGAGATTTTTAGCTTGGGGGACATGCCACGCTACAGTGCTGAACTGTTTTGGGGGCTAACATAGTCTGTCTCTCTTCATGGCTTGGTACCATGTGGATGACTCAGCCAACATTGCCTTCAGCCTCTGCCCTTGGCTCATTGCACGGTATATCGGTATGTCTGCCCTTTCCGCCAAGGCTAAACTGGATGAGTGCTGCTCCTGAAGGCATTTGGACACGGCCGAGGTGGCTGCAATTTATCTGAAGCTTTAATTAGAAGTATTTTGGCACATTTAAAATCCTTTAATACTTTATAAGAGTAAAAATGGCTTTTTTGCAGTGTGGAAAATTCTGTTATGGCTGTTAGTGCACTTGGAATTTTCTTTTTTGACTGAATTGCACAAAATTGCTGTTCTTACTTTCCTAAGTTACTATGCACTGGTAAGCAGCTGTCATGTTATACTCTAAAACTACTTTGATGTTGGGTGAAGAAGTATGACATAAAGTTTAAACAACATTAAATTTTGGTAAGATGGAGGTTATTATAGACTCTAAGCTTAGACTGAGATGAGAAAGAGCCCAGTTAACCCACTTTTTTTTTTTTTTTTAATTAGATTTGACATTAAAACTATAGCAAAAAGTCACAGATTTACTTCAGCATAAATTAAGAAACAAAGCTGATATGCTTTTGATATATTGCAGAGTTGATATGCTACGTTCAAGGTATTTTCGGAGAGTATGGCCTTGGTAGCATTTTGTTACCCATTTCATATTTGTAATCACCTTGACAAGGTAAAAGAGGATCACCATTGGAAAAGACTTAATTTTAGAAAGGCTTCAGAGAGGCTTTAATATCATTTTGTGTCTAGTTTATATTTTCCTTTCTTAACTAGTCCTAAAATATTAGAATATTAATTTTTACTGATTACGCAACTGATGTCATTTCGATATTAATAGTACCTTCAAGCTCACAATTTCATCATAGCTTATACTTATCTTCTGTTCTTAAACACATCTTCTAAAATTCTTGGTGGCGGAGCACCTTGACATTACACTTAATTAATTGCTAATTAAAAAAATTCTATTAGTTCTAGTGACACAGACATTTTAGGTCAACAAAACCACAACTTTTTATCCAAGCATCAAACAGGTTGGTATAGCTTAGGGTTATGGGATAACCTTTTCTGTAGGAACACATTGACAGTTCAGTTTGCTGATGTCAAAAAAGGCTTTTTAAACATAATTTTTCTGGCTTGCATTTCTGCAAAGTAAAAACATCTCAGCAGGGTCAATACTCTATGCTCTTATATGTGTGTGTACACATGTATACTCTCTCTATATATTTATATAAATATGCTTTAAACAGCTAATTTTGCAAACACCGTTTTGCAGCTGATGTCTAGAAAAACAGTGATTTCTATCAGTTGTCCGGTCTAGCTATGTCCGCTGGATTTGTTGTGTATTAGAGCGACCTGCTTACCTCTGTGCTTTGATTTTCCTGAAAGGAAGGCAGAGCGCTGGGGGGCAGAGTGCCCACGCCGCTCCGAGGCTCGCGTGCACCCGGGGACCGGAGCGCCCGAGCGCGGAGTCCTTGCTCTGCGTGTGTGCGTTATCCATACAGGCAGCGCTCTGGAGTGAGGGAACCAGACTTCAGTACAGATCTAAGAAGAGTTTCTCTGTGAGAAAGTAACTACGATCAGAAAATTATGAATCTTCACAGTCTTCAGACTGCTTCACTTTTACTCCTCTAGTTCTTGCTCACTTCAGTGTAGTTCTCTATAGCAGTTTGGTGTGTGCTTCTGTGCGCGTGTGAAAAAATAAATCAGTCTAAACCTGAGAGGAGGAGAAGGATGGTCCAGGCGACATGTGCCAGCTTGATAGCTGGGAGATTTGTCCTGCTGTGTGAGGCCTGGATTCAGACAACCGTAGTCTCCCATACTGCTGTGTCTGATATTTCTGTTCGCTGGGTCTGTTCCTTCAGAACAGAAGGAACCGAACCGATCTAGTTAACAGGAAACAGCAGACAGAGGAAATCAGATAAGGTGTGAGGTTTATTTTTCCAAGCCTTCAATCCTCATCTGAAAAAGAGCAGAGACAGTTTTGGTTTGGCTGGGCCAATAGCAAACGCAAGGCAGTTCAGCAGTCTGCAGTAGCTGTTGCACTTATTTGAAATGATGGCTAGTTGTAGCTTGCCCAGATTACAATGGCTGGTAACAGCATCTGCCTTTTCTCTTATTTCCTTATTACCTTCCTTCTCCTGCCCTATTTCTTTATTCATCTTCCTAGCTCGCTTTTTAGATTGATCTTAGATTTCTTCCTTTTCTCTCATGCTCTTCCTTCCTCTTTTTATTTGCTACTTCTCCTGCTCCTTTTTGCCTGCTTGGAGCATGATCAATAAGCAGTTTACAAAGGAGTCTTGTACATCCAGCATTTTCTCCACTGCTGCTTATTGTTAATGTAACAAACTGGTGTCCCCATTTTTTTCCCTGTTTCTGAAGAGCTATTATGCTGGTTCCAAGGAGCTTTGAGGTGGTAACAGGCATAGACAAGCACAAGCTGTTCGTTGTCAATATGAACATTCAGTGCAGCAACTTAAGCACACATGGGTGCAAATTCTTGTTATATACAGAAAACACATGTACAGCCTTTTTTTGCGTATTTTTTTCTGAGAGCAAATACAAAGTCTCACCGCATTTTCAGTGCTAGAGTCTTAACGTGTCTCACCCTCTGATAAACCCACCAAGATGCTAGGATAATGATAAAGTACACTAAAATGGAGGATTGGGATAAAACATTATGTTTTAAGGAACTGATTCCTGAACTTACTGATCTGACACTTTTTACTGGGGAGTTAAGCTATCATCTGTTTGCTGAACAGTGATGAATCTCTGTCTACTCCCTCTGCCATTACTTGAAAATGCTTTACCATGTTCTCTTTGCTGTTTAGCTCATTCAAAGAATTTTGCTGTCCAGTGGACAGAGCTTCTCTTAAGTGCTTACATACCGTAAGAGATGTAAGAGTTGTCAGCAGACCACATTTAGCATGTTTAAACTGCGTGTATACTATACCCGAAGGTTTCAGAGCTATAGTCCTTCTTCAGGCGCTCTGGCAGTTCTTACTGTAGAGCTTACTGTAAACAATCCTGGGAGATCCAAGATCTCAGATGTCACCAGTTCTTTTTATGTTTTGGATTTTTTTTTGTGCTGTGGGGCCCAAGTGAAGCTGGAAGCAAATGATGTGGATGTGTGTGTTCCTTTTTTTGACTTCTTGGTCCTCCTATTGAAACTTCACCAGAGAAATAATTTTACGTGAACAGTAAAGAATGATTCTTCATTTGCTTAACATGACTTGGGCATCTCTAATCTTACTCCAGCACACTCACATTCATGGGTTATATTTTGCTGATGGGATCGAGTGATTACAAATAACACTTTATAAATCATAGAATATGCAGTTCTATGTGGTTTAGCATGTCTGTGTCTATGTCTGTTACAGAAAGGGCAGCTCCAAAGGCCTCTCTGCAGAATATGCAGTGCAGGGTAGGCTGACTGAGAAATATAAACTGCAGTAGTTATGTATCAGATACCAGCTACTTGAGATTCATTTGTTAAGATTTTGATATCTCTTGCATAAATTATCTGCATATGGTCTGGTTATCTGGACTCTTTTTAAAGTCAGTGGAGAGAAATGGGCACTTCTGGAGTGCAATTCATCTGGCTTATTTTAGATAGCTAAATTAGAGTGAGAGGACGCATGACCTAAGAGTGTTTTTTTTCTCTGTTGGCAAAAAGTGAGTCTAAATGACTGGAACAGATGCAGACATCTGCATTGTCGCTGTCTAAATACAGATTAATAAAATACACCCATTATATGTATTCTGCAGTCAAAGAAAGGACTGCAGAGTTTTGGGTACACATGTAGTAAATGTAATTGAGCCAGCATGGTAAAAATGCCAATAAAAAGAAGGGTACACCTCCTCTTTCCAGAAATGCTCTGTTTTCTTTACTAATGGTGTCTGAACTAGCTACATTGCTGATAGTTTAGAGGAATGTCTGTATGTGCTCCAGTCATGCTTTTAAATGCAGATATTATCTACGTTTTATGATTCCCAGGAGCATCTCCAAATCCTACTGTTTCTCCCATGTCACTGGAACAGCACTGTGAAGAACTATTCTTTGATCAGGACAGATTATCTTACTCTATAGCTCTAAAATGTACTTTGATGTTTCTGCTATTTGTTTTATAGAGAAGCCAGATGGAGAAAGTTCATCAGTTTAATTTCTTTATGACCCTCCGAGCAGAGGAGTATTCACTATAATACTTTCTAGTGATTTTCCTAGTTTAAATCTTAAACTCTCTGAGCAATAGAGATTCCCCTTCTTCCTGTGAGTAGTTGCAACATATTATGGGACATCTCATGAGAACACAGTTTCTGATACTCCACCTTTGAAATATCTCAAAGAGCTTCTTTCCTGAGTAAAGATACAACTCTGTGACTGTCTGAAGTCTATGCTAAGTTAGGAGTAAGGAGAAGTACTGTCTGATATTTACAGTTTGCCTGTCTTGAAATGCTCATTAATCTGATGTTGATTTGTTTAACCTAAAATGGGTCGACAACATACATAGCAACTTTCTTTTCTTTATTTTGCCTTTGCAGATGATCATTCCAGGATATGTTTGAAAGCTGAAAATAGCCATGACAATTCAGACTACATCAATGCTAGCCCGATTGTAAGTACAAAACCCCATGAGAAATAATCCAAATAATCAGCCTTTGTCTTTCCCCATCATAAAAATATGCTGACTTGAGACACCTCACTGCAAAGACAATATGAATGTCTCAGGCGATCCCTTGAAAGTGAAGAGAGGTAAATGTCTTGCATGTGTTTTTTACAATGCCCTTGAAGTTTACTAACGAAAGATACTAAGAAGACGCTAAGAAAACAAAATCACTAAATGGTCATTCTTCTATTTCATCATCATACTGTCAGGTTTTCTGTGCTTGATATTAATAACTTATCAGTCACTAAATGCAACAGTATATCCTTAGCTAAGTGTAGCTTTTCCTTCTCTGAGGAGGTAAAGCTTGCTTGTTGTTACTCTTTAAATGTTTGTTTGTTTTTAACTTGTCCTAATAGCTTACGAAGAACAGTTTCTATAGCTGTGGAGAAGTGCGCTCTACAGGCTTCTGAACTGCTTCTCGAGCAAGAAGTGACATTTCTTCTTGCCTTTCTTCATCTGTTGCCCTCCTAATGCCTAGTTGTGTATCTCTGTAGCTCTCTTAGTCCTTCTCCGATCTTGCTGTTTTGAAAGCAAGAACAAAATCCCTTACCACTTGGATATTCATTCAAACTCCAGAATAGCTCAATGCATTTTTTGCTTCCAAATACTCCAACACGGCCCAGCTGCCCTTTCTCAACCTACAGAAGCTGAATGTGAAACCTTTCTCATCTGTGAAAGGTGGTAGAGAAAAAAGGGCCTCTTATTTTTAGACACAAAACAGGTATGATAGAACCGACAGTGTTGCCTCCTCGTAGTGTCAATGGAAGTGGCAAAGGGTTACATTCACATTACTTAGGTACTGGAAAGTTATTATAAGGAATCTGTTAGGAGCAAGAATTTAGGATGGAGAACGAAAATTCACTGTAGTGGGCTGTGTGTGCTGTTATGGCTCATTTTCCTGGGGAGTATCACTCCCCCAGTTAAATCACTTTGTGTAGGCAAGGCAGCTAACAATTTGCAATAACCTGAACTTACAGACTACTTCCTTTCAATTTTGTTGACAATACTTCTTTATTAAAAAAATCCCCAAACCACAGAAACTGTTCTGTGAGCTTTGTATTTGTTATTTTCAGCAAAGTTTAAAAGCCTGATTTCTTGGAGTATATATAGAAATGTTTTTTTTCAACTATTTAAAACATATGTAGAATCCAACCAAAAGCTTCAGGATGCAGTTGTGTGTTATTTTGGTCAAGGCTTTTGTACTGGGGAACATTATCTTCTAAAGTTGATAGATGTGACTGAGTATTTTTGCTACATAGAAGTATCCCATGTAGGAGACACCACAGTCTTTGGCTTAGGGGATTGCCGTTTGCCATTTTACAGGACCAGGGGAGCATGTTTTAGACTACTCTGTGTCTCTGACTGGACCAAGGTCTAGGTGACCCCAAGATCAGAAGCCCATCAGTGTGACTTAGAGCTCTATAGATGTATCTTCCTTATGAAATCATGCACAGAGACCTAGCTCTGGGGCTTCAGTACACCTTTTGCCTTCATTCCCTTAATTACACTAATGAGCAAAGTGTTAGATTAAGTAGTGTTAGGGAATAGAGAGGCAGGAGCAAGGTATCCTATGGACATAGCTGGGAACAGATCTGATTTGTCAGGATGCGTCAAGCTAATGCAGGCAGAGTCTCTGCTTTAGTGGCTTTAACCCTAATGGTTTTGCATAGACTTTCCATCCAGCACTTACGGATATTTCCTTCCACAAGGAATTTCTGTTTTGTGGCTTTTCCAGACTCAGAGATTTGTCCAATAAAATACTGCACTGCAGACCGATGGAGCAAAATTCTTCCGGTTGTGTTCTCTTGCAAACCTGTGAGTTGTCTCTGTGTCTCTAATACTTGCATGCTCAGAGGTAAGGGGGTACACAAGCGTTTCATTGGGTTGAGACAAGCAGGCAGGTCATAGAAAACTGCAAAGGGGAACTCTGAGCTCCTCTTCTTCAGGACAGGGTTAGGGATACTGTCAAGTGGAAAGGAAGGCCACAGCCCAGGTTTATTTAGATCTGTGTTATTCCAAGGAAGGAGGTGCTCCGCACCCACTTCACTAATCAGGGCTGGTTTTAAAGCCGTAGCTAGAATGTGTGTTTCCTGAAGGTGATGCAGTGGGAGGTTGCTAGCAAAAGTCGCTATTTTGCAAGTCCGTAGTTTGGAAAGATTTCCTGCAAACTGTTTCATTTCAAGACAAATTAAACATCTTCAGGTTACTGCAAATGCATTTGTTCATCTGGTGCTTGTTTTCTTAAAATGAAGTAGAATATAGGAGTGACAGAGGCTTTCAATCCTTCCCACTTCAGAAGCCTACTGGAATATTACACTGGGCACTTGATTCTGCAGTGTTTACTCTGGCTGTGTAACTATTGCAACTTGAGCTTGACAAATATACTATTACTCCTGCTGTTTATTTGAGATATTTTCTGTTAGCAGACACACGTGATCAATGTCTTTGTAAGTGTACAGTGGATTTGGAATACCAGTGAGTCTACCTGTATTCACTCTTGCAAAAATCTCTTTTTTTTTCTTTTTTTTTTCATGAGACAGCTGCCTTTCAACTTAAATAACCTCAGTAATTATCACATCAGTGCAGCCACGTTCCTGATGTATTTGCACCTTGCAACACCTGGGTTGAGAGTGAGCGTTGTAGTGAGCTGCAAGAGAGGTGTTGATAACACCGGATCAGGACGGTCTGAGCTGACAAGAGGAGGATTTTTTCTCCTTGCGCGTGTGAGCTCCCTGGTGAAGGAAGAGTGCAAAACAAAATAATTATATTTGAGCTTCAGAAAAGGAGGCTTCCAGTCGTGTATATGTTGCTGGGTATCTCCAGCTTCTGGGTCAGTGGTGTGGTCTCCAGCTGAGGCTCACTCAGCCTTGACTTAAGTCTAAATGAGTGCCACAGTACACCGTAAAAAAAAAAATGCACTAGGCAATGAGCTGGCCACCTGCCCACCTTTCTTCCTTTTGAAAAACACTACCCCCTCAAGACCTTCTTTCCTTCCAGCTGGCTATGGAAACGGGCGTTTGATTCACGGCCGCATCATGGTCGGCAGTGGATGAGGAGACTCAGCAGAGAGATTTAGTGCAAGTCCTTTCCTTAGCCCCTTCGTTTCCCTGTAGCATGAGGCCAGGCAAAAAGGCTTCTCAGAAGAATTTACTGGGTAAAAGTGGGGTAGAAATCTGTTTCCCTCCTCTCTGCAATAACATAAAGTACTATGATAATAACTCTGCTATTGGCAGCTGAATGAAAAGCTTGCAATTACAGCACAAGGAGACCCTGACTGTGCAGAATAAAACTGTGATAATTACATCTGTCATATTTGTCCTTAGTCAAATCAAAATCGGGTGGTAAATAATGTGCAGTCTTTGCTTTTAAATCAGAGGTCATGAAAGTAAATGGGAATTCTGTTTTTCCTCATAGGGTGTCTGAGAGAGAAAAGAATCCCATCAACTACATTTAAAAACTCAGTTTGATTATTATTGAAGACACCAGACTGAGGAATGTCATTAACATGACAGTTTGTTCAAACACAGCATACAAATTTTATCACCAAGAATAGACTCTGAAATTCATAATGGCATTTGCAACCAGATTTACTTCTTTCATTCCATTAGGGATTTTAAAAGAAGGATTTAAAATTTGTTTTAAATTTTAATTCAAACATAAAGATGAGGACTAGTCTACCTTTTTAATTTTAATGTTGAGATGAATGTGATTACAAAATTCATCTGCATTTGCTGGATGTACTTTCTTTTCCAGAAACAAATGTAACTTAACTTTTATAGACTATCTATGCTCTGTTTAATAAATAGATATATGAAAGTAGATTTTATTGCTTTTGTAAACACATTAAACCTGAAAACTACCCAGTTACTTGATCCCAAATTTTTAAGGCATTAATCAGAGTTCAGCTTTCTTTCCATTATAGTTAGTTTGTGCTGGATCTCATTCTGATCTCGTGTGATTTAGGAATGTATCAGCTGGAGTCAGAGGCTAGGAGTAAGAGACTAAGGTAAATACAGTGTGACTGAGATCACATCTCACCCAGCATTCTTCTGTTTATGGAAAGCACGGATCTGACAAGCTGAGGGAGAAGGTAAAGGGCAGGAATGAATCAGTGTATCGTTTACGTAAGATTTCAAGATGGTCATTGATGCCTATTGACACTTCTGCTTTCACTTCAGTTTGCAGTTTTATGAAAAGTTCTTAACAAGAATCTGTATGTACCACTCTTTAAGTGTAAATACAGGAAATTTGAGAATTTACTCCCAGAATGTATTCATTCTGTTGCATTTCATGAGCCTTATCAGCTAAATCATATACAACACACAGTCTCTGTGAAGAAAATCAACAAAATTCAGAATTCTTCAGGGAGACCTCGCAAAGCTGTAGAATGGAGCAATGGGGTAGTGCCACTTTTACAGGAAAAATTCAGGCAGTAGCTTTGATTCTCTAGGAAATCAAAAGTGGAATTGTGGCCCAATACTCATTTAATGAACGTCGGGTCCAACTAATTGTGATACTGTGTTCGTTGTATGTGTTCCTACCTTAGAAAAGCACAAGTCATGCCTCTAACCTGTCTAATGTTTAGGAACTGTTTGAGTCAATCTTCTATAGCATTCCTTACTGTCCTTACTGTATAGCATTACTGTGGACAGTAAGTCCACATGGGACAGAAAGCTCTTCTGAGGTTATTTTTACTCATCCTTTCTTTTTCATTTGCTTTTGATAGTGATATTGACCAAAATCACTAAACCACTAAAACTTCATGGTCAGTTGTAGTAACCCTTGATCCACTTTTTTCTCTCTAATTCTAAAGCACAGAAAAATAGGTTGATACATTATCACCTGACCTTGCCCTTACAATATTGCAGCAAAAAAAAAAAAAAATAGAATTCCACTATAGTAGAGCAAGTTTAACAATTGCAACCTTTTCTTTCCAAAAATGGCTGATCCATCTCGTTCTGATATAATTCCTGTGAACTTTATGCTTTGACAGGGATGTCCCACCATGGATTTTTTTCCGAGAGGAAAAAAATCTTGTTCTTACTGAACAATTACTGTGACAGTGATTTCTGATGATTGTTTCTGTGTAAAATGTTAGTCAACAAAATGTTAGTTAGTACTTTTTGATAGTATGGAGTCTGCTGTTCTCCATTCTTCTCTGGAAGAGGAGAAGATTCTCTGAATTTTCTGTTTAATTTTGGTGAAGTGAGAAATCTGAGGGATCCCTGAAAGAACATAATGACTACTGACATGAAAAAGCCTTTTACTTTGCCCTTGATCGGTTCAAAACCAATTTCTGGCTTTATTTCCTATTCAAACTTTTGCTGTTTGATAGATTAAGATGCCCTTGGTGTTCTGGGTGACCTTGAGAGAATTTAAAAAAAAAATAAATAAAAACATTCAAGAACCTTGCAGTCACTTAATTACTTTAAATTGAATGTGACCAAAATAGTGATTTTTCAATTTTTTCTTGGCCTTTAAAACAGTGCATATTTTAGAAAGTTGATGAAACTAGAAATTTCATTTAATTAGTTTAATCTTTGCTCTTATTTTTGCTAAGTTGAAGATCATCTAATAGTGTGATAGGGCTTTCTGCCATCTTCTATTTGCTCCGAGCAAGCAATGTTTCTGCTCATAATTGTTTTTTGTGCAACACAGTGTGCTTGGAATGTAATAATTGTAATTGTCTTTTGAATTATTGTTAAACTGCGGCTACACTTCGCTGCTCTGTACTTATTGTAATGTTTGCCACGTTCCAACAGCACCTTTGTGACAGAGGTTGATTAATGCTGAAATGCCAAGAACGGCCTATTCCTGATTTATCAGCTGAATATTTAGAAGCATTTCCTCTGTGACAGTGCTATTTACATCAGCCTTGATTTCTTCTGCCTTTGTTTTCTGGCTTGTCTACATACAAAAGAATTCAGTTTAAGAAGAAATTCAAAGGAAATTATTATTTTTATAAAATTTAGTGTATTCCCTGATGGTTAGATTTCAAATCTAAGCTGCTGAACTCACAGGTAGACAAGCAGCATCATTTTCAAGTAGTTTCCACTGGCAGCAGCAAGCCCTCCGCGGTGCAGGTTGCTTTTCCTAAGCTACAGTAGTTACTTTCAGTATAAGAAGACAGTATAAGAAGATATTTAAATGCTATGGATTGCTGTGGGGTTCAAAACAAAACAGTGAGGGAAATTATTTCAGCAGTAATGGAGCAACCCAAAACTTTAAATGTGACTTTTGCTTAATCATGTTCTCTGCTGATTCCAGCCATTGTTTAGTTTGGTATCTCAATTCTAAACAAAAGCAAGAGAAAATTGGCCCCTTTGAAATGATTCCCAAGTTTTTCTGCTAACGTATCTTTCTGAGAAAAGCCAGTTTTTTGGGATCTGTAGTTTTTATGTGATAGCTGCAGTAGTTAATGTACTGCTATCAGGCAAGGTTGGAATTTGTTCTGAGCAATTATTTTCTGTGAAGAGTTGTTTGCTGACAGAAGCATCATCTAAATGAAACATGCACTCAAAACTATAAAATATGGTATTATAGGTATTCTGGTCAAGGTTTCATATATCCATGGGTGCTGATTTAGAAGTAAGCTTTTATTCTAAATGGATTCAGTGACTTAGTTTTACCTATGTTGTGTTGGCATGGAGAATTTTAATATTAAGTCTGGTTTAATTATACACCAGAAAATTAGAGGCGTAACAGGATTCTCCTCCTTTTTGCAACATTCATCATATTGTTGTTCTGTTAGAATAACTTACATCTGTTCTTTTATGGTGCTTCCCTCTTTTATGTTGCACATAATTATGAGGTGCCTTCTTTTACACTGACATCTACCATCACCAAAAATTTTGATGCTATGAATAAATTCAGTAGATGCCTGTTAATGCAAATGTGACTCACATTCATTCTTATTCAGATCTTTACTTATAGAGCAGAATCATGTATTGAGACAAATTCTGCCTTCAGCTACAGCTACATAGATGTAACTTAACTCTCACTGACTTCCCCGTCAGTGAGTCCCACCCACACATGAGAGCTAAACTGGGCCTTTTTAATTTACGTTGAAAGTTTTGTCTTGCCTAGTTCAGGGTTAGAACGTGTTTGCGGGTTTTTAATCCCATCAGCAGATCTTCGTTTTCAGGAGAATAGCTCCTAAGATTTAGAACCAAGAAAACCACCCATCAGATCGAAAACGTTCATTGTAACTCACTAATCCTATTTACTCTTGATGGCTTTGTTTCTCACATTCTTTATTTTTTCTGCTCAGTGAATTTTCTGCTCCTTGAATTAAATGTTATAATTAAGGTCTTTAAGCAGAACTTCTTCTATTGAGGCCAAATCTGTGCATTTAGACAAATCAGCTAACCAGAGAAAGCCAGAAACTGTATTTGTTCCCCATTTTTGCTTTTTTTTAGTTGCATATGCCCTTGACTGGCATGGTGGAAATGGAGAACGTACTTAGATGTGCCCGGCATTCTTAGCCCTCAGTGTCGAAGCATGTTTCAAATGGCTCCTAGGTTGCTATGAAACCATGAGTGCTGATCTTAAAGAATTGCTTTTGTCAGCCACCATAAATGATCTTACACTGCATATTGAGAACATAGGACGTTGCTCATCATATGTGCAGATATTTATCTGGTAACATCAGTCTTTTGTGGAAAAAGATCTCCTCTGAGCTTATAAATAGAAATAAAATTCTTTGCTTGCCAGTAAAGGGGAGAGGGACGTGTCTGTCCTTGTTACTGCCCTGGCATCCTTTCTGTCTCTAACATAGCAAGGTTTTCCTTTACTAAATCCAGTCTGTGTTCTCTTCCCATATTCCAGATGGACCATGACCCCCGAAACCCTGCATATATTGCCACCCAGGGCCCTCTTCCTGCTACTGGCGCTGACTTCTGGCAGGTAAGTTAAGCATCTCTTTGAAAGCTGAATTTATGTCAAGTGTCTTTCTGTGCATTTCTGTACAGTGTATAAAATCCATTGTGCTCTAGTCAGTTTGTAATGTAATTGTTGGAAAAACCTTTTTTTGAATGTCTTTTAAAAATCTAGTGTATGGATATTAAAGCCATCTACTTATATGAAAAACCCTGCTAAAGAATAGTTGATCTAGAAACTCCACGGAAAACCCCAAACCGAAGTATTCAAGTTTGAGTCCCACGTTTTAGAACAGGTCTCCATAATTAGCCTGCGGATTTTCAGAGTGGCTTAAGACCTTCTTAAGAGCGTCGTTGGAATTAGCTGGCTTTCTCCAAATCACAAAGGACCTAACACTATGTGCTGTGAATTTTTCTGTTGAAATCTACTTCTCATAGAACCCAGTTCCCCCAAATGCTTAAATTCTTAGGCATTTGCCCTACCACGGATAGTTGAATCAAAAGCTGCGTTGTGACTCTACTGCGTCAAGTTAAGTAGGTGCATAAATTTTTCTGGAATCAAGGCTCAAGACAGTTTTCACTGATGCGCAAATATGAGCTTGCTTTGAACTCAGGCTTTTTACATGCTCGTGCAGCTCTCGGATTTTGACATACACACACCAGTAGGCTGGGTGTGTGCATACCTAGCGCTCCGTGCATTTATATGATGGATATGCTGCATTAGGTATTCCTTTTTAAATGTGAAAGTGTTGCCGGAAAGCTTACTGAGGCTGTTTGTTGGGTCAGTGGTACAACCAGCTGAGGCTTATTACCAGCAGCAGCACATGTTTCTGTTTGTTATTTTGAATTATGAATTTAGAGACCTTTGTGCTGAAAATAGAGAATGCAGAAGTAAAAATTTCAGACGCACCATTGTATTTTAGAAGCTGTTAATCTGCTTCACTTAGTCTGTGATTATAAAGGATTGACTGATCACTATTAAAGGTAATTTCATATGCTTTTCCGATCACAATTTCCTACTGTTTCTCTGATAAATGAAGAATCAGGACATTTTCAAGAAGTTTTCTGGATTTGGGGTGCTTGGATATTTAGATGCTCAAGCTGAGGTATTTTGGACTTGGTTTTAGAAGCACAGAGCAGATAGTTTTTGTCTGAAATAATTTGAGCTGTTGTTTTGGCTTAAATTTTCTGGTAACTGGTAATTTTTGTCTCTAGTATGTGGTATTAGATATAGTTGGGAAGTCTCTTTTTTTTGCCTTAGTGAATGATTCCTTATTTCCAGCATCATGTTTAAAAATTTGTTTCTTAAGTTAAACATAAGATTTGTTTAATGTATATTTTTGCATTTTGCTATATATATATGTTTTATGTTTATATTTTGCATTTTTTTTACCTTTAACTTCCCCTTTACATGTTGCAAAAATTTATGTTCCATTTCTAAAACAGGCATTTAAAGAACACGTTCTTCATAAGTGTTGCTGCTGACACAGAAATCAGAATTAATCATAGCAAGATATAATAACGGATATATATTCTGTTCTTCTATTTAAGTAGTTAGGCAGTTTTGGTGGTCCTGATATAAGAGGGAAAATCAGTGTGGAATCAAGTATTTCTTTGATTAAATTAAATTTAAATTTCTTTGATTTGTTTAATAAGTGTGAACAGAGCCCCAGATTTCCCCAGACCCAGAGTGACTAGAACTGAAAAGTTATTTCTTTGTCCTGTAATCCAAGCTTCTTCCATCCAACTCCACAGTCAGAAGGTCTGTTTCTTGACTCTTTTCCTTTATGCTATTTGTGGCTGGTGATTCTTCGCTTCCCTTCACTTTCCTTGTTCTCTTTTTAGCTATTTCTCCTCCCAGTTATCTGTCTGTGAATGATGACTCCATAGTCCCACCAAATTTGCTGTGTACACTTCCAAGAAAGCCATTTGGTAACAGTGGTTCAGCTCCTGCTCAAGTGTGGCTCTCCCTCTCTTTTTTACGTAATAGTTATTTTATTGTGTCTTCTTTTTGGTTCCATTGGAAAGTTTGATTCTTTGTGTTTATTTTCATTGTCTCTGTTGCTTCAACATAATGCCTACCTATGTCAGATTGGTTCATCATCACATTTCTTTGGTTCTTTCTCATTTTTGCTGCCTTGAACTTCCTGCAGATTACTTGACAATGTGCTAGTTTGTGTTCTAAGCTTTTTACGTGGCCCAGGATATCAACCAGGTGTGATAAACAGCCTGGGAGGGATTAACTCTGCAGAGCAGACTCCTCTGTCTCTAACCTCTGAAATGTAGTAGGTATAGGTACATTATGCATATCAAAAGCTGTGGCTTGAAGATTTTGCTATTTATGGCCAGATGCAGGAGCAAAGTCTATATCTGTTTTTCACCTACCAGTACCTATTATAAGCATGGAAAACTTGAACTTGAATATAGAGTATTAACTCCTTATAGAGCAGAATCCTTTGATGTTTACTTGAATACAGTTTTCTGTAGGTTATAGCAGTCATGGTGCTGCCACCAGGGATTATTTAAAGATTCAATTATTCATTTCTGATAAATCTCAGTGGTTCTCCTCCCTCACGCTCCTCCACTCAGTACTAGCTGATGCTGAGCTGTGTTGCTTTTTTCCCCTTTTGCATGTTCACATGGAGTTTTCTACCTGAGAACAGTGTTTTATTCCAAAGCAGAAAGACCTGGACTATCTGCTGCTACTTGTCTAAATGCTCAGTGTCACACTTTAGCAAGCCTAACAGAAACTCCTGTAGTTTAGCACTATCTCATATGCCAAGACTTATTAGATTTGTTGCTTCATATTTTTGCAGACAAACAGAAATGTAACTGCTAAGTGTCCCAAGATCCTAGTTGCATGGTAGGCATCCACCACCTTGTTTTTCCTTGGCTGAAGGGCTTCCCCAGCATGTAGCTGTTATAATTGTTTCCACACCTAAAGGCAATTCAAGCTGTTTTCTGCAAAAATAAAAAAATGTCTACAGTGGTTTTGTTTTGTCTGAATGTGTGAGACAACTTTCTTAGTGTTATTGCACAGCTGATACCTGTAATAAATTCCAAACTACTCTGATTCGGTCTTGATTATCTAGCTTTCATGCTCGAATTGCAGAGGCCCAATTTCCTAGTTTTCCTGAATTTTGCATTGATGTTCTTTCTCTCATCAGTAACTATGCCTACATTAGCAGGCAGTGCAGCTCAGTAGGAGCAGATTTGTTGAGCATCATGCTGTACTCATTTGTGGGTTTTACTTTAGAGTAGATCTGCTGTGGTACAGTGAACCAAATTTTGCCTGTTGGCAGCGGGAGCAATTTAAGAGTACTTCTGAAGCTTCTCTTCCAGTTCACTTGCATCTGAAAGAAATATAATTCTTGAACGAGGGCTGTTCTGCAATGTGCTATTCTTCATGTCTGTGTAATCTACATGACCATGTAGACATTTCTGTTACCTTTATTTGAAACCAAACAGCTGATTTAGTTCTGGATACTACTTTTTCCTAGTTTTATTGGCAGACCCTGTAAGACTTGTTATGCTGATCCAGTACTCAGTATTTTTGTGCAAGTGATACTTAGCAGTTAAACTCCCACTTACAGTTTTCAAGTTGTCCAGACCTGCACAAACATCATAGTCAGCTTAGCATCTTCTCATTCTGAGATTGGGCAAAGCGTTTTCATAAAACACTGATGATGCTTTGTCCATGCTTGTCTTGTTTAGGGATTTTTGTTTCTTTTCCCAATAGTGACACTCAAAATTTTCATTGTTGTCAGTTTTTCCTATTTCACAGAATTCATCAGTTCTAGTCATTTTGAAAGATCTCCAACCAGTTTAGAATTTTCTTTGCTGTTGTGGATGTCAGGCAGAGAGTAGCCTTCACAGGGCTCTCTGCTCCTGAGGAGCAGGTCCCTGCGTAGTGTCATTATGGGACTGCAGGGGGACCAGCTTCAATCTTTTCATAGCGATCACTTCCTCTTTGAAAGGTGATGTCCTTCAGTAAGGTGAGGAAGAAGGGCAGGTATTTTTCTTCAGTACCTTCCAACTTGGGTTGCTGAAGCTAGCCAGCAGACATTGGCATGCATTTCTGCATATCTGTAGTATATGACCACTTCCAAGCATCAGACTTCCATGGTTGTCTGTCCCTCTAATTTACTTCTCAATCTCCTTATATCCTTACCGTTGCTTCTCTCAGCTGGCAAGGTCCAGGTTAGTTCCAGGTTTCTTGGGCTAACCTGCTTCTTTGAAAACTTTCTCACCTGCAGCAGTTATGTTGTCAGTCACCTCATTGATCTATTTTGCTACAGGGCTTCCTAATCTGTCTGGATACTCTATGTTTGCAGCTCAAACAGAGATTTCATCTCTGCCTGCGTGTCGTCTCTTAGACTGCTCTGGAAATTTTCCAGCCACTACTCCAATTAATTTTGAAAAGCCTCCAGCTGATTTAGGTCTTCTTTTAATTTCATCTGTTCTTGTTTTCATCTCTTTTTACCAATTACTGTTGCTGAGAGATACTTCCTTCATCGATTCTATTTTGGTTCAGTGGGAATTCCACCTCACAATTTCCTTGCTGGAAAACTGGATGTCTCTTCTCATGTGGTAGTAATCCATTTTTTCCTGAGTGGTTAAACAATTTGCTAGGTCTGTGGGTTGTTTTCTTCTCAGCTGGAAAGTGAATTCATCATGAGGACAGGATTTTGCTTTGATATACTTCCATTTTATTTACAAAGAAAGCACAGAGTTGTGTTTCTTTGAACAGAGTCAGAATCAAGTAAGAGGCAATGACTTCTGTTTTCCAAACCTCATATACCCAGGATTTTATCCCCAGGCTCTCTCTCAGCTTTTCTTCTTCCAGGATCACAATACTAGAGTTTGTCAAAATATGTTCATGGCTTCTTTATTCCTTTTACATGTTTTTACAGATTTTATCTTGATTAATCAACCTGCCTTGGTTAATGTCTCTCTCTGCCTTAAGCATACCAGGTTCTAGAAAAACTCATGGGTCCACATGCTTCACGTCTCTTTTACTTTTGTGATAACTTTTACAATTTCAGTTATCAGGTTTCAAAAAAGAGTTTACTTTTTTTTTAACATTTATATGAATGAAGGATGGTGATTTAGTCCAGGAGCTTCAGTGAGATTTTACTCAGTTCTTTCACATAACACTATTAAAATTCAACATGTCTTTGAATATAACTCAAAAGAAAGAGGATGTAGAACATCTCTGATCTATAACAAGTTATCACAGCAGGAGTTCTATATTGTGAATAATTCTGGAGGCATAAAATTTTATTATTTTCCGTATGTGCTGGGTTATAATTCTATGAAATACTTGACATGAAGTACATGCCTTAACTTATAAAGTGTTTTAAGAAGACCAGTAGTGCAAGAAGCTAGTCTTAAGAGTTAGGATATTTAGAACCAAGTGTCCTTGCACTGAAAAAATGTTACTAATTATACTTGTTTTAGAAATTGAGTGCTACTAAGATTCTTTGCTTCCATATGGAGATTTCTTTTGGAAACAATAGTCTTTACGTTGGGAAAATTCTGATTCTCCTTTCAGAAGCATTACTTCCCCACATAATGTCATGTTTTGTTTACCCCTCCACTTTTTGGAGGGAAGGACACTCACCCTTTTCTATTTTACCATATTAGGTAAAAGAGAAGGAGGAGTGAGGCACTTCCTGCCAAGTGGCTGAAACTACACCTCTTTGTTGCCTTCGGAAACTAAATTATACATGATATATATTTATGTAAGAAATTTTTATCCTTCTGTGATTTTCTCTCTCTATGACCAATATAATTAATAAAATAGATGAACATCCTATAATGTTTAGAGGTGGAATAGGGAAATAGAATTTTCTACATTTTGCAAAGGTTCAGTAAGGTTCAAAACTCCTACAGCAGTAGTGCGTGAGATTAAATCCAGCCAACACCTGTGATTCAAACCAAAAAATTACTCTCTGGCCTTTATCAGAACAGATCTATAGCTCAGGCTAGATAGTTCCTCAGCTGCCTTAATCCCTGCTGGGGTCCAGTCAGGCAGGGATGATCAGTGCAGACTTACCACACATGAACAGCACTGAGTCCGGCACAGGACACAGAAGGTAGGTTTCAAGTAACAGGAATCATGCCTTTATGGTTAGGATGCTCCTCTAGGACATATCCTCCTCATCCTACACGTTTTGAATCAAGCCCATGTTTTAGTTATCCCAGCTGTCTTCAACTAATCACCAACATATGAGATGCTCTTGAAGCTAAGAATACTCTTCAGCCTTCTTGGTGAAGCTGGGCATCTATTCCCAACAAAGCAAAAGGAAAGCTCCCTGGAGAAGATTTTAAACAATTCTGATTAGGAAGTGGGGAGGCCTCATGTTTGCTCCTTTTATTTTTTTTTTTTTATTTTTATCCCAAGACTGTAAAATGTAAAGTGCACAAAGAGTCTCTGATCCGAGCCATGGAGTTAGGTTACCATTTGCTTTGCATTATCCCCGACCACGCATTTCTTAATTTAAAGCTATTTTTAGAATTTTTTTTTCGATTCAGATTCAGCAGTATATTATCAGAGTCAGTTCAAAAATTAACTATTGTTTTCCTCCTAGGTCACATCAACATATTAAGAACCCAAATCTTGAATTGTAGTCTTGAAGACGTTATATATCTTAGCATGTCCGGCAACACTTGTTTTTCTCTTCCAGTTTTGGAATTTAGCAAAAGAAATCCGAATGTCAGATCATTGTTTCCCATGTAAAAAGAATTAGTGATCAGTGGTCTCCAAGCGTAAATCCCAGTGAGCAGGAGACTGTGTCCCTGTAACTGAACAATTCTCCCTGCAGATTGGGTGCTCCAAGGCCACAATTGAGTAAAACCAACTGCACTGAACCTCTCTCTGCTCTAATTGCCAAGGTCTGTCCCAGGTGCTCCCAGTTCAGCACGTCTTGTGAGTGCTAAAATTGTTTTATAGCCAAAATCACTTTTTCTGCATTTTGTTCTTCTATGCAGAAAACAACACTTTCGGGGGGTCTTGAATCACAAGTTTTATATTCCTTGCATGGAATGGAGCTTCCTGCATGTCTAATCAGTTTTCACCTTCAGAAAGAGAAGCACATCAAAAGAGAGGAAGAACAGTTCAATGTGTAAAATATGCATATTTTAATTTAACTAAAGAAAAACGGCAAGGGAGAGATGAGCACAGAACAGCAGCCCCTAGAGCTCTGGTAGCCTGTCAAGTCACGTGAAATAAATGTAGTGTTAGGAATTCCATAGTCATTCAGTAAAGGAGTGTGAGGTTACCATGCTCATTTCTGATTGTGGCTCAGATCGGAGAAAGCACGTAGCGGTGGTCCTTTCTAATGCTCTGTCCATTATCAGGCTCATCTTCCCAATGCTGAAGTGCAAAGCTAACTGCTGGCATCTGTGGTGAGATTGTCCCTCTTTGAGGTGTTTTTGTCAGTAGTGAAATACTGAACAGCATTTGTTTTTAAATTACTTAATAATAAGGCTTGATTTATCAATCTACCAAGAAGAATAAGAGGAGTTCACACCTTTCTTAGTCAGCAGACGCTACTGCAACACATACAGTCATCCTCAGTTTGCCTGTCTCTTTGGTTCTCAACAAGTGCAACAGCAGGGACATATAGAGCCAACCTGACTGCCACATAGGTACAGTCTTCCCTGAAACCATCGCCGGACGCTGTGGGAAAAGCTCGGAGATGTAGCTTCTGAATTCAGCTCGAACATACCCTTGGAGTAATGTCTTCTCATGTCCTACGGAAGGATTTTCATTCACTTCATGTTTTAAAAAGCATCTTTGCAACTGTAAGAGTCAAATAATCTTTTAAATTAAGCATAGATTCTTGATCATTTAGTAGTTCAATTTTTCAAAGCACAGATTTGCTTAGCTGTCAGGCACAGCTGCAACTGTGTAAATGTCAACTCTCACTTTGCCAGGTTCAACCCATTAGACCCATATCAAAATGATAAGCCATTTTCAACCAAAATGTTTAGCAAAAAGGCTGATTTTTAAATGGCATACATTGTGAAGTTCTAGTTGGGGAAAAAAAAAAAAAAAGCCATATCCCCCAATGTAGATTTTTAAGTGTAAAATATACTTCTAAGCTTTCCAAAATGAAGGTTTTGTTGGATATGTAAGAGTACTGTAGCACTGATTCTCCTATTTATGGCTTTGTTTTCCTCTTTACTTGAAAAAAAAAAACAATTCTGTGCCCCCTTGCAAGTAATTTATACCAAAAATAACTCAGTCCTATGTAGAAGTCCTCCATATGGGACGGGCATGCTAGATAGCCACAGTGCAAGGTCTCTGAACGTGGCGAATATCATAGACAAGAAGTCCTGCAGGTGTCAAATACACAAAATATCATCTGTAAGTTGGAGAATTCAGCCTTTAATTTGTAATACATTGAAATTGTGGTGTTATTCATGCCTAAGAAATGTTTTGAGAATGATGCATGCAGTGGAATCTCATTAAAGATCATTAGCTCGTTATTCTCCAAGCATATAAGTTGAAGGTGGAAATGTCCCACAGAGTGATACAGCCTTCCCTTTTCAGCAGAGGCTGCACTGCAGAACTCTGTAGCGAGCTCCAGTCGGTAACTCCGACTTGGTCACTTTGAATATTTATATAATACTCCATTCAACGTTTCTTGCTGTCCCAAACATGTTACTGCAAACATGAAACTACCTATGATTAAGTGATCTAAGTTTAGTTTTATATTTTCACTTGTGTAACAGCAGAGTCCAGGCTTAGTTTGGCTGGGCTTCTTGCAAATACATAAAAAGAAAAGCCTCTACCCTGAGGATGCTGCGTTCTCCTTATTCTTGTGTCCCATGTATGGGTTTACCCGCTATTGTTGCAAGTCTACAGAGTTCAGAATTATGTGATTTAGTGTAAGTTTGCAACTGAATCTCCTTCTCTGTTTTCTGAGCCCAGTTGAAATACATCTTGCTAACTAGAGGCACTTCCTGAAAGGACACCCCAGCACTGTGCAGACCACGTTTGCGCTACCTGTTCCTTTAGTGAGGATACACAGTCCCTGGAGCTTCTTTCTAGCATCTGGCCCTGTAGCCTCCCTGAGCACAGTAGGGTGTTACGTGCTGCCAGCTGTAGGTGCTGAAAATCACGTCACCACATTGAACCTCGGGTGATCAACAGGCCACAGGGTAAACTCGGTGGACTGCCTTTCACTTAACCCTCTTCTCCTATATTTGGAAAGAAATCCAGATAACAGCCTCATGGTCTAATATTTAAGTTACTAAGGAAACAAAGAAAATACTGTAGTCCTCAAGTCACAGTCTCTGAGTCTTAGTGAATAGCCATATAAATGGTAAGCGCAGGAGATGCAGTTACAATTGCTTGTAACGGGGCTGATGGCACTCGACTGTATTGCCTTCTTGATTTAGTAGATTTGACTTCTACATTTTCACACAATGACCTAAAAGAAATATTATACCCCAGAGTAACTTTGAAATTGTTTGTTTAAATTAACTTTCATTTGGATTTATGCTTAATGAAATCTTCAGAGATGTAGACAGCTCCTCTGTAATGAAATGCTGGCTCTTTGAACCAATGAACAGGGTTGCCAAACTGTAAGGATTCCTCTCTAAACGAGTGGGCTTTTATAATGTTACACTTGGGTGGCACAAGCAGAGTGCTAGATGATTAGTTTATGGTCTAGATCATTGTATTTTTATTACACTCATAAAAACTGTGTTTCTCCTCATTTTCGTAATGGCTTCAATGAGCTTCTATACCTTCTAGAGGCACATTAAATCGTTATGTGATGAAAGTACTGATTTAGTGGGGCTAGTTTGAAAGTAAGATACATGTTTTGAATTCTTATCTTCGTCTGATTGCAGACTTTAAAAAAAAAGTGAAACTGTGTTGGAATGAATGAAATCTGTATCATCTTCTTTACATGCAGAGAAGATTTCCAGCTGTGACCTAAAACAAGTACAAAAGCAAAAAAAAGAGATAAACTATAAATCTGCATCTGTATATAAAATGAATTACATATCAAATAAAAGCATTTTTGCTGTTTTTGTGGCATTGAGAGCCTTTTACAAGAGTATGGGTGGATTACAGAGGTTTTGATTAAAAAATCCTTTTAAGGAACAAAAAGAAAAGAAGAAAGATTATTTTTTGTTCCTTACATTCAACTATAATTTGTTTCCTCCTGATTCTGTCCCAAATTATAAATAGCCCTACTTTGTGCAAACCCTAGCTTCATTTCTATAAAGAATTCTAAGCTGGTTTTAAAAGATGTTTTAATTATATTGCGTAATGAAAAAGAAGAAAAATATTTTTTTGTTTCTATATATGCAAGCTGTTCTTAAAAGAGAAGACAACATCATTATCCATGAATGGAGAACCTTTTGATTTGATACATAATTGAAAAAAATAATCCTTGTATTGAATGTATCATCTCATCTTTGCACAGTTTAGACAAAGGCCTTTTCTGTTTACAAAATTTACATGTCAATACAGTTGCTTATAAATATTTCTGTGAAATAAACATAACCCTCCACAAAAAGAACAGTTTATTCTTCATTCAGTAATTTTATAGGCTAGCAAAAAGACAATGAAAGTTGTATGCAAATATAACATCAATGTACAGCATAATAATAACAGTTTTTAGTGATTATGCGGCATGGTATTAATTCCTAGGAGGCTTTTTGTTCAGCCGTGAGCTGCGTTTGGAACACAGATTCGCCCGAGCGAATTCTGCCTGTTCTGCTTTTGGGGGGAAACGTCCCCAAATCCTGGGGCTGAGGAGGTGCCCTGGCTTCCTGCACCCGCTCGGTGGCCGGGCTGGATTATTAGCAGATCACGCTGCTGGCCAAGAGCCGTGATTTTCCTCTGTTGCTGCTGTACCTGTGCTCGGAGAGCGCGCCGTCTGCAGGGTGGGGTGCACTGCTTCCTTCTACCTCTAGCGCAAAAAAGGGAGGGAGAAAGAGAGCAAGAAAAAGAAAGGAAGGAAGGAAAGAAAGGGTGGAAGGGAGGAGGAAAGAAAAAGGAATGAAGGGCGAGAAAGAAAAGAAGAGAAAAGAGAAAAAGAAAAGAGAAAAGAAAGGAAAGGAAAGGAATAAGAAAAGAAAAGGCAAAAGAAAAAAGAAGAGAAGAGAGAAGAGAAGCGAAGAGAAGAGAAGAAAAAGGAAAGGAAAGGAGAGGAAAGGGAAAACAAAAGAAAAGAAAAGAAAAGAAAAGAAAAGAAAAGAAAAGAAAAGAGAAGAGAAAAGGAAAAGAGAAAAGAGGAAACAAGGAAGGAATGAAGGAAAAGAGAAATGAAATGAAAGAAGGGAAAGAGAAACGAACAAAGAAGGACAGAAAGAAGTAATACACATCTGCAAAAAGCCTTTCCTTTTTGGAAGAAAGATTTCTCTGTCAGACATGTTTCTGGAAGAATCGTTTCAGTTGTGGTTTTGTTCTGCCTTTTCCTTCTCGCTGTTGTTCAGCTGCAACTTTCCCGGCTGTTCCAGGTAGCTCGGTGGTTTCCGCGGCCGGGCAGCTTTTGCTGCGGCAAGAAGGCGGCTGAGGAGACAAACCGCGTCCAGCCCGTGCTCCTTTAGGGGTCGATATGTTGCTAACGACGTGTGTCCACGCTGCTTTAGTATTAAATATCAAACACCAAGTAGCTTTGTCTTTTGAAAGCATTGCTCAGTGTTTCCTTTGTGGATCTGGAAGTTTGAAAGAAAAGCAGCTGAACGCACTACTGGGAGTGAGGAGAGATTTTGTAAAAAAACATGGATTGAATTTGTTGGAAATTCTTTAATACTTCATGGAAGCGTGCAAAATATGGTGCCAGTTTATTCAGGGATTCGAAAGCAGCTGCAGAGTAAAAGTGTCTAATGAAAATGAAATAAATTTCCTGTGAATGGAATAAATTTTGATTGTGTGTCTGAGTGCAGTAATTATACATGTCACGCAGTAATTAGGCAGTCACAATGTGGCCACGGTGTCTTTCTTTGTCTGCAGATGGTCTGGGAGAACGGCTGTGTCGTTATTGTCATGCTGACACCCCTTACAGAAAATGGCATCAAACAGTGCTACCACTATTGGCCAGATGAAGGGTCAAATCTCTACCACATCTACGAGGTACTTAGGCAAAATCTCTGCTTGTCAATGTGACAGTAAGTGCGTGGATTGATTTCATACAGGGCAAAATATTGCTTAAGCCGATCTAACCTGTAAAGTGAGCCGAGGCCCCTTAAATGCCCTCGGTGTGCCTTCGAGTCGTTTTAGATTTGAGGGAAATTTGGTGTAATTTTAGTAGCAAGAGAGTTTGCATTGGATAACATGTAGTCAATAATGAGCCAAGTGTTACAGTGAAAAAAGGAGAGACAATAACTTTGTCTTTAAAATGGCTGTGCTCGTGATTAAAATATGGAAGCATTTATTTGTACTATAGGAAAATAGTGTGTTTATGACTAGTGAATTTGGCCTTAGGAAAGCTATATGTATATGTTCATTCAAAGGCCAATATGTAGCTTTAGTAATTGGTGCTATTGATTTTTACCTTATGCCTCAGTTGCAACAAAAATATACATATATATTTATTTCTTGCTTTATGAATCTGGCCCAAAATATCAAATCACGCAGTTTTATTGAAATGTAACGTTGACAATGGTGTCATATTTTTCCAGATGTCCAGCTGAATAGATGAGGAAAAAAATACCACAATGGCCCAATATAAAGAAAAACTAAATGTGAAGAATTATAGTTATTTATAAGAACATATGAAAAAAATTTAATTTTCTTAAAAGATTAACCATGCAAATGAGCTGCATATTTTATGCTTAGTTTTCTACATAGCAAAAAAATTGACTTCTCATGTGAATTGAATTGTTGAATGTAATTTTTAAGACCACTCAGATTGTCCTGAGCATGCACTGTGAGCATTTCAAGTAGAAGGTGACTGGCAGCTTAACATATTCTCAGGCATTGTGCCTTTTAGATTGAGATTTAGATTTAGCTATAAAAGTTCATTATAGTGATTTTTCAGTTTGCAGTAAAACTGCCAAGAATTTTTTAATGTTTCTCAAGAAAATAGCAATGGCAACTAAACCCTTCTTGAAAACAACTACGATTGCTAAATAACAAATTATTTCTATAGCAGTGGCCCATTTGCTAATAAAAATACAGCTTTATTGTGATTCGTTCCTTCTAGACATCCATTTGATTTTGAAGATGCTGCTTGCAACAGAAATTCCTGACTTGCGTTTGCTCCTTCCTGTGTGCTGTAGGTGAACCTGGTCTCTGAACACATCTGGTGCGAGGATTTCCTCGTGAGGAGCTTCTACCTGAAAAACCTGCAGACAAACGAGACCCGGACAGTGACGCAGTTCCATTTCCTTAGCTGGAATGATCAGAAAGTTCCTGCTTCTACAAGATCACTTCTGGATTTTCGCAGGTAAAATGCAAAGTGTAACAGTTTATTTCAGATAACGGCAGTTTGAGGAACCGAAGTAGCTTTGCTTCTAATTGTCCTTTAATTATTTCTGTTTTGAAAGGGTCTGATGCCACAATGATACAGTAACAGAAAACTGGCAAGCAATCTGCAGCATATAGGTTGATTTTTAGTGTTGTCTCACCAAAACCTGTTGCTTGGTTTTAAGACGTACTCCTTTCCCATCTAGAGATCGATGCACTTACTCCCTTTGTACAGTTTTTCTGTGCTTCTGTATTTCTCTGTTCTACAAATGTTTACCTGATCTGCAACTCCAAGGCATTTTGTGTGGCTCCTCGATGATCCTTGTTGCGGGAATCTCACAAATAAATTCGGTAGTATGAACACAGTAAAGAAAAACCTAAGCGCAATCAAGTCATATGGCAGCGACGGCTTTCCAGTGGGAGCGTTGGCTCGCAAGGATCGAACAGTCAGGACACTAGACTTTCTGTGGGTGAAGGAAGGTGCAAATTTGAGGAAGCACGTGAAAATATCAACAAAGTACACCCTCTGGAATTGTTAGGAAAGTGAACAGGGCTTTAAAATATAAATACACATAGGCAAAAAAAAAAAAAAAAAGAGTCCCTACCACCTTCTAATGTTTGCTCTGTCTATCTATATTTTAATTTGAAAATTAAAGCTGCACCTGATAAATATTGGCATGGAATAATCTTCATTTGATTGCAGATGGCGCCCAGTACAGTGTGTGTAGGTGTTAACACATATCAGCTAATGCACAGCGCTGCGCTTACACCTAACGAAAAGCATCTCGGCGAGGTCTGGGAAGCTGGGTCCGAATCCGCCAGCGGCCTGGGGGATCGCATGGTTTTCCTCCCCGCGCTGCAATATTACCTGCAAACCCCTGAAGCGATTATAAGGGGCTCCTAAGGTCCAAACTTGGTCTTTCTATAAGCACTCGTAGCTCTGACTGCTGCCAGTCGGAGTGGCGCAGATGCAGCTGAGGGGACGGGCTGCCTTATGTCCACCTGGAACGGGGCACATGCTTGTCTGCTGGCCAATTTTTGCCCTTAAAACTAAGGGCTAAATGCCATCCTTCATCCGTCAGTATTCTCTTGCATATTACAAGGATTTCAAAGCAGAGGGAAATCACACTTTGCAAGTCAAATAACGGAGTGCAGCTACTGAATCTGTATGGGCTGTGGCTAGGTAAGAGTATAAGGATGTGTCTCAGTACAAAAGTGATAGGGGAGGAAGGAAGCACTGGCGTAAGGATGGAGTTGAAACTGTAATTGAATTTTCAAGGTTTTCTTCTCTGGGTTCAAATACAGACTTCAATGTAATTTTTATAGGTTGATTTTTCCTTTGGCGTGGTACTGCAGAAGCTGCCTATAGTGGCTTTCTGTAGAGGAAATTTGGAATTGATTCCATTAAGCCTTGAAGGTCTGCAGCGCTGATCAAACACAGCATCCGATTTTGCTCTTTGAAAGTTAGCGGAGAATTTGCTCTTCGTTGTAACTAGAGTAAGAACGAACCTGTACAGCCAGGTCTCCTCACATGCTGAGCACCTCGTCTTGTTGGCTTCAGTAAGAGTCGCGGTCCCTGCGGGGACCACCGGATTGGGTGTGCACTAAGTCATAGTCCACATCGCCGAGAAAACACAGGCTAGGATGAACTTCTGCAAGGATTAACTGGCCGTGCTGCAGAAGCGTTGCGCAGTGTTTGGAAAGGCAAAATCATAACTAGGTAGGAAAATAGTTCAGATGACATTCTTCCTATTTGAGGCAAGTATGGGAATGAAACTATTAAGACTTAATTGAATCCTGAGTGTTCATTACAGTCCAGTTGAGGGTACCATAATCATTTCCTAAGTGCAGATTTTGTACTGTGATCTTGTAATACTGAATGCATAATAAAATTCCTTCTGGAAAGGAATTTTGGCATGCACAAGAGCTGGTCTATGAATCTCAGTTTTCTTGGTCATCTGATGTTGCTGTTTTTTTAATGACAAAGCTAATGCATTACTGCTGAAATAATGTATTTGAAATTCCTTTATAGAGTAAATATTTTGCACCCAAAGCTTCATTTTTAAAGTCTAACCTCTGCTGAATTACGACAACTGAGTGATAAAGCCCCCAGAATGAATGTCTGACAGAGTACTACCATACTCATAGTAAGGTAGTGCTAGGAAGGGGCTCCTCTCATTTCTTTTAGTATCTATGTTTTTATGTGCATTCAGTGTGTTTGTATATATATATATGCATATGTGTGTATATTTATATATTCACATACATATATGAAATTAAGCATATACATAACCAACCCTCTATTTTTTTATAATTCATCACCAAGAAAAATTGGATTCCCAAAATTACCTTGCCCAGAGTCGGTGGAAATACAGACCTTCTCATTTTTATTAAAGTAAATTTTGCAAGTCTCCTTGAAAACTGAAAGATTACATTTCTCTTACTATGTATCAGACAGTGTTTTAGATGATTTTGCATTTAGCAGACACCTTAAACCTAGAGGAATACTCTATCATACCTTAACAATGTAGGTATAAATTGCCAAAAAGAGATTATTCTACATATTTTTTAAAAATCTGTACAAAATACAGTCCCTGAGAGGCGAGGCTACTACAGAAACCACTGGTCAGTTTTAACTGCTTCTGGAGTCCTAATTTCATTTTGAACAATAGACCAATCATTATTGCTCTGGACTAGCTTGTTAGTCATGCACTGATATGTGTAATTAAATATTTCTTGAGCCCAGAGGGAGCACATTTACACTTTAAAGAGGGACTGCTAAGCTAAAAGATAATTAGCATCACATGTGAGGGCTTTGCTTAAAATATATATCTATTATGCTATCACTTCTTGCTGTGTGCAATGGCATTTACTAACACTGCTCACTTTAAAAACGGACAAATTCTTATTTTGCCAGCTAATTAGCGGTTGCCAGTGTCATTTTTGTGATGTTGCAGCTAGTAATATGAGCCCAGTTGCATAGTCACAAAAGTGATCATTGGAAACTGTGACTCTGCTGCAGGGACAATGTGGGAAGCCCCTTTTCTGAGCCTCTAACGACCTCTGACTTTTGCTTGCTGATGGTTTGCATGACGATTTCTTTTTCACTCAATGAGCCAAGGGTTGGTTTGTATTACTAATCATTCTTTCTGAGTTAATTCTTCCTGTATATGTATATATTTATATATATATAATATATATTCTCTTAAACATTCGGGACCTTTGCTAACTGGTGAATTTTCAGCTCCCTCTAATTAGCCGCAGCTAAGAATGAAACGCGATGTTGCTGCACTTCTAAATATTTTCCTAAGCTATATATAGACAAAGCTATGAACCAGCTGGATTGCAACTCTTTGTTTTAATGTGTTTTCTGAAATGTGTGATAATGAAAATGTTTGAAATGCCTTTAATAAAACTGACAAACATACGGTGTCTCTCTCTAACATGCGTCTCTGGCTGTGTCTGATTTGCTGATAGGCTTAGTTCAATTTTTTCCTTGGAGCTATATTAGGGCTTTAGTAGGAGGCTAGTCACAACATGCTAATGCCATATTAGTGGTGCCACGCAACGAACAAAGGAACCACACAAGCAGAAAAAGAAATGGTAAATGCCCTTCTCTAGTTATTAGCTTTTATGTAATACTTTAAATGCAGAAGCTACTCTCTACCAGAGCACAAGAAGCAGGGGAGAGGGGGTGACCAGCTGCACGTGGGAGAATGCAGACTTATTGTATCAGGTGGTGTTTCAGACATTTCAAATATAATTTACTGCACAATAGAAGAAAACAGGTATCGGGTTTTATATTATATACAAAGAGTTGATCCTCAGATATGACCATCAAGAATTAAATGATTTGTTCATGAGCCCTACTGCAGCTTTAAAATTATATAAATATGTAATTTAGAAGAATAAAAAATATAAATTATGTAGAAGGTATAAGTTTTGCTTGGTAGTGTCTGCATAGATATTTATTTATGGACATATAAATGGGCCATTCAGTTTCCAACATCAGGTACTTCTCAATGGCTTATCACCTATTTCATGTGAACTAAGTTGTTCTCTCACATTAATTACTTACATAGAAAGAAACAGAGACACAGAAAGTTTCTGACTGTGATTTACATATGTGAGGGAAAGAGCAAGAATTGTGAAAAATCCTGAATTCTAATATTTGAAATGAATCATTACAGGAGCTTAGTGCTGTTATCAAGTGTGCTGAGAATCTTAAACAATAAAAAGCAGAATATAAAAGTATGGATTCTTAGGACATAACCAACATCTCCGTAGCCTGTTTGAGTTGAGTTCTAGGTATCCATACAGGCTCCCTTTTGGATTAGAAGTTTAGATCTCTTCAGGCTATATTGTATGCAATATTTAAAGATATATGCATGTTTTCACAGCACAGATGTTACTGAATGGATGAACAGCCAAGAACTAAATGATTCATTAGGTTAGCTATGCTTTAAAATTCATAATAACGTAATACCACAGTTGCGGCATTCGAAGAGCCCACTGGGTCAGCGCAGCAGTCAGGACGCTCTGCAACACTCACGCCAAGCTGGTGCCTCTAAGAGCATCTGGGCATCGCCCGGATGTGGAACAGTTTTGTTGGAGACCGTCTAGCTCCAGTAAATTCAAATATCTAACCAAGAAACGTGAAAGGTTTTGATTTCCTGAAGAAACGCTCTCCCCTCTTACCCTTTATTCAGCTTGCCTTGTTAACAAGTGTGTGCATGTTTTATGTCTTGAGGCATGTAACATACTTCACATGTGAAACACTCCAGAGCAGAAGAGAAGGTTTGGGATTTGGGTTTTGTAAGGCAATTTAGGTAGATTTAAACCAATTTTGTGGGCTATGTTCAGAATCTTAGACCGAGTATCTTAGTTTGCTTCAGTGCTAGTTATTCCTTCACCGAGTGCAGGTAGCAGCAGGTCTGTTCTGAAGCTTTTGGCTTCAGGGGCATCCTCTTGCCACAGTGATCTTGAACCAGGAAGCTGGAGAAGACAATAATATGTAGATGTTAAGTCTAAGACCTTTACACTCAAATCCAAGCAGTAAAGCCTACTGATGGTTTTAGTTATTTTTACACTGAATAAAATACATTTTAGAAATTTGTGAGAAGCTTTTCTGAAGGTTTGTTATTTGCTGTTCTGGAGAAAATTTGTTGTACAAATAAGCACACATTATACAAAGTATACTGGAATGCCCATTTTTAATTTTGGATTCAGTTTGATGCTCCTCAGGTGTTTCTTTGGGCAAGCTCATGAGCTCAAAGTTAACCTCTAAAATCAAAGTATCCCATGATAATTTTAGTCTGGAAGTAACATATGAGATATTTGTGAGAAGAGGTTATTTATTTTGCCTAGCTAATAGTTGCAAAGAGATAGTTTGGGGAATTTTTACAATAGGAAAACAGAAACAAACTTCAAACAAGATTTCATATATAAAAATTGCTTGTTATGTTAGGAAATGATCAACCTATTTCTTTAAAGACTGCAATATTTACTTTTTTATTGCTTATTTTTGACAGTTGGTTAAAGAAACAGTTACATAATATATTTCATTAATTTTTTGTGTCTGTTTTATTGCAGAAAAGTAAACAAGTGCTACAGGGGTCGCTCTTGTCCAGTAGTTGTTCATTGCAGGCAAGTACAATTTCTAAAATAGCTTCAGAGAGATTTTTATGTGTAAGAATATAATATAAATATAATGAAAATGGGAAATTAAAGCCTTAGATGAATCACTAAGCATATAGTAAAGTATGGCAAAGATATTACATATAATTCATCTGTTTTTAATGCTAATTAACGCTTAGGGTCCATTTTCATAATAAAATTACCCTTTACTATGATTTTGTAGATGTTGTTTCACAAATCACAATCTACAGCCACCCTTCCAAATATACAAGCAATTTAATTTCATAAATTTACTTCAAAATTATGGTGGTCCCATGCATTGCCAATTTAGCCTTTTATTTTTATTAATTCTCAATTGTGTTTTATTTCTGATAAGAACGGGGCAATGTCAGGGAATGGAAAAGTACCCAGGGATTGAGTAATCCTTTAAGCATAGGTTATCTTTAGGCCTGACAGTCTGATGGAAGTAAATGAAAGCTATTGGACAGGTTGATATAAAACTTTACGATAATAATGTTAATAATTGTTTTTGCTGTTGGAGATTCTGAGATACAAGCAGAGTGTTGCACTTACCTATCTAAGAGACTCTTGGGGATAAGGAATATAAAAAATATTAATACGACTAAGAGGAAAGTTGCTTAACATGTGGTACTCCACTTTTCCCTTTTGGGAGTGTGGGAAGCGTTTCCTCACTTGTGTTCCCGCGAGCGAGGAGCAGGGCCACCCACCACCGGCTGCGAGGAGGCGCTCTGCAAGTGAGGAGGAAAAAAGAGAAATATTACTATTGCTTCCTTCTCTGTAAGAAGTGCTCTAGTAACCGATAAATAAAAAAACCCTCTGTCTATAGAGTCTTAACAAAAATTAAGTTTCCTAGCCTACCTATAAATGGAACACAATAACGTGTCACACTGTTGTATTATTTTTCTTTTCGTTAACTCTTGTAGACAAGTTGAGCTATCAATAAAAATAATGGCTTAATTAATAGAATTGCATGCCAGTCTAATTGGTCACACACGCACCTTGATAAAAATTTTGGGGTGGGAAGGAAAAAAAGGCTTTTACTTAAAATCTTAATTATGTTTGCTAACAGCAGCTCTAAAAGAGCATCACGCTGGCAATTACGAGCCCTCTCTGAGAGGGACACAAGCTGCATCCAGATTAGGGAGCTTTCCTCCTCCCAGGCTTGCTCTGAGGAAGGACCGATGCTACCCAAGAGTTAGAGCAGTTTCTCAGGAATTGCATGATAATATTTTTTTTCTGTTCATTGCAACTGAGGAAGAATAAAAGGAACGGGTAAAAATTAGAAAGAAATCGCTCCTAATTTTTCAAGTTCAGAAGGTTCATATCCCATTTTACAATGAAGAAAGACTACGGTGCCTTGGTAATCGAGTGTTCAGTTCTTGGGCAGGGCTGTGCATGGGTTGCCTCTGACAGCTGTGTTCAAGTGCAGTCTGCAGCTTTCGGGATGGTTCTGTGTGCTCTTTCTTCTTCAGTTCCCTTGCAGCTAGCTTATTTGATGCTTATTCATCTCATATCCAAGTGACTATAAGCTCATTATATATACACTTCATGCATAGAAATGGTGTCCTGTTGTAAGATTAGTGGCTTTTCCACTGCTCTTTCAAATATTTTCATTACATAAACACAACTCGGTTTAAAAATCAAAACAGATCCCTGTTATCCATGCAGACTAATAGCGAATCTCACGTGAATCTGCCGTTAAAATTCTCTGCCCCTCTCAGTGCCCTGCTTTCCCCCCTCGTTCTGTCCTCCTCGCCTTGTGCAACGCGGTGTAACGCCAGCGGCAGGGACCTTTGGCTGAGCCTGGATGCACGCTGATGGCCTTTATTTTTCTTTTTCCCTTTCTGTTGGCAGTGACGGTGCAGGAAGAAGTGGAACCTACATTCTAATTGACATGGTTCTCAACAAAATGGCCAAAGGTGAGAATCCAAAGCCTTGTACGTTCTCCGTCCTGAGAGATGTGGCTGCGTTGCCATGACAACCCGGGGAGCGATAGTCCCAGAAAGCCTCCGAATAAATTAGAGACAAATTGTGCTCGTTCCTGAAGTTGTATTTTCACGCTCGTAGTGATTTCGAAAGACGACACCAAAAGCAAACGCTTTATGAATGAGCAGATGTGTTTGTGCTGTCGAGGAGTATTTGCATTTTAACTGTATCATTTAAAATAGGTTTTGCAATTAAGGAGAAAAGACACCTTGTGGCTATGTAATCGTTGTTCAGCAGTTATCTGAGTTAGTTCCTGGGCTGCTTCTTGACTGTTACACAGTCAGCTGTCACCTCCACAGCAACAACAGCCAAATACTGTTACTTACCTTTCCACAGTTGTCCATTGCTACCACAGTGCCTAGAAGATCTGATCCTAGGTGAGGGTCCCATGTTCCGGGTGCTGCACAAATTTGTCTTTCAGAGCAAAAAGGCTGCGGTGAATAGAGCAGAAAACTGAAAATAATTTGGCCAGGGCTCTGCTCCCAGCTCCACTTGGTGTTGGACAACTCATCTAATTTTTTGTGCCTCAGTTTCCTAATTTGCGAGATGTACTTTTATGAAGTGTGAAATCGTCTTCCTCAGCATAAATATATGCTATTCCTTCTTAAAAAGAAAAATCTACAGATTCTCTGAGAATGAGACCTTGCTTTTTATTGACTAGTAGATTGTTCAAAGTGGGAAGTACGTAAGAGACTGTGAAATAATCCTTATATCTGAGAAATAAGCAACATACTGATTGCTGCACATAAATACTGACTGCTGCTTTCAAAAGGGAGGAGGGTAGAAGTAGATGTGTTAACCTCAACATATATTAAAGATACCATGGACAATTTTATTTGTAGATTGTACCTTCCCGCATGCCTTTGGCTATGTACAACAGTGTCATAGGAATGCATTTCCAGAGAAAGAGAAATCTTGTGTGGTTGGAAATAAGCAAAAAATAATCACTTGTCTTGCTTAATTCCTAAGCTTAATTCTTAACGCTACCTAGATCTGGCATGATGCCAGTGTTTGCATTAGAGGAAAAGAAGAATTAATTGCAATAACATATATTAGTTTATATAGAGAAATAATATTTATAATAACATTTAGTTATTCATCTTCCAATCACTTTACAACTGTTATTTGAAGCTTTTAACTTGGACGCAGATAGTTTAAAACACGCTCCGTGTTCTGCAGTCATCTGTTGCTTCCCGAAACTTGTGTATCCCGGGTTGGGGGGGGCGGCGATGTGTTGTTCCTCTGCACAGAGGAGTTCAGCATTTTTTTCCTGCCCTTATTCTGGCTTTTTGTATGTCTCGTCAAACACAGGCATAACAGGGCACGTGGAGCTCGCTACTGATCGTAGAAGAAGTTGCATGCCCGTCTTCTCCTCAGCACTGTCCTGCAAATTTTCTAGTGGAATAAAATTTTCATTCTCATTGGAAAATAGGTTTTCATCGGGGCTGTTTCAGATCCTTGGCGTGTGTCTCGCGACTGCGCAGTCTCTAAAAATGCAGGCGATGGTACCTAGTAAAATTATCGTTCGCATTTGTTAGCTATTCGTTCGGCTCATCTCGGTCTGCAGCGACGACAAGCCGCAACGCAAACCAGGTTTAAAGTGCGTGCAGTTTACTTGCAGAAAGAAGCAAACGCGAAGCATTTTCCAGCTTTGGGCTTTCAGCCACTTAAGGAAGGGTTGACTTTGCTGTAAAAGCACTGAAGAATGCCATTTATTGCCTCCATTGTACCATGTAATGTCAAATTCCACTTTAAGTGCGGGCTTAGCCGTTCACAATGCGCGACAAGTCATGTGAAACCGGCCGGAGAAAGGCGTCGCGGGGCTCTCGCCCAGCGGCCGCCCCCGTTCCGCTCCCGACCCGCTCCCCTCCGCCGCCGGGGCCGGGCCGCTGGAAATCCCCTGACCTGGGGCTCCGGCTGGGCTTTACAGGGAAGATCAAAGGGCGGAGCGGGCCCGCGGCCGCGCCGAGGTGGGCCTTTCCCAGGCTGTCACGCTGCGCGGCCGCCCGCGGCTTTGTTCCGGCGGGAGCCGCGGCCCGGCCTGGGCGGCCGGGGCCCTCTTTGTCTGCCCTGAGAAGCTGGAGGCCCAGGTTGAGGATCCAGTGTTCGTCAAATGATCAAAGGGGCCCGGAGCCCTGGACATGAAATCTTTCTTTCCATTTCCTTTTCTTAAAGAATGAATTGCACGAGCAGCGAAGAATGCCATTTCCAAAGCTTTTATGTGAAGTGCGAGGACTAACTTTAGAGTCCTTCAGTTCTGAACAGAAAAATGTAAGTGCACTTTCAATCTGGGCCCAGCTGCAAGGCCAGCATCTAGTAACATTTCTTTCAAAAAGGCTTTTAAGGATTAAGGCCTTCAGTTCTTTAAAAAAAAAAAAAAAAAGAATAAACTTAGAATAATTTGAGTTTCTTGTTCCACTGCCTGGTTTATTAGAAAGTAGACAATAATGCATTTTTAAATCAAAGTAAATAGAGGAGTACTTAGTTTAGGCAGTGGGAAAGTAGAAAGCAATCAATAAATGCTTTGGCTCTTTAGTGGGTTTTTTAATAGGGCAGATTTAGAAAAGGAGCTCCCTTTTCATGTAATGATTTACTTTCCTACGTTCTCGTAGACAGTTAACTGTAAATGCCTTTGTCATTAGCGATTTTTTCTCCCAGTGCTCATTGAATTAGTGCTAGCACTTATTATAGAAATTCATATTTTCTACAGTCGTGCCTGTTGCCACATCTCCTATCACTTTTTAGGCCAAAAATCAGCCAGCAAGGAGGCCGTCGGTAGAGCCTGCCGGCGGCAGCAGGGGCGCCCGCAGGCGCCGCGTGCCCCGCGCGCGGCCCTTGGAGGAGGCCCCAGCGCCCGGCTCCGCCCGGCCTCCTGAAGGATTGCCTGTGGGGTCGAGGTTTTGACGAGTTTCGGTACCCTCCGTGCGAGAGCCCTAACGGCCGCCTCTGCGCGCTCCAGCTGGCCGCGCCGCGTGGTGTTACTGGATGCTGGAGCGGTGGCTCCAGAGCAGCGATGGCTGGTCACTGCGGTCACTTCGGTATCGTGTCGGTGGGAGGTGTCCAGTGTGAGCGTGTCCTTCTGTCCAGCTGTGCCGGGACCGTGGCACTATTATTTATCACGTAGTGTATTGCTGTCGTTATTTTTAATACCGTACTCCATGTGCGGAGGAGCTCTGCAGCCCTGATCCTCTACCCCTCAAAGCAGTAATGAAAACCGAGCAGTGCAGAGTGTGACCTTACAGGAACATGTTTAAATATTGATACTACTTCCTAATGAATGTTAAAATTTTAAGACAGTTACCAAAGTCACCTCTAATTTCCCTTGCAGACAGCTTAAGACACACTTTAGTGTTCGAGTGAGAAGATTTCTTTTAACTCTATGTGTGCTTCATGATTTGGATAAGGACTGAAAATGATAAATGCATTGTTTTTCTGTATAAATATTTTTCTGTATAGCAATGCTTGCTGCACTTTTGACGCAGACTTTTTCTGCGGCTGATTTCTGCTAAAAATTTTAACATTCTTGATGTATTAACAAGTTTTATCCTTTCTTACTATGGAGGATAAACTAATTTAGATTCGTTTACTTGATATTCCTTCCTCACTCCAAACTCACAGTAACTCTGAGCTGATCAGCTTTTTCCCCTTCTTTTGTGGTCTAGAAAAATCTTGAACATTTTCTTCCTTCTCATCTTTCTTGCAGCCTTATTGTAAAGACTAAAAGTTTGATATATTACAAGACATTGTTATTGAGCATGACAAAGAGAAGAATGAGTTTATGGGTCTTCCCACTTTCATTTTTCTGAACTGTGAGGCTTGGATAGTGTAGGTAATAGTTTGATTTTTAGATGCTAATCCAGCTACCAGCTGTTTGAGGTTTGCTGACCACCCATTTTTTTGTGTTTGAACTAGTTGGAGTGAGATGAGACGAAGCGAAGGCAAACATGAATTCTAAACGCCTTGTAAAGTATTGATTTCAGAATTGCAAAACCCAGCAAAAAAAGATTTGATTTAGCAAAGGCGATCCAGTGGTTTCTTCTCCCACATTCAAAAGCATGGATTATAACGGATGAGTATGCACGCGGTGGCCTGGGCTGGCTGAGGAGGTCCCTCCCCTGGTCCTTTTCCTTGTCCCCACCACACTATTGTGTGAGGGTCTGGTGAGTCAGCTCCTGAGCAGATGCACGGTATAGCATGACATTTTAAGGCAAAACAAAAGATTCCTTAATTCGCCTTCTGACTCATCACAGTCAAATGATTTTGGCTAATCTGAACCCTTGCTGAGGTTTTGCTCATCTGCTACGTGGATTGAACAATCATAATGAAGTTGTAGGGCAAGCGCCACTCTAAAAGGATTTTATGAAAGCAAATGCTTGCCATATTAGAGTTAAAATGGATTCAATCTGCTATTTTTTGAGTCTTGGCTCAAAGACTTGGGAAATTCTATTTTTCAATTGTACTGATATAAGCCTGGAGCACCTTCCTGGACATCATTTATTTCTAACATACTCTGGGTAAATGAGGGAATATTATTGGAACCCAGGGTCCGGTTTCTTCGGTGAAAGTAAAATTTAACATACTATATGCTTCTCACAGTAGCTAAGAGAATATATAGTGTAAAAGAGATTAGTTTTTTTTAAAAACGTTAATGTTAAGAGTTAAGAAGTAGAAACAGAAATAGCTGGAATTCTTGGAGAAACTTTATGGTAGAAAAATTCCTAGTATGTGTTTATTTTCATTTGCTAAGTTTGAATCTGTGCAATGCTAATCCTGGCAATTTGGAGAGCTAGATTTAGATGATTACTCTAGGGGAAAAATGCAGGCCAGGGAAGCCCAAAGTTGGTTTATGCACTACTGTGCCCTCCACAAGATCAAATCTTAGCAGTAATGTTCACCATGTAATTCCTGAAATGTTCCTATTTCAGTTCCTGAAAAAAAGTTCTTTGTGTCTACGCAAACATATCATATGTTGTAAGGGCAGTTTTTCAAATGAGCTGCATTTATGTATTGTAACTTTTATGTAATGAGTTACCCTGGAAACACAATTAGGCAAATAGTGCTCGTTCTTGCAGGCTTTCCCAGAAGATAATTAATCACAATGAGAGCTGGGCCCCCAGCTTCAGCAAAAGCGGGTAGTGAATGTATAGGACGGTTTTTTACGGTAGAACCTGTGATGATCAGGGAGCCCTCACTATTTAGAACAAGCTGTTTAAAACAGTATTCAGTTGTTGCCTTTGCAAAACACATTTTGATGCATAGAGCTTTAAAGCTATTGACATTATAGAGTCATCAATTAGCAGTTCATCAAATGAACATCTATAAAAACACCTAGCATATTTGACAAGCTTCTGTGGTAAAATGAACTGGTGACCACTGCAAAGGTGGTGTTGGTTGGTGTTTTCTAGTGTGTTTTGTGTGGACTGAGTTTTTAGATGGTTTCCTTTATGGTCTGTAGAGGTTTAAAACAAAAAGCAAACAAGTTATTGATGTAATTTTTTTTTTCTTTTTTAAATAGTTTAGTGCATATACTGACAGAGATTACGCTAAAAGAGACACATTTTTTCACTGTTTTGCAGTTTTGGGGATTTTATTAGAAAAGAATTGGGACTAGGAAAGTATGGTAGAAAGCAAACCTAATTATTCAGAGTTTGGGGGAAATGAATTGCGAAGAAAGACTGAGCAGACATGGACTATTCCTTGGGAAAAGGAGCACAAGGGGGGGTCCCCATAGAGCGTTAGAGGACCCTGAAAGGAATGTATTGATGTCAATAAGCAGCTTGAGATAGTGACTAATTTGAAAACAAGAGGTCATTGACTGAAACTCAGGAGGAGACAAGTAGATAAGGAATTTGGGCAGCATTTTTTCACACAATGGGTAGGTTAGATTGTGGAAAAGTGGAAAAGCTGGTCATAGAAATACTGTGCTATCGGTTCAAGAAGCAGCTGGGCAAATGTTTGGAAAAGGAGGTTTATATACAGACTGGAGAACTACTTTTTTTGTAGTTAATCTTATGCAGCAGTCCATAGAGGGATTGAAGAGAAGAGATTTGATGAGAAGAGTTTATTTGACCAGATGGTAGTCTTCTGGCTGTTAAGGATACAATATATATTAGCAAACTAAAATGTAATTATTCCACAACTTCTATAGCTGGACCAGTTCTGTCACTTTTATACGTAAACTCTATTAAAGAATGAATCTGTAATAGTTGCATCTTTTATTCAGCTAGATCTTTGTACTGTCTTGTGAAATCACTGCCACCTACATGCAACATAAAATTAGAGTAACATAAAATGTAGTTCTTACAGTTTAATAGATTCACGTGGGCGAGCTGCTTCTGCACCCCCTGCAAGGTAAATTCACGTTTTCCAAAGGGAACTCTTCAGATTTTTTAGGGCAAACTGAGGAACATTTTCAGAAGTGTGATTTTGAAATCAGCATCCTAACCTTATTTGTGTTTGATTCAGCACGTGGAGATGAACTGCCTTTGAAGTAGTTAGCTTGTAGTTTCTGGAAAAGGTGCTAAAAGAAGCACATTGCGTATCTGTAGTATACAGGAGCTGATATTAGGGAATGTATGTAGGCAGCAGCAACACAGCCACAATTCTTTCGGAGCGTCATTACCCTTTGTGTGTGTCTGTATGTGTGTGTAGGTTAAATCTAGGTGTGCATACTAGTATTTTCTACAATGACTGTAAGTGAATATGGGATATTTTATCCGATGTGAAATTATCTTCTATTTCTTAAATGTAATAATTTAGGCATATTCTTGTTTAAAAAACTGTGCACTTTTAACTCCTGGGCAGGCTGGGGGAAAATCTAGATGTAAAAGAGAGACAATTCCTATACAAAGTGAAGTATTCGCAGGCACAGTGGAAATGCGAGTGGGGCCTCAAATTAGCATCCATTTGCTTCAGTTACAATGTGTGCTTCCTGCGTGTTCCTATGGATCTCCAGTTTGCTTTAGCAGAAGTTGTAGAATTGACAATAAATGCATCTCTCCGGTTACCGTTTCTTTCTGCGCTGACAGAGGATATTAGCTGAGGAACTGATGTAACAGTAGTGAATTTCTGTCGCTGCAAGACTGTCAAAATCGGTATAAGCTCAGATACGATTTTTGACTGTATCAGTTCTAAAAAATCAGGCAGTTCCTAGATCCTCCATCTTTGGTATCAATTTCCTTTGAATTGCATAGTGATAAAGTCATAGGGCTTGCATTTATTTATTTGTACGTGCAATATTCAATTGCAGTTTTCAAGTATCAATGTAAAATCTATAAACTACAGTAAATTATGTAATGTATACTGTGCACATGTGTGTGAATGTCAAAATTCATTACTTTCCTTTTATTATTTATTCCCTTCTCCATTTGCATGCTTGTTTTACCTGCTTTTTTTTTTGTTTGTTTGTTTGTTTGTTTTTTAGTAAAGCTAGTTAAATGTTAATTTGGGTTAGTTTTTAGGTTTATAGAAGCAGTTGCATATTTTGACTGAGGTTACAGACATACAGCATTCACGACATTACAGTGTCCATCTCACATACATGCAGATCTCAAACCCCTCTTAGATTTAGCAGATTATAGCATTCATGGAACGGACCATGAAATACTCTCATCTTCTTTGGCCCAGTGTTGCAGTACAAAAACTCATTTCTGTTAAACCCTGGTTGTTTCAGCTAGCTTTAGCAATATAAAGCATCTAGCATTAAGAATCTAGCCTAATCTAGTTGTCTAGGTCTTCTCAGTAGTCGTTGGAGAATGATATGTGCCTCTGGAGGGTAGTTCTCACGATGAATAAATTACCTTCCAGAGCTTCCTCTCTCCGTTGGCTGTCGGGAGGCTAGATGACTAACTCAGCTTCTAGCTTCAAGGATGACTGGAGTAGATGAGATGAGGCTGGGCCTTTGAGACTAAGCTAGTTAGTAAATATTACTGGTATGTCATTAAAACTAATGGTCAGTGAAGAAGTGGTGTTACATTCCCCCTAGTTATGACCCTTTCTTCTTTAATCAGATTGAGTTTGTCCCTCATAAGACGTGATTAAATGTTTCCCTGCAACATTAAGTACTTGATGGGGCAACGCTAGAGCTGCGACGTGAGCAGTCCTTGCAAAGTTGTCGCTGGGAAGCTGGCGGCGTCTGGGGCTTCGAGGGCATTGCAAATCTATGGCATATCTGGGCTTATGTCTAGCCAGCTTGGAAACAGGACAGTTGTGGCAACGTCATACTCCATGAGTGCTAATTTAGCCTGCTAAATGTGCAGAGAAGCTGCTTCCCAAATGGAGCTCCCACTGCAGACGTGCCCTTTTTGTGTGTTAGGCTTCTGGCAGACCAGGCGCCGGTTTCAGTCTCTTCTTCTCCAGGAGGCTTCTGTCCTCCCATCTCCTTGCTATCCCCAGTTCGCTGCCTGCCTCCTTGCTAAGGCAACGCTGAGTGCAGGAAAGCGGTCGAGAGACAAAGCCTTAACCCTTCTGCTAAAGCCAAGAAAGCCTATTTCTGACAGGGGGGAAGCATAAAGGTTGTATAAAGCTGCTGTGTGTGTGAAGTTAGTTTAACCACGGAGCATCACTGCTCTTTCAAGTGCAAGTCAAGCAGTCATCACCAAAACATGAAAAACACTTGTCGTCGTCCTAAATACAGACACGCTGTGATGAGACAGCTGATTGGCCTTGCTGACACTGTGTTTTGGCCCCTAACTTCTCCTTGTGTATTTTTGCTTTTTCATAATATATAGGCTGTGCTAGGCAGACGTGATTCTTCCGTGGCACTCTCGACAGCCTGCAAACAGTGTGCGGTGCCTGACTCTGAGGCTAAAAGGCTGCCAATCAGCGGCATCTTGCAAATATTAATTGGATCTTTTTCAGCTGCTAGCATCATCAGCGGAAAGAACTGTATTAAGGACTCTTCCGTAGAGATTTTAACAAGCTAGTTTTTAATCTGACCTAACAAGTCTCTTTGCCCTTCAAGGCCTAATTCACAATCTGTAAAATACAATAAAAATAAAAAAAGATGCATTAAACAGGGAATATCTGACTAGAACAAAGCTGAATGCCTACTGCTAGAAAAAGAAAAGCACTTGACAGGTCATTTTTGTAGTCCCTTCATATTCCTCTCTTTTTCTTGCTGTTGGGATAGATGCTTGTTCCCACACAGAGCATCATCAGCTCCTCAAGGAGAAATGGTAAAAGTCCTAATAATCCTCCATTCACGACCTCTCCACATAACTCCAACATCATATATTCAGCTTCGTGATCACTTTATGGTCAAGGGGAACAGAAGGAGGGCTGAAAAAGGTGCAGAGGCTCTTGAAAAAAAATAGATTATCCATTTCGGTCCTTACCTCTCTACTGTCCAAGTACCTTGTAACCTTTAATGGATTCACCTTTATAACAACCTATGAAGAAGGAAAATTTGTTTATTTTATAAATGATGGTGTGAAACATAGGGTGAATTTAATGATGTGGGCAAGTGCCTCAGTCCAGAAGATAATTCAAATGTATATCTAAACATAGTACCCTAATGGCTAAGCCATCCTTTAGTGCTCAGAGTAACGAATTCATAGTCGTTCTGCAGAATTATAATCTAATCTTTTTGAGGATATATGCTGATAGATCTGGAAATTGTTCCCTGCTAGAAAAATCCATTTTAATATACTATTTATGAGTAACATATATTTGTGAAACGTTCACCAAAAAAACCCTTCGGTTTGAGTTATTTAAAAAGAAACTCCCCACAAATAACTACTTTGATGAAGTATTTAAAGATCATTTTTATTTTTATAAATATACAGAAAATTCAGAGCATCTAGAACCTAAAATATTCCTTTTAATATAGTGCTTTAATATAAAATTCTGTCAGTCTCACAGAATCTGCCCTGCACTTTTCATTAGTAATGAATAAAACAGGATTTTTGACTTTGCTTTGAGAGCAAGTCTGTTCGAGCCTATTGCATAAAAATAAGATCTCAAATGTTTTCAAACATTCATGTAGCGACTGCAGATTGTTACTATAACTGGATAAACAGCAAGTTTTCAGTTGTGCGGGCTCCGTAGATTGTTGAATTTGAAATCTATTTCTTCAATCTGTGCCTTCACCATTTCTTCCCAGCTGGTATCGGAGAACGTTTTACCCTTCCCTGCGAACCGTGGTTGCTGTATTCTTGCACCGTCGCGCTCACTGCGGCGTGGACAGCGCTGCCCTGCGCGGGCCGTTCGTCGCGTGCGTGTGTGCCTGTCGTTACAGGTCCCCCGTCACGTTTGGGGGGGGAATGAGTTTTTGCACCCACCAGAGAGGGAAGGTTTCGTTATCACAGTAATTAAACTAACATTAGCATTCAGGCAACTTTAAATATCGCAAGCTGCCGCCGGTGCCCTTGTGGAGCCCTATTGCAGCAGAATTGGGCTAGCTCGTTATTTTTTTGGCTTTTACCCGTCTTTTTTTATGATGTGCTGGATATTCTGCTTATGTGACTCTCTGCAGCCGAACCCTTTAACCCCTTGCGAGCCGCTAATCCGGAGCAGCGGCTGCTAAGTGCCAGCGCGCTTTCCGCGCGGGTGCCTGCGGGGAGAGGGGGGCTGGAAAGGAAACGACCCTTCAGCAGCAGCTTCACTCCCTGGCAGCAAAATATAATTCAGTTCGCGTCTTCTCTCGGTTTATTCCGTTTCTGGTGTGGATTGTTGGGCATTCGCTGTAAACACTTCGAGCCCTTAGAAACATGGTAGTTAATTACTGAAGTCAGAAATCTGCCTTGCACTGACGCAGAAGCGTTTGAGGGCATATTTACTCGACTAGCTCACTGAGCTGCTCAGGGTGGGGGAAGACGCGTGCAGTCTGGCTCACAAGGAATTATTGCAAATGCATGTTCTGCTAAAGAAAAAAAAAGCACTGCACAGTCACTTCGCATTACTGCTGGTACTACATCAGCTCAGTCTCACCCTAAGTTACATTCTTATGTTCATTTAAAACAAGCAATGAAATTTGGTATGAATCTCTGACGAACAGAAACCAAATTTATTCCCTATAGGATAAAATACAGTCAGAGCTGAATTTTTCTTTATTCTTTAGATGCTGCTTCTTTCCTTTTAGTTCCTGAAACAGGAAGCAATGTTAAACAGGGAAAGAAAAGACAGAAAATCTTTCTTTTTTGACATGTTATGTTTTCTTTTCCAGTTCTCTTCAGTGCTCCTCAGTCTAGTATTTTTAATCCTTCCTCTAGGTTATTCGTTGTATGACAATAAATTGACGTCTCTAACTGTTACTATTGGGCGTGATAGTTCAGTTGCTTGAGCAAAATGTTTCCTATACAAAATATCCTTGGAAATGGACGGTCAAGCTCCTCCAGCTTTTCTTCCAAACTTTTTTGTGAAATTTATTTTGTATGTGAGCTTTCCAGCTAAGCGATCTTTAAAACATCTTAGCCGTGTGTGGCACTTTGTGGCCCTCTAAGTAAGAGCATGATTTGACCCTGATGTCCTTACATGTAATTTCCTTCTCTCCTAGTGCCATGTAACATATACTGTGTTCTTTTTTCACCTGAAATAGCTCAAAAGCGTAAATAAAGTGCTTTGGGGCACCATAGAATGAGAATGTGTTGCTATGCCACTCTCTTATATTTATATACATGTATGCATGTATACATGTATGCATGAACAATCGCATTATTGTTAAGTTCTCTTTATATAAGGAGAAAGCCTCAGCGTGCTGCTGAAGATTTGGTGTCATATTCCAACAAAACAATTAGAGGGAGTCGAAAGTTCACACTGCAGCTGAACACTGAGCTCTGATCACCTGCAAATGCTGGCTGGGTTCAAGCTGCCCTTCGAGCCTTCGAAGGCTCCTCCATTGCCTGGCCCCGTCGCTGGCGAGCTTTCTGCAGACTGTCACACATATCAGTGGGAGTGAGCTGAATTTACGTGATGTAAAAGCAAGCCAGCATGCATGTGAATAGAAAAAAGCCTTAGTCACAAAATGGGTTTTAATAGTGGACTAGCAATATATATGTATATATTTAAGCACATTTGTTTTAAGCACGGTAAGAGAATACTGCAAAATAGGTAGCGGTGGATGCAGGGAAGGAAGAGAGGTTTCCTTGTGCAGAGAGAAAACAAAGTCATGCTGGCTTTTTCCTGTGCCATAGATTTCATCCTATTTCCTCTGAATTTTCTTGTTCCAAGAGCTTTCCTTCAAAGCAGCTGCCCATCTTTGCAGCACTATGTTTTGCTTATCAGCCTCTCTAGGCACTTAGGTAGTTGCTGTCACCATAGTGTCAGAAGCATTCAGAAATGTTAAAAATGGGTAGCAAAGCTGTCTCTTCCCTTGCTTTCCCTTGCCTTTCTGTATAGCTTAACTGACTGTGTAGCTGGAGAGAGAATGAGTGAAAAACATCCTCAGAAAGGCTTTTGCTTCATTAAATTCCTTCTTCTGTCAACAAATCTGTGCTTTGTGGTGCTGCGGACCCTGCAGACTGCCTGTGATGGTGCTCCTTACCCTCGCAGCAAGATACACGCTTTGGGCAAAATCATAATTTTGCTTTCCATTGCTTTTTAATTACCTTTGTAAATACATCAGAAGGGTTTGTGGGTGATATGCTGATCCCATGTGTTGGGGACACTGACCAGTAAAACTTGCAGTTTTGGAGACTTCTACTGGCAAAAGACTTCAAAAGAAGCTTATCATTAAGCATACTGGCCCACTAGGGCTATTCATACATTCCAGTGTAAGCATATGCTTATGCTCTGGTGTTTTGCTAAATCAGGATTTTATGATCAGACATTGTTCATACTATTAGGCATGTCATTCCACTAACGATGATAAAAAAGCAAGCATCAGTTCACTAGTAAGTGCCTGTAACTTGCCCCCCAAAAAGGAAGGGATTAACTCTTCCAAAGGTAGACGCAGAAGCGTGTCTGACCATTAGAAAGGGTTGTTGGGTCTTATCAGGAATCCTTTTCCTGCATCTAGTATGTTAGTGTATTCTCCTGGGGCTGGAGCAGGTTCAACCAAAGAGCGTCCCTCGCAGGACGGGGTGGACGTGCACGTTTCGGGCCGTGGGGAAGCCCGCGCGGCACGCAGGGGGACCGCTGGGCTGGGAGGGTCGCTGCCGTCCTCCTCGTGGCACAGCACGGAAGCTCCTACCTGCCTGTATGGGGGTGTGCGAGACTGAACCCTGAAATGAGCTACCATGTGCTGCCACTGCTACTGTTTGCACTCCTGGAAGCACAAGGCACACTTCTACTGATGCTTTTGGATAAACGGCCCCTGTAAAAACTGCACTGACCTAGGGTGTAACTATTAGTGCTGTCCTTGCTGTCTGACCTACAACCTATGAGCTGGGCATTGCTCTGCTCTGTTGTAGAGCTTTATTTTTGCTTTTAAAGTAAAGCCCTCTATTTTGTCAAAACGTTCTCCATGTAAATTCCCATACATATGTGTGGAAAAAAGCAGCGGAAGTCACACAATGCCCCAATCCCATGGTAATTCGCAACTTTCTAAGTTGTCACTGTTACGTTTCCTGAATGAATTCTGAAACAGTCAAGAACATATTTTTAAGAAGATCTTTACAAATCGATTACTCTTCTAAAGTTGATGCTATTTTTAAAGATTTTCTCACGTCTTTTATCAAATTAATTTAAATTAAATTGTTTACTTTTAGTTGCCTTTCTGAATTTTTGAAAAGATGGTGCTGAGTTATGAAATTGTGTTGAGTAAATGAGGAGGTGCATGATGTTTACATTGAATAAACTTTATTACAGCTAGCCTTAGGGCTTTAAATTCCAACACCTCATTTGATTTACAATAAATGCTTTTTTGGAGCTCACTAGAATGGTAAGCGGTAGGCCTAATCCTGCAAATTCAGTCCTGGGAACTACACCAATGTTTGTTCTAGACCTCTACAAGTGAGCTATTGCAGCCACTGCATTTTAGGTGTCTGGTCCCCTGAAGTAGGTTAGCTATCTGGCCCCAAGAGCTAGGCACCTAGGCTTCCCGTGAACACTTGGGGAGGTTTAAATGCCTCCAGAAGGCAGTCTCAAATATACGTATGCTGGGCTGTGAGGTTCCTAGGGCCACGCAGTGGGAAATGGTTTCCAAACTGTACATCCCTAGTCCTCTTCAGAGCACACCTAGGAGTATCCTTCAAAACGATGGAGCACACTGCAGAACTTAGCCAATGCCTATCATTAATAAACTGTCTTAACAAATAAAGCATCTGTACAAGAGGGGGAGACCTGAGTTGAGTATATTCCTCAGCTTCAGAGGAAGCCTTAGCTCCAGGAGCTTCCAGCTGGGCTTCTACCCTTGGGAAACATGTAAGGACTCACTGGAGGGACCAGAATCTTGATTTCCTCTTAGTCCCCTCAAATAATGTGTATCTGGTTAGACACTTAAGGAAAGTGAGGACGATGGTTTTGAAATACCTCTGACTGAAGAGGAAATTGAGGAAGAAATCAGCACCTCCTAGTCCCCTTCAGGTCTCAGGGCCCTAGGGCATTACAGTGTAGGTGAAAGGCACTAGGACTTGCTTTGCTCTCCACTCATCTTGTTTTCAAAGGACAGCATCTACATTTGCACTGAGGAAGGGAGCTGATCCTCAGAGGAGTGGGGCTCTGCTCGCCTGTTTTCTGCATGCTGATGTTGCTGATCAGTGCATGTAGCTGTGTCCATGCACTCAACATATAAGCTAAAGTAAATGTCGCAGATTTGCCAGCTCAAGCAGGGATCACACAGCAAGATGCTCTGGCAGGTTCTAAACTAGGAAGCCATAGGCAGGTTTTCCAAATCTCAGTTGTAGGGGAAAGAAGTTTACCTAAATCTCGTTTTAATGACATAAATCTTTGTGTGGGTCCAACCCTTAATTCAGTGCGTACTCACAGTGGTGACAAAGGGACACTTGGTGGCATGGCCAGGCAGGACCCCTACACTGTGGCAAATATATTCTTGCTCTAGGTGCAGAGGCATTTTTAAGAATTTGCTTTTCTCTGCCTTTTCTTGAATTAATGTTAATAAAAGCTGCCCCAACCTCTTCTTTTTCTATATGAACACAAAAATTGCAGCTGCCTGCCAAGTCTGCTGAGAGATGGATGTAATAATTTTCAATTGGACTGGTAGCCCAAAGGGAACCCGATAGCAAGAGATTGACAGATGCAGCATGGATTATCTTGTGCTCTGAACTCAGCCCAATTTGTGGTTTGTTGCAGGTGCTAAAGAGATTGATATTGCTGCTACCCTGGAGCACTTGAGGGACCAGAGACCAGGCATGGTCCAGACAAAGGTACTGTCAATAAATCCACTGGGATTTTAAATACATTAAAGGTCTTTCACAGTAGTTGTTTTCATGACAGAAGAGAGAGGGTATGACCTAATTTAATGCAGGTCGCTTGCTGATTACTCTGTTTGGCTCCTTACCAAGTGAGGTTTATTTATGCTGAAGATTTATCTAGGCTACTTTCTTTGGTGTTTACTGCTCTTTTTTGTACCATCTCTAACATCTATCTTGATTACCATATATGAAGGGCAGTCAAGACAACAATCTATAGCCTACTAAAGAAAATGTGTGCTTAAAAGAATGTTGTTACTTTAATCCTCAAAATACGGATTACTTTTTCAGAGTAGCTTTGGTTAACTATGCATGTAATATTTTTAAAAAGGCTTCAACTTATTAAAGAGAATATTAACTGCTGCATTTGATTTACTTTTTTTTGAAAAAAGTTTTGACTTAAAGGAAATAGTTTAGGAAAAAATCAAGTCATATATAGTAACTTTGAAGGGAATAGCCTAAAGCAATGTCCTTGATGGATGTAGCACAGTGACTACATTTGTACCCTTTGGTAAGGTGAATATCTTACTCTGTAATTACTGTCAGCTGTAACAGTTTTTGAAAATAACTTTTAAAGATAGACAATAGAGTAATTGTCATGCCTTAAACTAGAAATTAATCTCTCTGTGGTTGTTATTTTCAGTGATGCATAGAATGATATTTTGGGGTATTAAGAGCTGCAAAGAAAACATTAGAGAAAGTAGTTCACAGAGACTAAATGAATTGTAAGTTCATTGTAACTTATTGAATGAGAGATCCTGCCCCAAACTGAGTAAAACGCAATGGGGCAGCACTCAGTCTTGGGCAGGCAGGAACTAGCAGAAATGTCTGCAGCATTTAGGGAGTTGAAATTGCTGAGGGACAATGGTGAAACAAATGTGTCCTGCAGCAATCATTGGCTCATAACTTCTCCTGAATCTCTTCCTAATCATTTTATCTTCTCATTAATACTAGAAGTGGTGCTGCAGAACAGTTGGGGAGGGTTAATTATTATTTACCAGTTAAGTAAGTGTATGAAAAATGATTAGCCAACCAAAGCTAGCTAATCTTTTTCTCCATGTAGGACACAAAAATGAACAAATCTTTCTCTACTTTGGTTATTCAGACTGGGAAAAAATGCATAGAGCATCCAATATTCAATATTACGTGTATTAACTCTGAGGGGAGATGTAAGTCCTAAACTACTCTGTAAATGCAGCCCATTTATTTACATGGTAGCTCTGTAGAAATACAGAGCTCTGATTCTAGTTTCTCTCTGTTTGGAGAAATTGTAGTTTCTTACCTCCAGCAAAAGAAAAAACATAGCTCCAGCACCAAAGAATAAGGTTATGCAAACAACTTCTCTAAGTTAACTCAGAAATATTTACCAGAGCACCATGAAAATCTCACTCAAGACATTGTGTTTTTGCCCTCCAAACATTTATTTGGAAGCATTCCAGAAAGAAAATGTATCCACTGTTTTCATCCAGAATGAAAAATTTTCTTAGGATATTGTTTATCTCTTGTCTTGCTCCTTCTTCCATCATTGTCGTTTTCTTGAAACCACCCAAATCACTTATTCGAGCTGATGTCTTGCAAATTATAAATATCTGGTTACATGCTAGCAATGCGCTATCCCTGGAGAATTTTTCTGATGGATTTAAACAAATCCCTGTGCTTTCCCCACTGAATACAAATGAGGAATATTAGACTCTTGGAGTAATTTAAAACAATGGATTAAAAGTCAGGTTAGAAATGCCAATTACAGAATATCCCCAGGCAAAATAAACACCAACTTACTTTAGCAATGTTATTGTGTTTCCAGCAGGCAATGCTCCACATTTTCAATAACCATGTGAAGGATTTGTTTGCAACGTTTTGTCTTCTGGAAGGAATCTTTAATTCAAGAGCACTGTATATAATAAATGTTAATAAAATTATCATAACAACATCCTGAATTTCTGAGAAACATAATAAAGGGTTTGTGGTTTTGCAATTTTTTCGCAGGGGAATCATAAAACAGAGTTGATATGCCACATATGAAAGGAAAAGGTAGTGAAAGAGGAAGAGTATTCTCTGAGAAGAATTTATTTCCTTTTTTTCCCCCTCTCCTTCTGCATCTACATGTAGTTTTTTCATTCTGTTGTATATGATGCATATATTGATTTTCTTGGCATTTTTTTTGAAGTCTGAACAAAAGCAGAGCTTGCTATTATTTTTCTATATATATTTATATTGCCTCTGTGTTTTAGGTGGACTGTCACCACAAAATGCCTGTCCACTTCTATTTTCTAGACAGATTTAGATATTTAAGTTCATCCCCAGATAGTCTTGCATATGTGAATAGCACATGTAAATAATAGTATAGCCATACGAAATAACAACCCGAGCTCCTTTAAGAACTATTGAAACTAATTTCATCCAATTGTTGGTGTTTTCCTGTAAAGGTGTGGGAGGCGTGTTAAGGCTTTTCTTTGAAGAGTAGTAACGCAGAGCAGTGGAAGCTCAGCTATTCGGATTTCTCCTGTGCATATTACCCGAAGGAAGGGGGTGGGCCCTCAGCTGCCAGTCCCAGGAAGGCAGAGTCCTTGCAAATCCCATGCATCTGCTCTGCTCTCCCTTTTTGCAGCACTTCACAGCCAGTTAGGAGCTCTGACAGTGAAGATTATGCTTTGTAAGTTGTTTTGCCTCAGTAACTTAGGGTCACAGCCAGTGCAAGTTGGCGGTCTCTGCTCAAAAAATCCCAAATCTCATCTCCAAAATCCATATCTGAACTTTAGTTTTCATGCTGATCCATCTAAGGTTCTTGGGTGAGAGAGGTAGGGTTTCCTCTGCTGGTAGCATCGCACTCTCTGCTTGTGTTTGCCGCTGCGAGGGCTGAAGACACTCGTAGGTCAGAGGGTTCCCCAGTTTGGCAGCTGTTCACAGTAAGGTGAACACGTGTTGGACTGGCAAGGTTTAAGGGCAGATTTGCTCAGTGAATAAATGGAGGGTGATTTAAGGTACTTTCAGCTATGGAGCTGGTATTTAAGTATTGTAGTTCCTGATTTTATGAGCTTTTCCTCACTGCAAAATGTTCAGATGAAGAGTACATTAGCTAGCCTCATTACTACAGGAGATGGCAGCTTCTCTTCTTCCGAACTGACGCCTACATCTTGGAAGAGACATCTCATCATCTCTGAAATTTGGCTGGATCACCGTGTCAGCCCCGTGCTCGCTCGGATCAGCCTTGTTGTTATGTTCACCATGCTCCAAGGCCTGGGGACCGGCTGCAGTGCTCGCGTCGGGTGGCTGGAGCAATAGGGATCCCCGCTGTCGATGTCCCAGCAGCACAGCGTCTGCTCTGCCCATCTCCTGTCAGCTCAAGTGGGAGGGTTTCACGTCATGCCTGGGTCTCGGGAACAGCTTTCAAGCCTCTTTGGGTAGTCACTAAGGTCTTTTGCCTCATTCAACAGACTCTGGAGGCTGCACTGATAAGGTCAGGTGGCTACTCATTCTCCCCACTGAGTCTGTTTTCCTCAGAGCCTAATGCCTCTCGCATGTTGTCCCAACGCCCCGAAGCATTTTTAGCAGGTACAAGCACCTGGTTTTGTTCTGATGCTGTGTGTCCAGATGAATGCCCTCTCTGCCTCGTCTGCCCTCCAGCTACTCTCCGTATGCTCTGTCATGAAATGCAGCTGCTTCGAGGTGGCCACCAGCACTTCCAGACTCTTCTTTAAATGCGGAGACCTTGGGGAGTGGAGGGAGGGAGAGGCAGGCATATACACCATTTTCAGTGCCTAATGAGGCTGAGTCCTTACTCTTTAGGGTGAATTGATGTCTGACTAAAAGTTACTGGATGCCATCCAGCAAATGTACAAGGATGCCACTTTGACAGGCAAGCAGATAGAAAAATTCTTGAACATAAGGTGTCTCTAAGAATTCAGTCTGACTTCTTTTCATCTGTTCGTGTCCAACAACTGTACCCGTCATTTCTTGTCTCTGTGGCATATCCACGTAGGAGATGACTCTGCAGCAGGGCAGGACAAGGCAGAGAAGACTGACACTGAACTGAGGAGTTACTGGTCACCCAACTTTCTGAACTATGACTTGTACATCAGTAATTTGTCCTTTCATCCTTCCTGCAGATTTCCACAGTAAAGTGAAACACGGAAAAATGCAACATAAATAAACACTGTTAGTCCAGTAATTGCCTTTAGGGGATGACTGAATTCTGCACCCACATGTTGTTGCTGCGTACGTACCTTCACCCATGCTGCACAGCTCCAGACAGCTAGTGTGAACTGAAGGTCTGAAGATACCTACTAGAGCACCGATCTCCAAGCCCATAGGCACAGATAGTGGCTCTTCAGTGATCTCAGGATACTTTTCAGGGTACATCTCAGACATCCTCTCTCAAAGTCAGTCCTTTCACAGCTCTTGACTGCTGTTGGCTTAAACTGCCAGAATACTTGTAGAAAATCCAGACACTTCAGCACAGTCCTTGACTCATGTCCTTCAATTGCTTATACTATGACTAAATTTGTCTTTTTTGATCTGAAAAGAAGCAAATTCAAAATCGGCCTGTCAGATCTTTCAGTAAGCTAAATTTCTGAGAAAAATTCCTTACTTAGAAAATACCACGTGTTAGCCTTGAGGAAGTAAAACTCCTTATGTAAGACTAGGCAGTTCAGGAACATGTTAGGGTTGTGCTTAGGTGAGGTGGGCATTCATGCCTGTCCTTTACACCTCTGCTGACCCAGCACAGAAATCTGTTAGTAGTTTTGCTTTTATGCTTACAGAAAATCAGTAGCAAACAAAAATTTTCTCAAGTATTTCTTAAATGGCAAGAGAGCAATCTAAATATTGTTAGGTAATAGTTGGGTGCAGAAAAAGCAGTTTAAAGGGCAGCTGAAAAAAAAAAGAAAAAATGAGTAAAGCAAAGAGCAGATACTGTTTTGTATAATAGATAAAGTGTGAGGAAATATTTATTCCAGCTGATTTCAGCTAGAAACACTTCTGAGAGAAGCCGAAGGCTCTCTTTTGCAGTGTCTCACCTATTTCATATCTCAATTATGCTAATACATTTCCATCTGTGTGTTGGAAGGAAATGACTAGTGATCAGCTACTCCCAAACCTTTCTGACCAAGCAGTTGCAATGTATCATGTGTCCCAATAGCTTGGTTTCTCCTACCAACATTTTTCTCCATTAAAATGACTCTAGCTTGAAGATGCTGTCAAACATGGTATATGACATCAATAGTCGCCGAACGTTTTGTTCCTTGCCATTGGAGTGTACCGTCTGCCTTGAGTATTCATATTTTTAGCAATGTCTTGCGGATGCTTTGCTGCAGAGTAGTGCACCTGGCTTTCTGGAAGTGTGATGTTTTATTATTCAGGGTGTGTGTTTGTTCTCTCCGCAGGAGCAGTTTGAGTTTGCTTTGACAGCAGTTGCAGAGGAAGTGAATGCAATACTCAAGGCACTTCCACAGTGACCGGCCCAGGCTCCTAAAGGCTCCCTGAGGATCCAGCCCTCGTTTCCTTATCCTCAGTCCCTGTGAATGTTCTTGGAAACCGTGACCTGACCTTAACTGTGTATCTTCTGTTGTAACCACATAGTGATAGGGTCCTTACAAACTTCTTTAGCTGGTAAAAAAGTTCAACAGTTAAAATGTGTATTCTGTTTTTTGGGGGGGGGAAGCTAAATAAATTTTACAAGGTACACTGAAGCCTCGGATTAAGCATCAGAACAGTCCATCCAGTTCCTTTCACATCCTCGAAGCCCTGAATGTCACACTTTGAAAGCACACATTCGTATTCTTAATAGCAAATATACAGTATTGTGGGTAATTAGTGCAGTCAATATCGTCTCAGAAAACAGTGCTCTGTTATATTTTGTAACTTCTCAAAGGCTGACTGAGAGCGGGGGCCTGAAAGGGATGGTGATTGTTCCGATACAATGCCAAGCAAGAGCCCGAACCGACGCCGCGGGGGTCGGTAAACACAGGTCCAGGCTCCGGCAAAAGAGCGCTTGCACCTTTTCATGCTGGGCTTTGGCAAGCAAATGTTTTCTTAACTGTTGTTTACTTTTCAGCTTTGTGCCATGAATGGAAGAAAATCTCAGCTATAAGTAAATAGGCCTGCGCGGTCGTTGCAACTGGGGAGAAAGAGTTGGTCACATTAATGGGGAGCCGGGGGATAATGAGCACAACAGCTCTTCCTGGGCACCTACCACTGACACAGCAGAGTAGGAGAGAGTAATCTAACCCAAAGTGACAAGCAAAGGCCTTGTCAGCAGCCAGGTAAACGTTACGGAGCTGTTACGGAAACAGACTGTTGATTTTATGAGATTACTGGGGAAAAGAATGGACTCTCCTCTCTATATTTTTGCATTTCTTTCTGTAAAAACTGTGCCGTGCCATCCTTTTTGGACCAGGAAGTATATTTCTATACATGCCTGGCTGAAGAAAAAGTCTCCAGTCTGCATTTTATGATTCACATGGAGTTTGTCTGATCCAGACATTTGTTGCATCTCTCTGCAGAGGCTCTTGCCTTGTTCTGAATGATATGTTTTAACTAATTATTATGGGATAAAGAAGTGCGCGGGTTCAATCGCAGAGGTTATTGTGTTCTAAAAAGCCTAATGCCTACTGTTGCAAAGTGATGCTAAAATATGTATGTAAATGGTTTGGTTATGCAATTTTGCTTACATGAATTTACAGTTTCAGTTGTGGTACTCTTCTGGAGGGATGGCAACGTCTAACAGACAGGACTCTGGTTTGTTCGATTGAAGGGCCTACAGGTAAAATGTGCTTACGTGATCGAAGCTCCTAATTCCATTTTCAAAAGTGAATTTGAATTACATCTAAGATACTAAATGTCTACTTTCCTCTTGAAAATGGGACATGAGCACTTTTTCATGTTATCTAACATCTCTGTGATTTAAGGTTTCTGGGTGTTTTTTTCCCCAAAATCTTAATGGTAGTGTATGCTTGAAACCATGCCAGGTTAATTATTTGACTTCAGCATTGGAAACCATATAATTGTTTTTAATTTGGGAGGGGGAAGCTTTTATAAACTTCTATTCAGTGAAATGTTAAAGAGCCAATATTGCAGAGTTCTGCTGGAACAGCTAACTGGCACCTACTGAAATCAACCATGTTGCAAATTTGTGTTGTAGGCGTGGATATTGGTGATTTTTTTTCTTTTTAGCAATTAAAGAGTTATTAAAAAAAAAGAAAGCAGAAGACTTGTTACTTTTCTCCATACATTTTTGTATGCGCTATTTGGTATACACTGTTGCTTAATTTGTGCATCTTATTACCATGGCAGTGCAGAGCAGTAACTGCAGATGCCATCATCCTCTTAAGTACACATACTGTACATTAAGCCACATGTTTATTTTATGGCCAAAGCATTTTAGAGCTTTCCTAGCAATAACTAAAAAAACTAATGGAGTATGAATGAGAAAATTGCCTTTTTCATTTGATAATTTAGGTTTAACAGGATTCTTTTATTACCTTAGCTAACACAAAATTGCAGATCAGGGCAGATGAGATCAGTCTGAGCAGTATCAGCAAGTGTTTGAAGTAGATTTACTGCCAGCCGTATGCAGCCGCTTTCTGAAAAGACAGGTAGCTCTATCCAAATGAGCTGGCGAAGGAATCAAAATCAGGTCATCCTAAACCTTCCTATGATCAGGTGAAATTGCTTTGCAGTGCAAGTTGCTGTGCCATTCCCAGCTGCCAAAGAAATAAGGGGGTTTTAGCACAGGTTCTTGCCCCGTGATTCATGCAGTTTTGCCTTCCAGCTCTCCCAGGCACACGACGAACGTGGCCGATAAGTCTGTCGTTTGCACTTCAGGAATATTTTTTAATTGTTCTTTTGCAAATATTTGCATTTCATAATAGCAATTTCAGGGTGATCCCTATTAATTCACAAGCAGCTGAGTGTAAGACTAAACTATTGGTCTTCGTGCTTAGGAGTTTATTTAGTGTAGATTAGAGGGCATTAATCTCCTGCCAGGCTAATGGGGCAGGGATGTGTTGTTTTATTCATACATGGGGAGTGCTTTGAGCAATGCGAGGATGCGCCTGGCCCCAGCAGGCTGGACTTTTGCGTGCTGCAAGGCTTTCGCCAGCCTGCTGGTTTCAGCTGTGCTCTGTGCAGTTCTTCCACGACGAGGGGCCAGGCTTTTTCTGTTGACTGCAGCCCGTCACAGAGCGCATTGCGTCCAGGCAGTGCCCTGTTTCTGGGGGTGCCTACCTGATGCAGGGCCTGCTGGGGGGACGCATGGGTCCGCTGCACCACGACAGTCCCTTTCCCAGGGAGATGCCGAACCACGGAAGTGTAAACCTGGCAAAGCCACAGTGAGAAGGAGATGAATTCTCAACCTGGGAGATGTTTCTTTACCCTTTCCACTGTTCACTTACTTCTTGCAATTTAGCAAGGGGTGGTGGTCATGCTGCCCCGGCCAGTCTTCTACCCAGGCCATGGTACCTGCCCCATATTCACTGGCATTCTGAGTTGAGGAAGGCGTCTTCCTGGAAACCAGGATCAAAGGAGACCCACAGTCCTTCCTTTTCCAATATTCTGCTTGATCTTTAGTAAACTGATTGCCAGTGAAATATCGGCTAGTGCCTGACTCCTTGCTGTAAGCAGCACGTGTCTAGTATTGACCGTCCTCGTGTTCCTGATGGAGACAAACAGTCTGCTGGTGCTGCTCGTGCGTTTGAGTCTTGAAACGACATTCAGGGTGGGGGGGGGAACTGCAGGCGGGAGGCTGAGCCCCCTCTCCAGCGCTCCCTTCCTCACCGCCCAAAGTCCACGGCCGAGGCAGGACAGGGCTTGTCGCTGGCGCTGCAGTTTGCAGCTGTAACGGCACGGCTGCCCTGCCCGGCCTTCGGGATTTGGTGGGGCGGAGGGCAGGACAGTGCAGGTCCCCACTGCCCCAATCCTTGGGATGTGGCTGCGTGCGTGGGGGTTGCCGTTAACTCACCTATTCCAGGCGCCAGCTCTGATGTTGCTCCTGACCATCATCTGCTAACATCCAGTGGGAATCCTTGGCACTAATGGGAGCCAACAATGAATTTCAACCCAAGCTCCCATAGGCAAATCTCAATTCGGTAGCAAAGCAAGTAGGATTTATTTTTATATATATATATATATATATATATATTTATATATATATATATATAGTGCTATTGATTAAAAAATATATATTTAAATGTACACCTATGACTAAAACTTCTTCTTCTCTTTAGCATGCATGGGAAAACAGTGTCACCTGTCCCCAGGGAAATGATAGCTGTAATACCAGTAAGGAGCTCACACTTTCTTAATCAAGTGAAACATCAATATGACCCAACCCACTTCATAATTTCCGGAATAGTTATTAATTAAAAAACTGTTTATTGGAATAGAAAACAAGCATTTGATTAGCTTTGTTACAGAAAAATAACTCTCCTAATTTCTATTCTGCATATTTTATTCTTTGGTTAGAAAACTCTCTCAAGAAGCAGTTGTGATAATTCACTTTTTAAGACTGTACAGTTTCTATGAGTTTGCTTTTTAAATGAGAGCACACTTTGTAGATTTGATTATTATATTTTTTCTGTTAAGATTACATTGGGCATTACAAAAGCATTCCCCACCACAGTGTAAAGAAAGCTATCCTGTTGGTTTATTGTAAGAAAAAAAAAAGAATTAAAACACAATTGCAGAGCTGTGGCATACTCAATCCAATTAGAGCATGACTCTTTACTACTCTTCATTTACCACATTAGAAATAAGATAACGTTACACCAGCAAGATTTCATTTGAAGCTGTTCTTGCATGCTCTTTGTACTGTATTTGATGGCCTAACATTGTTTTGTTCACGTTTTCTTTGTTGTCATTCTATTATATTCTTTATATGTATATAGTTAAAAAGAAAAAGATTATACAAAGTATTTTGTTCTACCTCTGTATAAATCATATTTGTGAATAAAGTCGCATTGGCCGTGGCGTGTGGTGGTGTGAATGCAGCAGTGCGCGCTGGTGCTTTGCTCTCATTTTGGAGGGGGCCCCTGTGGGGCTGGCGGGCGGAAAGGGGATGCCTCCTTTTAGAAAAATTAAAGGTAGGAAAATGCTTTTGAGGGAGGGAAGGTTGGTGGGGTAGAGCATCACATAATGGGTGCTGCTGTTCAAATAGTGGCAGGATTCACAGAAGGATTTGAATGGGTAATGGAAAAAATATTCACTATTACATTAAATAAGGTTAAGAGGAATAAAGTCTGAGGATCACTAGCACAGCATAAAAATAGCCAGGCTTTTTCCTGGGGCTAGGAAGTAATTTTACTATAAGCATTGTCCATTATATGAAGGTTTATATCTTTCCAAGAAATAAGCTGTTGTTAGCTGTTAGCAGAGGCAGTCTTTAGAACCAGACAGCCCTGGTGTGGCAATTTTCCTGGTCCAGTATTGTGTGCCGAAACTTCACTTGTGTTTGAAGAAGACTCAAAACAGTCTTTGCTGCTTCCCTGAAAATAACTAGAAAATGAAAATAAACAGAAAGGCAGAAGCCTCCCTGGTCCAGCTCACTCCCTTCCCATCGAAAGAACTATATTTTACATTCTTTAACCTTGTTTATGTAGTTGCGTGTTTTAACATCTGTGGCTTTCTCTGTGTAAGAAGGTGACTTTCATCTTGCAAGCAAAATATATGCACCATTATAGCTATTTTCCTGGTAGTGTAATTTAAGAGGTCTTTCATCTACAAGATGGTTTTCTGAAGCCTCTGGTAACATCAGGTGGAGGACAAAAAGAGAAATACATTTAGTTGTGTAACTACTGCAGTATTATGTTATCTTCTAGGCAAACACGGCATCCGTAGCATGAACATTTTGCTGTACGCTGCCTGGACACGCGTTGCCCTGCTCCCTCCTGGGCGCTCTCGCGCTGGGTCGTGCTGCAAAGGAGCATCACCTTGTCGCTGTTATTCTTGTTTTTACGGGTGATGGCTCCAGCTCAGAAACAAAATGGTATAGTGGGTACTGGCTTCAACTAGCAGGAACTGCAGACTCTGAATCGCCACGTATGAGACACAGGAGCCGGGGCACAGCCCTGCTCCCGCTGCCGCCCCACCACGCGGCCAGCGGAGCGACCCCCTCCAGCACCGACGGCTTCCACGACCCGCGTCCGTGCCGTGCGTTGATCCTGTTGCACAGCCCCTGCTGCTGTAACCGGGCCTCCGTTCGGTGCGGGGGGGGCACGCTGCACACAAGCGTGCAGGGATGCAGGGCACTGCGCCAGCCGGCGCGGGAGGAGGGAGGAGCTGCCCCTCTGCTGCACTGCTCGGGGCAGAGCAAAAGGCAGGGACCCAGCTACTGCAATCCTTTATGCAGTCTAAATAACAGAAACTTTTCTCATTACCCCCAGATCTACTGGGGGGTTGGTTTCAGAACCTGCAAAATTTCAGGGCTGATGGAATTGGGTATTTTTGTGTTGCATGCTTAATAAATACAAGAATGCCACATGTAACTAGGAGGGCTGTCCTTATTCTTAGTTTAGTACTAAGAGATGTACTGAGACATCGTGTGCTTGAAACAACTGAATCCCTGGGGTAATTCTTGTGACTGCAGTGCAGTTAAGCCAAAAATTAATTTCTCCCCTTGAGCAGACACCAATTATCCCCCCTCCCCCCCCCCCACAACAGGTAAATCAGCAATACAAGAAAGAGGCTGTACATAGAAGAGCCTCTTAAGAGATACAGATGAGCCTAACCTTGAGGATATATGACAGAAGTTGTTGCCCTGCATCAGATTTTTTTCCTGCAGGAGCTTTGGCCAGGATTCTCAAAGATGTGGGAATGCCTTTCTCCAGCACTTTCAGTGGAGGTTAGCGGTGAGATTCATCCTACCAACCTTTGGGTAGCTTCTGCAACAACATCTACAGATGAGCAACTCATCACAAGCATCCTTTTTGTATGAGAGAGACAGACATTTTTAGGATGTGATTTATCTGACCCAGCTTGGATGGCTACTTTAGCACAAAGTGAATCATGCTATTCCCCCTATATCCTGAAACAGTGAGTTCCAAGGCTTAATTATGCATTGGATGGAAAAGCATTTCCTTTTGGTGCTGTAAACCTATTCCCTCGCAACCTCTTTGGATACACTTGTGAGAAAAAGTGACATCATTTCTGGCTTTATAGACCATTCATGACTGTAAGGATCCTTATGCCATTCCTCCTCAGTTTTTCCCGTTCCACTCTGAAGACTCGTTGCTGCTCTTACAGAAGTCGTTCTGTGTCTTTGATCATCTCTGCCACCTCTCACCTTATCTTTTCCGCTATCCTTGCTCTGAGGTGCATGGGGCCCAGACCCGCACACAGCATTCAGGCCGCGCTGCACTGTCACGTACTGATGGCTTTTTTATCTTTATTCTTTTCTTTGGAATTTCTGACGCTCCGTTCCTCTTCTTGACTGCTGAGCACTGAGCTGGTGCTCCCAGGCCATTTTCATTCATAGTAATACCAAACTTCCCTTTCCTCCTGGCAGCAGCTCAGCCGGAGGTCACCACTGTGTCGCTATTGCTAGGGCTGTCCTTGCGATGTGCATTGCTTTCTGTTTATCAACAGTGATTTCATCTGCCGTCTTCACAGAGCCACGCATTATCGCATTATCGCAAGATCTTTCCATGACACTTCACAGCTACTTTTGTTTTTACTACCCTGGGTAATTTGTATCATGCACACTCTGTCATCTCACTCCCATCTCCTCCTTTTTCACATTGTTTATACTGGGGAGTTGCCTCCACCGCAAAAACAGATCATTTCTTCCCAATCTCTGTTTTTTATCTTTTAAGCAGTCATTAATTCACCAAAGAACTTCCCCCCCCCTTATCCCACTGTGGCTCCATTTCTGAAAGCACCTTCCATGACACAGCCTTTGTCAAAAGCTTTCGGGAAAGCCGAATACACAATACCAAGTGCCTCACCCATATCAGCACATTCACTCATCGCTTCAAAGCCTTCTAGGAAGCTTTTGAGCTGTGACTTCCCTGTGCAAAAGCTGTGTTGCTTCTCCTTCTTTTCATGTCATCAGTTATACAGGATCTAGACATGAGGGGGTGGATGCAGCTTATATAGTATGATGCCAAAACTAAAATGGCTTTGGTTGCCTTGGAGCACTAGAGAACAGGCTCTAAAAGTCACACAAAGATTACTTAGGCTGGAAGAGACTTCTATAGGTCAGCTAGCCCAACTGCCCACTCAAAACGGGCCTCACTTAGAGCGCACTGCTCATGGTCTTTTCCAGTTGAGTTTTGAATACCTCCAAGCATATATCTCCACAATCTCTCTGGGATCTCTTTATGAAAAGCATTTTTAAGACCTAATAGGAATTTCCCTTGATGCAGCTTGAGAGCTAATCAGCTCCTCAAAAGGAGGCACCTACGTTTGGTTAGCTGAATCCCTCTCTAGGCTTCCCTCGCAAGATTGTCATTTACTTTAATGGGCACTCAGATGTGTAGCTCACATGAAGACATTTATATCTAAGTGCCTTAATCTGAATGCCACCCCATGGTCATGGTTCTGCTGCTTGTATATGTGTCTGATGCCACTGTAGATGCTCTGGGGACCTGCCTGGCCTCCAGTGCTCAGGTCAGAAAGGTGGCGGGTCAGAAAACTTGTATTGGTCTGACAGCCTTGTGCTGATGGCTTAAATCTCTGGAGGTGTCTCCCAAACCCTCAACACCTTTAGAAAACCCTTATTATGGCAGGTGTCTGCTTGTCTGAACATCCATCAGTAGTGGATTCAGGGCCAAGCGACGACTCCTGCAGCCGACAGTATTGCTTGAGCATATGCCAAGCCTGGGCAGGAGGTGCTGCGCTGACTGCAGCAGAGGCACAACTGGAGGGCAGCCCTTCTGCTGAGTAACACTTCACGGCTTTGTGCACCTCGCAGGCGGGGACGGCGTCGTGTGGGAGCATAGGCACTGTTGCTTTCCAGCACCAGAGGGGAAAAGTGGCCAGAAACATGGTATTTAGACTTTTGAGTTCATGTAAACAAATTGAAGAGCAGCGTTCTAGTAGCACTTGTTTCTAAATGTGGTATCCATTTCCTCGCACGGGAAATCTGCTCCATTTTCCAGCAGATTTCACTGGTGATGTCCAAGTTAGAAATGTTTGTTCCTGCATACAGATATTTAGGTGTGGCATAAACATGAGCAAGACTAGTTCTTGCTGTGTTACTATGTTACACCTAATCCATTGGGCAGAAGCCAAAGAGGAGCTTCAGTTTTGCAATCCTGATAAAAGCATTGCTGAGACTGAAAAGAAAACCAGTGTCCTTGTGGATGGCTGCAGAGGAAAAACAAAGCACCATTTTTTTCCAGAATTCCTCTTTGATTAGTTATAGATTTGCTTCCATGAGTAGGAATACTCATCTTTTTTTGAAGAAGGAGAATAAATTAACATCTGGTGTATTTAGCCATGGTTGAAGGAGACTGCTAAGTGAGCCTGATTGATCAAGCTGCTCCTTCCAGAAAAGGTCTTTACCACTGACTCCCTATCTTGTCTCTTCTGTTGTTTACTATAGTAGAGACTTTTCTTGAAAAAAGAAAAAAAGTATTTTATAGGGCTTAATAACAAGTTTGGATCTACTAGGCTTCATGTGAAATGAATTATTTCTGCCCATCCCATATACCTCCACTGTGAACCCATGATAAAGGCAACCTAGCCAGACTATGGTCTTTAGCAGTTAACCTGCTAAAGGTTTGGGGAAACCTTTAGGTTATGTCTGTTAGTTTAAGTCACCTTTTTTATTTTTCTCTAAGGTTGAAGGAATGAGTAGAAAAACTCTAAAAATATGGTGAGATAGGAAGACGACTCTGGAAAGAAAACATTTTCTGTGCAGTGCAAGTATACATATGATGCTGGCTGAAAACACTGTAGTTTTTATTTTTGGCACCTGTGAAAGCTCAGTGCCTGTGATTAAGCTTTTTTTAAGTCAGGGAAAATTAATCTAATTAGTGGTCTGAGTTTCCCTTTCATGTACAGTGAGATGTGGAGGGATGGGCAGGAGGGAGAGGAAACATCAGCTGCTTAATAAACTCCTCCTGCCCGTACCCAGGCTAGTGGGAATATCTGGTGCCTCTATGCAGGCATCCCTTACCTACCTTCATTCGGAAATGTTTAAAAAGCATAGTTAAGCTCTCTCAGGTTATACACAGAAGATAAATAATTTATCAATTGTTCTTATTCACTCCAGACCCAAAGAATACCCTGCAGTCACGTTTGTGCAGGGACACACGAACACTTTGCTCTCCCTATCCCATCTGTTCCCCAGCCCTTCGCACTTTAATATAGACACAGAGGGTGGGGTTTGCCTTCCCTAATCCAACCACCTAAAATTTAAGTGGTAGTCTCATCTAATTCTTTAGGCTTCCTCCCAGATCAACAGAAAGAGATAAGCAGTTGTGAGTTATTTAGTCCAGAACTGTTTGGGGGCTGAAAGTGGAAAAATACTGTTCCCCATGCAAAATACAGGCTGGGCGGTAAGTAGGCAGGATGGTACTGAAATAGCCTCTCTCTCAGAAATAAAACATCACAAGACATGGAATGACTCCCACCTGGCTAAGAGCTTTACATCTCCCATGAAAGCTGGCATTTCCCATCATGTCCAGAGTTATGGTCAGGAAAAGTGCATCATGGAAGGGAAGCACGACGACACCAACAGACAGCTGCCCGACCCAGCTCTCAAACCTTCCCAGATGTGCCCAGAGAGCTGTGGCACATGGCTGCAGACAAAGCTGAGAGCTAGGACTGCCCATATATGTGCTAAGTTTGGGTGTAAATGATGAATACCAGGCACTTTGAAGTTGCAGGGAAGAAAACATGACTTTTATTTTTCTATTTTTTAGCCAGAGACTGTAAGAGCAGTACCAAGACGGTGTTCCAGCTTGCAGGGCTTGGCCTTGTGCTGTGACACAGGTTTTTTGCTCTTCTGTCATAGCCAAAACTCAGGTCTGCATGATGGGAAGCACAGCAAGCGGTCAGCACTTCTGGGGTCTTTAACCAGATCCAAAAAGCTGCCCTGACCTTGTGTTAAATGTGTTCCAGTGCTGTTGGGAACAAAAGAAAACTTGCCTTTAATTAAGTTATAGACCAAGTAATGCCAAATTGAAACACAGGAAGTTCAGTCTGAATACAAGGAAAAAATTCTTCTCTGCAAGGGTGACAGTGCAGAGGGTTGTCCAAAGAGGTTGTGGAATCTCCTTACTTGGAGCTATTCAAAAGCTGTCTGGACACAGTCGTGGGCAATCTGCTCACAGTGACTGTGCTTGAGCTGGGGGGGCTGGACTAGATGATCTCCAGCGGTCCCTTTCAATCTCAACCATCTGTGATTCTGTGATCCGAGTGAGGTTGTAGCCTGTGGGCCAGACAGGCTAGTACAAAGTCCACACCAGAGACATAGTCACCTTTTGTTCTCACTGAAAGTCTAGCCTTCTTTTGACCACATTTTGGCTAAGATTTCATTCTTGGCAGTTCAGCATTTATATGCATGGCATGACATTTTGAGCCATGGAGGACAGATTTTGTAGTCTCTGGACTAGATGGACTAGTACACTGTCCACTCCAGAGACACAGAATCAGCTCCTGGCCCCACTGAAGCCAAGGACTAGCCTTATTCTGACCCCATTTCAGGAAAAAAAAAAAAAAAAAAAAAAAGACACCAGTTCAATTTTAATGTGCACATGGCATCCTGGCCCACAGGGGACAGACAGTGCTGTAGGAGGTTTAGGAGATCACACCACAACTATTGCACTCAGCTTGCACTCAGATTCAGTCAACGGAGGACATTTTTGGACTCAATGCGGGAAAGGGGAAGAGGCTTTCATAGCTTACTGTGGTCCATCTTGACCTTAAAGGCTCCAAGTTGGGGAGCAGCTTTTGAGCAGAGCAACCTCAGAGCTGAGAACCTGCCAGCCCTGTCAGAACACCAAACACAGAAAGAGAAACTGGCACAAATTATGCCAGGCAGGGATTTCTTTCCCTGCCTCCCTTCAGCATGAGATATACTGATAACGGCATCATTTTGTGAATGACAAGACGTTCTGCCCCTGGAGAGAGGGGACATAAATTCATTAACCAAATCAAGGGCTTGGAGGTGAATCATGAAAGGCCTACTAATCTGATAAAAAGGAATGTTTCCTTATTAAAACACAAACGGAAAGCTTTATTATTGTTATTTTAAAAATCTGTCTTCTCCTCTGAAAGGCCAGTAGATAAAAGGATGTGGTACAGATCACTTTTGTTGGCTCTGGGAAAAAAATGAACTATGGAAAGCAAAGGATAAGACAGGTTTGCACTTTTCACCTGACTGGTCTAGAGACGTTATTGCTCCTATTCCTTATGTCTTTCCTCCTTCCTGTCTGCCAGGCTACTACAATCTGGTCTACTTTCCTTCCGTGTTTGACTTAACATAAATAGCTCCACTGTCTCTGAACACCTCCGGGTACTTAAAGGGCAACAAAGCCAGTTTGTAATGCCTCACTAACTTTTTCCCTGATGCTACCTTCTTTTTAAGCTTTGCCTATGCTTGAAAATGCATTTAGTTGGATAACTGCAATTAATATAACTGCACTTGTTACTTTTGCTTGCAAATTTTTTTAAACTCCTTTGCTAACATTATATTTTTCCCCCACTATAGACCATACCTTGGCTACAGATGTTTAACTGCATAAATATCACTGGAACTATGATACATATATCACATACATAAATTATATACATAAACAACAACAGAAAAAAACCCAAGAGCACAGCTTTGTGGATAATCAACAGATGGTAAGTGAACCTCTAGACATTTGTGCTGGATAAAATAGCGTCACAGCACTCCTACCAACCACATGTTCACTTACTCATGACTGGGCATCTACAGCTTTTTGGTGTAGGAGATGTCCACCCCTTCGCTACCATCTTGGCTCTGCTGGGAGTTGGGAGTCTTTTTGCCTGTATCGGCATCTGTGTGCCTGGATGGCTGCAGTCCCTCCCCCACCATTTCTCTGTGCTGACTCCACCAACACAAGGTTGTCCTAATTGGTACTAACCCTCCCAGTAAGCCACCTCTCATCATAGCTGCAGTTTTGGATGTGTTTAAATTACTAAAAGGTGCAAAGTTGTAAAGCAGAAGTCAGTAAATCTGAGTTCCTCAAGAAACTTTGAGGATGAACATGCATGTATGTGTACTGCTCCATGTATAAAATTGGGACGATGATGCTCATCTGGCTAAGTACTGGGAGGTGCACGTAGACAGCGGCACAATCTGCAGTTCCTTTCTCCCTCTCTTTTGTATAGCTGTACACGGTGGGTTAGGATGCAAAATACAAAATCAGGATACCTTAGTTGTTGTAAGGGTTCCTAGCGCTAATTTACAAAAAAACAGGAAAATTAAAATGGATTTTTTTTAAATGTAAGCTATCCATTTTTCAACTAACTTGAGAGTTGGCTGCAAATAGTGACAAACTTCTATTGAAAAAATCCTAAACATGTTGAACATTTGATGGAAAAATATTCACTGGAAACTTTCACTTCAGTACCCTCTGGGTCAGGGAAGGGTCAGAGGTACTAAAGTTTGGCTACCAAGATTGATATTTTAGCCCAGTCCTGACAACAACTGGCATGAATTTTTATTTTTAGTCACATAAAATTTTAGGCTGGATTCTGTGAATTTGGCACTTGTTGTAGCTAGAAGAATGAGGTAGAATGCCATGAAGTTTAATTAAAAAAAAAAAAAAAAAAAAAAAAAAACAACACTTACCAAGTTCAAGAGCATTTCATCATAAATTTACTCTAGCCTTTGAGGATCTTCAACTTCATAGTTACAAAGAAAGTCACAAAAATATGTCTACCATTAGTCTTAGTGACAAAGGAGGTAATTAAGAACCTAAATGAGCATTCAAAAGGTTGTGGTAGGTATAATTTTAAGTGCCTTGGAGCCTCAATCCTAAGGTTCAAAGCCTGGAGTTGACAGTATGGCCTCTGGCTTCCTTTATCACCATCAGAGAATCGTGTGTTGCTCACATTTGCAACCAGAGCAGCAGACAGGCCAGGACACCAGCAGCTCTGCTTTAGGGTGTCTGATGCTCTTTGTGCCATTGAGGAGTTTGGGGCAAAAGTGTGCACAGTCTGTGATCTTACATTTCTGATGATGAAACCTGAAAATTTTGGTCTCATAGAGACTGAAGTCATGTCAGTGCATTTTGGAGCCCAGAAGACTGCAACAACAGAAAACACACCAGGTGGATGTCCCCCACGTGCATTGATGTACAAGATGACCATAACTAGAAAAAGATAAAAAGATGGCTTAGTGCAGCATCTTGAACCCTCTCAGAGAGAAATTTGAGACACATTTGATCATCAAGCAAATTTCTTTGTGAAGACCTTGCATCTAGGTGCTTCAGGTGTTCCCCATGCCTGTGATTTGTTCATCAGTCACAAAGAAACCTGAAGGCTCTTATGAACATGGAAAGGCAATGTTCAGATTCCAGGAGACCATGATCTTGCTCTGATGTCACTCCCACTCAAGTATTGCTCCTTATTGATTGTGTTCACTGTTGTATTCTTCCCTGTTAACTGATCTCATGCAGCATATGACAGGGAGGACTTAAGGATGACATCAGTAAAATGATCCTTCTCTAATCCTGTGCTCTCAGGGGATCGCTGCACAGCTTCCCCTTTTGAAGGCTCCTGGCAGGTCCAGCCAAGGTTGCATAACTGCACCTTTACATAGAACTTTAGGGTTTAAACAGTGAATTTAGAGTAGCTTTTTTAAACTTAAGCATTTTGCAACTGGAAACAACTTTACTGAAGCAGTATTAAAAATAAAGAGCCTTTTCATTAGTGACTTTGTGCAGATTCATTCCAGCTTCCAATTAAATAGCAGCACCCTCAGCCTCTGCTGTTCTCTCCTTCCCATTTTGAGGTTTTTCTTCATTCTTGAAACAGTATCAAGAGTCAGCAGCAGTACAAGACAGTCTCAGCTAGCATTTCATCTTCTCTTTTAAAAAACATTGCCATTTTTGATGCCATTACAAAATTGGCAATGGAGAAATGACAGCTTCTTTACTGAATCAATCTATAATAGGGCTTCCAAATTCAAAGTACTTAAGTATACAGTTGGCAGTGGTGGCACTGGAAGTCCTGGTCCTGGGCTGGGTTACAGACTCGGTGGAAAAAGTGTACCCCCAACTTCCTCTCCTCTTCAGTTAAATGTAAAGACTTTAATTACTGCTATGAAGCCATTTATACCTTCCACCTTTACCATCACCCCTTAAAACTCAAGTCTTCATACTTACTTTTCCCACCATTTCACCACTTTCTCTAGCTTCTCCTCCATAACACCACCTTCCCATGATTTCCTAGCTAGCCCATTCTTCCTTCAAAATTAAAATCCCAGTCCATAACTCTTTTCTTTCCCACTGCACTCTACTCCAAGCCCCCAGGCTCTGTAACCTCTCCATCTTCACTCATGGTCCCTATCCCCTAGAACTAATACTTCAGCCAGAACTAATACTTCAGCCCTACCTCTCTATTTCCAAGACTTCCCTATACATAGGCACGCTGGCATCCCAACATACCCTCCTTGTCCTGCATCTAGACACTTCAACTCATGTAGCTGGCATCCTGCAACCTAGTAACAGCACACTGCCTTAAGCAGCTCCATGCTCCCCACCTCTTCTCTGTGTCTGGGGGCCTCAAGGATGCATGGCCAGATGGATGGCCATCCCAACACCTCAGCTACTGGGGATAAGGGCTGTGTCTAGAGGTTAAGTTTGGGGCTGGTAGCCATCAGCTCCAGCACAGCAGGCCAGCAGTGGGTGTTACGCATACTGACAAGCCGCTGCATCTCTGTAACAGGCTGCAGAGAGGACCAGAGCCCTTGGCTCTGGACAGAGCCTGCACACATGTAATGTCCAGAGCTGTTCTCATTGCATACTTACTGGGAAGGCTGCAGGGACTTTAGCCCTGAGAGTGAGAACCGGATGGCCTGATGGCAGGGCTTTGTTTGCCCTTTCAGGGTCCTGTTCTGAAGGGACCTGTGCGTCCCAGTGCTACTTGTGTGCTAATGCTTCACCATGAACACAACCTGCAGTAAGTGCTACTCTTTACACCAGCCTCCACTTAGTGCACTACCTGTCAAACGTTTATTATGTTAGTTCCTTCTTTTTCTCTATCTTTAAGAGAAGGTTTAGAATTCATTACAGTTGTTCTCTGTCTTTATGAATGAGCTTTATTACTCCAGATACAACATGGAGACCACCTAGTCCTTCAAAAGGGACGTAAGCATCCTATCCCTGTCCAGTGATACTTCACAGGAGAACTGCCCTCTGCCTTAGTCGCAGGTTGGGATATTGGACTTCTTTGTCTTATTAGCCTCTGCCTGACCTAGTTCCCTGCAGAAGACCTAAGTGCTCAAACTCTGCCTGTGCATGTAGGGTAATCCTTACGCTCACTCATCAGGACAGCATGTGCCTGCACATGGTAATTCCTTTGCAGCAAGCACTTGAAAAGTAGCCACTGCTGGCTCCTGGGACTGAAGTCCTTTATCTGCAGAACAGGGGCAGGAACACTTTTAGCAAGGGTGTAGAGAGAGACTGCCCTCACTCTGAAGGCAAGTCACTCTCCAGGTCCCTTCAGCCCTCATGTGGGCATTTGTGGTGGTTTAGTATTGTAGGCACTTTGGGAGGTATTCACATCAGCTGCTTCATGTATCTAACTTACAGGCAGAAATTAGCAGCCTAAAATTATTAGTGCATATGGCTGGAGGTAAGTGCTCTCACTGGACTCTATGGTGAACGTGCATTCATTGCCTATAGAGGAGGCTAAGAACTTACTTCTGATGTTTAGAGGCTGAATTTTGTGAGAATACCACTCGGTTCAGAGGGACGTGAGTCTTGGCAAGCCTGTGCCAGTTTACCTTGGCTTCCCTGGCCTGTGGCCCTCCCCTGGGAGTGCGACAGTGAGCCTTGCTTCACCGGGGCAAGACAAGCTGTGCTGCTGGGTTATTAGAGCAGGAGAATGAATAATTTTTCACAGACTCAGTTAGAAGCTTTCAGATAAATTGCTAAGACATATCAAATGTACGTGACGGAAGACTAAAAGGTGAAGCTCTGAAGACACAAAATTATTCTTGCTCTTAGCTCCCCTGGGCATTATCCAGCAAATGCTTGACTTAACTTTTCCATATAGTGCTATTGGTTTCAGGAATAATGTTCACAGCGTGTTGCGTAGAATTGGGTCCTTATTTTATCCATCTGCATTTCTCCTCTAATTTATTGACTTCTCCAGTTCTGATGATTAGGTCAGGCAGTGTCACATGCTTCAAGTGCTGAGGCCAATTAACACTCTTTCTGGGTGACCAGGAGTGCTGATCGATTAAGCTCCTCTGGCCCACTGAGATTCCTTGCTGTTACAAAGGCAGACACTTGGTCATATAAAATACATTGAAATAGAATTAATGAAAAGCCAGGTCTGAATGACAGACAATTTTTTTTTTTTAATTCTGGAAGCAACCCCAGAAATCTTTATCGGACTCCTCTCCCCCAGCACTTGGAAAGAAATCACAGCTGTTATTATAAGGAAGACCTTCTGGGGACAGGAGATGAATTCAGTTCAGCAAAATAAATAGACCTACCTAAATAACTTCTGAACCGAATTTCCCCCTCCCCTCCAGAAAACATTGAAACTGGGAGATTATCGTAACAATAAAATTAAGACTTCTTCTAAAAAATCTGTATATTTTGTATAAGGGAGCTCCTACCTACTGATTCAAATAGCTGAAAAGCAATCTGCAAGCAAACTAAGGCTATTTTCTTGGATGAACATACATCTTCAAAGAGCACTGGGCAGCTGAAAAGTGAACAAATTCTTTAGCACAGGAGGAACTTGGGTGAATAGCCCTGCTTTTGAAGTTTGTATGAAAAACAGAATTCATGTGTGTTGTGAGATGCCCACGCAGAGCAGGGCTAGAGCCATGGCAGGGAGACGGAAGCTGAATCACTGGATGACAGCAGCTTTTATCAGCTTTTGCAGGTAGCTGGAGCCTCAGGCCTCTGAGAGAAGCTCAGCATAGGCACTCTACCACATTTCACATTAAATAATGCTTGACTTTCCATTTTCTCTTTTGTAAACTGCCAAGAGATACTTTTCTGACATTAATGCAGGCTGAGCCAATACTGGTTTTGCAGCCTCTGGAAAAAAAAAGAAAAAAAAGTGAGAGTGCACTCAGAAATGAGACTGGGGAAAGGCATAGCAAAGCCAGAATAAAAGGCAGGAAGCAGGTCCTTTCTCCAGAGTAGCTCAGTGGGGTCTGGGAGCACTGAGGTGGGAGAATAAGACAGACAACACAGTATCACAGTATTTTTCCCCTTAGCTGAAAAAAGGAAAGGACAGAAACAGACGAATGATTGATTTTTCTGAAGGTAACACAGAAAACCTGAATAGGCCAGAATGAGCTTGCTTGATGGAACAGCTTTCAGTGGAACAGGGTCCCTCATCCTAGAATTTGCACATACAGCATGTCTCACCTGACAGAAGCTCTGACTGAGCTCTATCTATGCGAAGTGTCATACTAGCACCACAAAAATATTAGATACAACAATCCCAGACAAAACATTGTGAAAACGGGATTGCTTTGTCTCAAAACTTTGTCTTGGTTATCTGGCTTTCGTGATCTGCACCTCCTGGGTCCTTGGTTCAGATAGTCTCTAATGACACTCAACTTATCAGCTCTCTGCAAAAAGAAAGTAAGCTTGGAAAGATGGAGGGCTGAAACATGGTCTTAATTAACATGCAATTGTGGTTAATCTGTTTTACCAATCCCTTAATACAGAGAATCAATAGTTACAGACATCAAAGCTGATGAGTTCCCTCATAGGAAAAGAAAAATCTATAAAACATAGATGGTTACACTTCTTAAAACTGCAAATTAAAAACAATGAGTTCCACTAAACCTTAGCCCAAAGTGAAAATTGCTGGTATTTTAACCCGATGCGCAGCTGGCTCCTGGGTCAAAATTTTTACCCAGATCTTTGAGCAGGAGGGAGATTTTAACAAGCACCTTCATAACAATCATAGCTTGCATTGTACTTCAATACATAACATGATGGATTTGCAAAAGTAATAAGATTTTGCTCAGTGTGGGCCATCCATTTGTAGGCAGCTGTGGCAGCTATCTGGATACAACAGTAGAAGCATTTAATCTTGCAGACTTGTTGAGAAAATTTATGAGGCACTGGTAAAGAATCAAGATCTGTCCCAGCTTCCACTTACCTCACTGGAGTGAAAACCTAGCCACTAGAGGTAAGATAGTGCTTACCTTAAAGTACAGAGCTCTATCTAAAGATAGAGCTTTATCCACCTTTGAACTTATTTTTTCTGGTTTAAATTAAATTAAGTAGCTCTTGAGCTGGTCATCTGCATAGGGACTATTTCTTCCCCTCAGATGTGCAATAGTATGACAGAAAATGGCCACGGAGCTCAGTAAAATGTTCTTAAATGCTGTCCTATAGGAGATCATTTGCCTGATGCTGTTGGTGGGCAGGATATCTTCAGGAGAGCAGTGCTCACATGCCTTACTGGTAGGATCCATAGAAATTTTAGTTGCAATAGAACAGCTTACCTATTCAAGGAGGTCCTTCTAGATGTGAAGCATAAAACCAGTATTGACTGATACCTCCCTGTCTGCTGGTACAAGAAGTATACATTAATCTCAAAATGGCATGAAAACAAAACACATTTTGTCATAGTAACCAGATGACTTTTCATCAGAGAGATGATTATCTTGTTCGTGCATGGAAGGTACTATCCATGCCACACTCTAATAGAGATAACTTGGGCTGCCAGACCCTGTGAGCTCAAGCTGTAAGTTCTTCAGATTTCCTAGTGGGTCACTGTAGGACATCTGTCAGTGAGACACTTGGCTGGACACAGCCAAGAGGCAGCTTTGTAGTGTTAAGGGAGGAAATGGATTTCTTCTCCAAGCATGCAGGGAATATTTCAATATTCAGGAATTAAGGCTTACGGCCAGAGTTCTGATGACTGTCATTGTATATGTCTAGTTGTATTTAATTTAATGCTTACACTTTACTTTATGATTCCTTTCTCTATAAATCTCCTAAAAATGGCTAACAAAGTATTCATACTCCTAAGAAAAACTGAATATTGGAGCATTTATTGTGGGAGAGAATCTGCACTTTGACACTGAGAGGACCAACAGCCTCTGTATGTGATTTCATGTGATTTCAGTGGCAAAGTCTTATCTTATTTCTTATAGCTTCCTTATGCTGAAAGTTATTTCCATAAGGTACTTAGAGCTAGCAGGAAAGCAGATTTGACCATGGAAGTTCATTCTTTTTAGGGGGCATCCCATGGGACACAGGGCTTTCAAAGAATCTGATCCCTTTCCTTGGACATTGGCACTGTCATGATCCCTTTGGAAAGGAAACGACTCAATCAGAGTACAATTTACAATACAGGTCTAGGCTGTAGCATGCACCAGATTCTCCCTGAAGCTTCCTACTTCTCATACAGGAATAAAGCAAATTTCTAGCCTTTAAACTTTTTATACTTTTCATGCAGAATATACTTATCATCTATTTTACAGAGGTCAATCCCTCCTCAGAAGAGATTTTCAAATCTCAAGGTGTCTCAAACAGCATTGTTTAAGCCTTATTTATACCTGCAGCTGTCTGAACATGGCTTTCAGCCAGGAAGCTAAGCAAGCAGGCACCTACTCTGTTGAGGAAAAGTAATCTTTGGGGCTCAGGATGTCAGAGTAAGTAGCTGAACTCATGGCTGGGATTCTTACTGCTGCATACAGGGCAGCTGACTGACATACCTCTTCCTGAGCATCTCACTGCCTGCCTCAGGGGACACTTGGGGGAGGCAAGGTGCATCACTGTGAATCCAGTTATCAAAGCTAGGGTGTTTGCTATACATTTCTTGTTATCACGACTCCTGTGTCAGAAACGTTCTCTTCCAATTTTCTGATAAATCCTGACTGCTGTCGGCCTGAGCTACTGAAGTGACTTTTCACCTTTTTGGAGCTCCTTACAAAAGTGGTCTGTTTTCCTGGACTTATAAAGATTCTGATTTTTCTGAAACTTCAGTAGTGTGTGCCTTGATCCACAAAGTTATCTCCTGTGCTCCTACAAAGCCTGAAGTCATTGCAACTGTGTCTGAACAGAGACAGAGTCCCAAATGGGCTAACTTGCAAGATTGTGTTGTCACTTTGGGAAAATAGATGTCCAAAGTGAAAGAAAAAAAGAGTTAGATACCATACGTCCTGGCACTAGGCAATCAAATTCCCAAAGGATATCTGTGAAGTATTCCTCATAATATAATATGTTTCTCAGTCTGATTAAAATCTGTTCTTTGTTTAAAAATAAATCTCCCATTCTTTCCATTTTCTAAAAATATTCACACTTCTAGCTGAGATGCTGCTAATTGGTGACGTCTTTGTATTCTGAGTCTTACTCATTCCTCATCAAGTAGAAGTCAGGCTTCGCTGACTCTTTGTGTTGGTGTTAAAAATGTTACATATGGGATGTACATTCCTCTTCTTATGAAAAACAGAGCTCGTATTTTTTTTCCTTAAGGTGCACGGGATTTAGAAGGCCTCCTCCTGCTGGGCTCTTGGCCTGCCTTATTACTATCTTCATTTGTTTCTGCTTTCTTCCTAGGGTTTCCTCTTCATAACAAGCGAGAGAGGGCTGTACTGCCAAGAAACTGCACATTTCAAAGGTGTCTTAGTGAAACAAAGTCACGTTCATGAACAATATCAGGCCCCCAATCCAGCCGTGTAATCTGTGTGGGCAGGATGCAGATTCATTACTTCCGTTAGGCGTCTGTGTGCAGGACAATCCTCAGCACAGACCCATGGGAATCAGTAAGATTTCTGGTGAGTTAAATCAATTAGCAAGAATAGGACTTTCATATGAGGTGGAAGTGGCAGCACACTTAGGATGAAATCCTGACTGAGCCCATGTTGAGCGATGAAAGTTTTGATTCAGCTGTTTACGATTCCACTTATGGGGGGATTTTTGTTTTATTTTGTTTTGCTCTCTCCAAGCTTTAAGACATGCAATTATTTGCACAAACAGAACAGGATTGGCAAATTCAATAGAGCAAATTTTTGATATAAAAGTCTTGTTAATGTCATACTAGACCTGGAAAAAAATCTATAACCTTAGGTTGTTAAAAGCAATTAATAAACATTTTGGAAATGTCCAGAACTGGATGCATTCACAAATGTACCTAAGCCAAGAGAACATCAGCAGGCAGCAGTGTGAGACGTTTGACTTAGGCATTCTCAAGCCACTGCAGAACCCAGAGGAGAGCCAGAGGTACATAAAGGCACATTGCAGAGGGATGTGATGGGCTGCTAATCGCAGTGGGTTGAGTGGATACTGATCAGACTAGGTAAAAGGAAGAAGAAACATTAAATCTCTCTCTAGAAGTTACCAGGCTGACATTGCCTCTGTACAGTAGAGCATGGATGAGCAAGCCATCTCTCATTATCACTTCCATCTCTCATGCTGGATTTTGTAGTGTTATAAAGAATTAGGTTTAGCAAATTAGGTAAGGGAAAGGGAATTTGGAAATGACACCCCTGATGATTGATGATACTAATAAGTATTGTGCCAAGGAGATCCCCTTCCCCCATCAAACAGAACATGTGCATCCACAGCTTTGCGCAGTCTGATCATAAACATCACTGTATAGAATATATATTAAGGTACTTAGAAAAGGGAAAATAAAAAAATGTACACAGCAACCTTTACTCATACAATTTCTGTACAATGCTGCTAAGTACACATACATTATCTAAACAGAAAGATGCAAAGAAGTATACAATTTATATGCAGAGAAATATGTATATTTTAAAATCCCCCTGCACACATATCTCCCTTTGCAAAGAAGATAACAGATCAAAACCATGACAGATGACTGTTAATCTTGTGCTGCAGGAAACTATGGTTCAATCCCCGGTCTTTCCTTCATATGAGGCAAAAACCTGAACCCAGGCTTGTGGGAAGGTGTTCTGCAGAGGAAATATTTTTGTTCCAGCCTGTACATAGTCATTCAAATAGGGGAAGCTGGATGTAGGGTTATGGGAGGATGTGGGAGGAGGAGGTGCACACCTCTGCTGCAAATGATTCAGAGTGAAAACTGAACCTGTCTTTCCACATCAGAGCTTTAGCCACCAGGCTACCCTGGGACAGGATAGCCAGACTGGCATGTGTAGAAAAGAACACGTGGACACTTTTGTCCCTGGGCTGCAAGAGCCACAGCTCCCTGAACCATGCTCCTAGTGTGCTTCCAGAGCACAGCAGGTTTAGGTGAGGAAATACTTGCTCAAAGGAACTGGTTTCAGGTCCTGTTTTGGCTTGAGCTAGAGCCTTTGGCAGCTTCTCAGTCCTGGGCACATCTGTACTCAGGCATCTTACATACATGCAGGAGTGCGTGGCAGCTTAACGGGGTTTCTGAGACTGCAAAGCACCCAGTTGGTAGATTTGGGTGTTGAAGGATATCTAAATACCTTTTGAAGAGCTGGACCTTTGTTGCTATGGTGATGAGAACTGCATAAAAAGCTACATGGGATGGAATAAAATACTGTATTTAAACAGATCCATTGAGATCGACAACCTTATTTCTTTTTTAGGTTTCATATCCATGCACACTGATATGTGCCTACCATAGATTCAGTCTGCTTCTTTGGCTGGGTACGTGGCAGGAGGTGAAACGGCAGAGAGCTGTTTGTTCTCCATGCTGCAGCCAGCCCACATGTCAAAGACTTGTAGTACAGCGAAAACTGGAACCGCTACTTTTGCGCCCTCTTTAGTAATGTGCTAATCACATAGGGAATAACAGGTAAGCAGCTCTAGTAGGTATTTGAAAGATAGCGTAGTGTGTGTCGACAGCAGACTTTTACTGCAGACTGATTTAGGGACTGTTTTTAGAGGGATGACTGCAAGTCTGAGATTTCCATATTATTCACTCCCAACCCCAGTAACAGTAACAGTAAAATTAATGCATATTTCTTTCCTCAGGGTATCTCCTTCTCTTCTCCTAATGTTTTAATCCAGAGCACATCGAGGTCTCTATAAGAATCATTTTAGAGCATAAAAGACTTTGTTCTGCTGTCAGTTGAGAGGCAGCTTTTCACCATGGCAGCATGCAGAGTCTCACTCCAGTAGGCTCCTTCTGAAATTATCCCTGATTCTTTGTGCCATGATAGGAGACTCACAGTTCGACAGTCTGTCCATTCATATGTAATGGTGAACATGAAACTCTTCATCTTATACCAGGATATGGATAAAATTCTTCCAGTCTCTGGCATATTTGTTTTTAGAGCAAAACTTTTGCTCTCAGATTTTTCGGTTCTAGTCTTCTGGTCTGACTCACTCTCATTTCAGAAGGCTGGAACTGCATTTGCTGTATAGATAATAGCTACAAAAATGGCCAGAATTGTCTAAATCACAGCATCATAGAAATGTCCATTGGAACCAACCTCTTGAGGTCTCTAGTCCATCTTCCTACTCAGCCAACACTGGACCAGGTACATGGCTTTGTCTAGCTGAGGCTGCAAACCTCCAAAGATGGAGGTTTCACAGCCTCTCCGGTGAGCTGTTCCACGGCTGCCCCACCCTACTGCTGAAGCACTTCCTCTTAATGTCCAAACTGAAATCCTAAATTGCATATTGTGGCTCTTGCCCTTTTTCTATTGTCTGGGACTATCACAAAGGGTTCAGCTCTGCCATCTTTGCAGCTTCCTGTCAAGCCATTTGAGGTTTCTGTTAGCGCGCTCCTTAGCCTCTTCACAAATGCAGAACAAGTCCAACTCCCTCAGCCTCTTCTTGTAAGCTATACACTCCTGGCCTCAGGCCATTTTGAGAGCCCTCCATTAGTCTCTCTCTGATTTCTCTATATCTCTCTTCAGCTGAGGGCCCATATCAGACACAGTATTCTCGATGAGATCTCACCAGAGCTGACTACAGAGGGATTATGGCTTCCTTGGATCTGCTGACCATGCTCCTCTTAACATATCCCACTAAATTAATAACTTTAATTTATAGTGAGAGCTCATTACTGGCACATATTCCGTGGGCACTGTCATCCCCAGGGCATTTTCATCAGGGCTACTGCTCAGCCAGTCAGTTCCCAGCTTGTATCTGTGCCTGGGCTTATTCTGTCTGAGGTACAGGACTTCACACTTCTCCTAAATAAACTTCTGTTGGCTCAGGCTTCCAGGTGACTGATAGCCCTCTGGATTGAGGCTTTGCTATTCATTGGGTCAGTCTTACATTTTGTGTTATCTCCAAATTCATTAAGGGTCCACTCCGTGTCTAGGCTGTTGTTGAAGATACAGAACAACACAGGCCCTAGTATCAAACCCTGAGGGACTCTGCTCATTGCTGGCCACTAGACAGACAAGGCTCAATTCACAAAAGGACTTTGGGGCCCACACAACAATGTGTTGAAAGTTAAGTCCTCAAAAGTGGTACTCCCCCAACTCATAGCTTCACTAAACCCGTTGGCTCCTAGAAATCTGTAGACATCATAGTCTCCACTGTTAGTGTCCCCAAGTCAACTAATGTTGTATTTCTGTATGTGCCCAAAAGATCCTGCATTTTAAAAGGTCTGAGCAGTTCAGCATCTATTTTAGACATGACTCCTGGTGATGCCCACAAATTAGGCACGTCTTGCATGTCGGGGAGCCTAAGCTAGTAATTCAGGGGCAAAAGACCAGATGATGCACAGAATGAAAGACAACTAATAACCAGGGAAGCCTACTGTGATAACTCACTGGCAGCTCCCTGTCAATGTCTCTGCAGATCTTCTCTTTTGCAGGATATTGGCTACCTGAGACATTTTTTTTCTCCTAGCAATCAAATTAGAGTGATCATAGGCTGACCCATAGAGTTTTGTTCATCACTAATTTTTTCCCACCAATTACATAAACAATCAAGGGAAGGAAATTATCTGTTAGTTTAATACACAATCGCACAAGCTTCTGTAAGAACATATGAAGTATGCTGAATTAACAATACTCATCTTCATTCTGTAATCTATAAATTCATTTGGAGTGTATGGATAAACAAGAGTATTTAGCACTGACATTACTCTTGATACTCTTGTTTGTCCTGCTCCTGAGAGATCTGTACCCCCTTTTTTTTTTTTTTTTTTTTTTTTGGAATATATGAAAGAATCGTGGGCAAATTTGAGGGATTAAGAGGGGATTCTTTGTTAAACAAAAGGAATGTGCAAAAATAAAGGAATAGGCAACTTGTCATTCAAATCAAAACTATGGAGTCAAGTAGTAAATAGAAGTGGAATCACTTATAGGAATATGATGAACAAAGGCCCAAATCTGTGAAAATGCAACAAGGGTAAGGCTGTTAGTCAACTGTGTTCAAGAAAAGATGGAGGACTCTAGTGTAAGCCTAGAATGATGTGAGACTGAAAAATCTTCTGCTGTTTGGGCAATCCATGTTGTGTTTGGTCTTCAAGGACATACGAACAGAGCAAAGAACAGAAGTTTCTGTATCACAGTTAGTGAAATTTCAGAAATAAAATCACTCAATTTCATCCTAATGAAGTGACTTTCTGACAGATGACTGAGGGTGTCCACTATTATCTGGTTAGTTAAAGAGCAAAGCTAGGCAAACGTGAAACTCAGTTTTGTGGACTGATTTTAGTGATACTTATTTGGAATTACATTACTGCAGCAACTGGAATTAGGCCCTTTGTGCTTAATTTTGGGAGAAGATAAAACTCTTTCTGAATAACCAAAATATGTGAATATGGATTACAAATCATGCTGGAGCCTCTGGAACTAGATTCACCAGGGTCCTGAAGGTGTCTAACTGCTGTTCTGTGTGCTAACTTCCAGAATAACTATCCTCCAAACCTCTTAGATGCCTAAATTACATAGCTGCCTGGGCTCTCCCCTCCCCTACAGAAGTCCCCATGGCACCTAAATCTCAGCTGCTGCTGCTCCCCATCTCAGGTTCACAAATCAAACATTCCCCTGCTTGCCATGCTCATGGGACCTGAGCTATTCCATGCTGCAATAAAGACATAAATATTCATTAAGTCATAGGGAACAAGAAGCTGTAAAGAGTTCATTCTGCAGCCTTGTGGGCTGGATCCTGACCCGCAGTGGGTGTGAGTTAGGACTGGGACCCTTATTCTGTGAATCCTGAATTATGTATGCAAACGGAATGACTCTTATGAAATTGAAAATAATTGTTATGGGATTAATTGAGACAGCTTCATCCTCAGGACCCCACTGGATAGCTATTCTCCAGAAAGAGGGGAGATTTGGGTGTGAGTTTCTGCCCCAAAATAGGCAGCACAGGGATTTGACTCGAGGTGTTCCCACTCTATTGAAAGAAGAATCGGTAAAAAGATGTGTAGCAGGGAGGAGTTGGGCTGTGTTTTGTGGAGAAGATGCAGGGAGGTAGGAGCAGGCATGCTCCAGATGCAGCTACAGGATCCCCTTCTCTGGGTAACAGGGAAAATTTATCAGTGACATGGATATCAAGCAGCTCAGAGCCATCACTCAGAGCCAATTGCCAGTGAATATCTACATATACCAGACCAATGCCACTGCAGCTGGCAAACTTTACTGATGGAAACTTTGGTATTTAGGGAATTAAATGTTCCCTCTGAGGAGGGAGAAGGGGAGAGGGTTAGAAGAGTTATAGTTTGGACTCAGAACATAAAATGACTGTTAGTATCCTAAGCTACCCTTGCAAATCTAGCCCCAGGTCTGCTGCTCATTTGTGATTCTGAGTTAATGTTTTTAATCACTCACTCCTTCTCTCCAGAATTTCTAAAAATAATAATAAGAATAATAAGGGGGGGGGGGAAGCAAGATGCAGACACCCAATGGGGCAGAGTCAGCAAGACACAAATGCTCATTCCCTCCCTGCCTGTACTGCAGGAGGTCATCAGTGTCAGTCTAATCCTGCGGCTGCGGCTGCAAAACCAGCTAAACAAAAGGGGCCAAGCGGATTCCCGGTGTCAGTCCAAGAAACTGGCTAGAGCTACCTCAGGCAGGAGTTTGCCCACTACATTTAATAGTGCAGAACAGGCTAATGTGCTTGTATCTCTCTGGGTGAATCTGCATTTGGCCTGTTGTCTAGATAAGTGTCTGTCTGTCACTGCATTTCTCTGCCTCTCTTTTGGATTCATAGGAAATATATTCTTGCCTCTTTTGTCTAACCTTTGTCTTCCAGTTTTTGTCTGCCTTGTGAATTCTCCTAATTAGGAACCTTTCAAATTCCCCTGTGGCCTCGAGTTTTCTCATGCAGAATTTGGAATTAAGAGTATTTTTGTGGCTAGTTTTCAGGGCCAGGTTCATGCTTTTAAAATGCTAAAATAACAATTAACAATACTTTGCACTTCCATACAGTTTTTTTCCTCTTGGGATCTCAAAGCACTTTATAAGTGGCAATTAATTAAGATTCAACATTGTGAGAGGAGGAATGTATAGGGACACATTTCTTTTCCACTATAGGAATGCAGCCATCTCAGGGGTAGACAATAATAACTGATTTAAGAGACTTGGTGCAATATATTAAATACCAGGCAGTAGTTTTTAGGCTAGGAACTAAAAAACAATGCAATACCCAGCTGAATGTGCAAAAGGGATTTACAGAATCAGAATGAAATTACTCAAATGAATTTTAACTAGGATGCCAAGGTTAGTCGTCCTCCCATCTGAGAAGAAAAATGCAGCTTCACATTTTGTACAGCAAAACCCAACCCTGATAATGGACTTAAACATGGCACTTTCAGCCTCATAGTCTCCCCACATGTAATGCTGGCACTTTAGTTTGGTCCTAAATCAAGAGGAAATAGTGCCACCTACTGAACCATCAGCTCCACCACCGACCAATGTTCAAGGGTGATTTTTCAGCTAAGTACAGTACTGATATGCATGCCTAACACATTAAAAAAGGCATGTTTTCTAAATATTGTATATGCAGATATTTAAACAGAGGAATAGAGAACTGAGTCAGTATGCTAGAAAAAAGGCAAACTGAGGCTTGTTCAATGATAGATACAACTTCTTTATTATGGTGATGAGAAAAGACCTGAACGTGGACCAAAACACTGGACAGAAGCTATGTTTTTCAAGGGTCCACCACACCTAGCAATCATATCTCGCATTTTCTGGCATAGTCTTCAGAATATTAATGAAGGAGTGCTAATTATTTTCAACTCTCTTTCTTCCTACAAGAGTAGTATTAATGATATAAGGAAGCAAACAATTCATAGATTCAGAGATCCCTAATAGTTATTATTTTCCAAGGAATTATCCTCACACCAATCTAGAGCTGGAATGCTGGAGAATACTGTGAACAATATGAAAACACATGCACTCTGGTTTTCAAATATCAAACCTTGATCCCATTCTTCAAAACAGATCCTCTGTAACAATCACGTATTTGGACATTGACATCTAAATCCATTCAGTGCTTCCCAGCTTAGCCTGAACACTCTCCAAGCTCTTTGCTGCAGTCATTGCTGCAGGTGGCTCGACTGGGGATATCTATTCTAAAGCAACTTAAGTGTAGCCAAACATGTGCCTAAACTCTGCCTCAGTTTCCAGAAGATGAGTCAGGACTTCCTCTGACATCAGCAAGGTGGTGTTGTCATCGCCCTGTTGCGGTTGTGGGTGCAGGCACTGGGGTACCAATGCAGTTAAGCACTGCTGGATGAAAAACAGTGCTAAACCATGCCAAATCCCCACACTGCTCTAGCATGCCAGATGAATTCCATATTGTTAGGCTGCTTTCTTGTTCCCTTCTGTTTGCTGTCTCCCATGTGACTCTTGATGGCCTGGCTACACCATGGTTTGGCTTGAAAAGAAGTATTGATAAGTTTTCCTGGAAATGTGGAAAATGTTCACCTCACACTGAGAAGAGCTGACAGCTAGATATTGCCCATCCTACATCAGTGCTCTAATAATATAACAGATAATTTAAAACATAGGAGAGTATCATCCAGTACTAGATTCCTGTCTTTTGAAGAGGGCAATGAGGAGTGTTTTGAAGGTGTGAAGACAACGAATATTTCCACTGATTCCATCTACTTTCCTTATACTTCACATATAAGGGAGACAAGACCACCTTCTACAAGCCTTTGTAGTCGCTTATGCCTTTACGCTAACTGTCAGAGACTTATGTGGCCATGTTAGCTGGAGGTATCCTTCTCCTTTTCCATCTTCCTAGGCTCAGGCCCCTAAAATTTCAGTGATACTTACAAATTAGACCCAACTGGATTCAGTTCCCTGTGAGTAATTATTATCCCTTTGAGGTTATCCCATCAGGTTTTGCTTTTCAAGCTACACCAGAGGGACAAGCCCCCAGAGAGTTGTTCAAATTCCAGGCAGAAAGGTGAATTTCAGGATCAGCTCTCAGCAGAGCTGAGGAGCACAGAGCCAGCTAGAGGCTGATCCTTAATACAGGTAAAATTCAATTCTGCAACAGCAAAAAGGAGGTTTAGAAGAAGGATGTAGGATGGACCAGGGTAAGGAAAGATTGCTCTTCTGTATTCTCTCTGGGCTACTGGGCTATCCACATGATGGTTGCAAGAGTGGAGAAGAGGAGATGCTGGGCCATGTAAGAGAGATGGGAGGACAGCTGGGCTTGCTACATCAGTTGTTCCTGAAGGACAGGAAAGAGGAGAGCTGGTGCCTGAAGCAGTAATCAGTGTCTCCTACTGTCTATCCCAGCTGCTATGCAGATACGGACTGGGATCAGTGTTATGCCACGCACCTTGTTCAAATAGCTGGTGTGCAAAGCAAGGCAGTCTACCAGCCCCAGCAGTCTGCAGCCCCAGCTGTGCCTGTTTGTAAAGGTGGCTCTGGAGGAATAAAGACAGTAGGGTGAATTTCTATCCTGGAGCTTGATCTTTCCCCAGAGCTCTGTGTTAGTGCAGAGATTTGTCTTGCTGGAGCCTTATGAAAGCATGACACCTTCCTAAAGAAACACCACGATGTGCTGTGGCAGCTATCCTTTTCAACCACCACCATCTGAGCTTGCATTATTGATCTGTTGGGAAGGGAATTCAATTTTTCTGAAAGGCAATGGCTGGTTTCATTTTCTTATATATGAATCTACCTTCGATTGCAAGCTGTTTGTACATGGTACTGAGCACAGAGGCCCTAATCCTCTCCAAAGCCCTTGGGTGCACTTTTGCTACAGGAAAAAATAACAATACTAATTACATTACGTATCTATTCATCAAATGGGAGTGCCATCCTAGGATGGTGCCTCTTACTGTCCCTCTGTAGTGCATTACCTGCCAAACCAAAATAATTTCAAATAATAATTTAAGTTTCAGTTTGCTTAAAGCCAGATACTCATAAGGGCAGACTGTCAATTTTCTAGCACCAATTAATATACTGATAAAGCTTTTGGAGCAGTGACATTAACAGCATCTTCTTACAAAGATACCTGCAGGTAATATCAACCCAATTACTATTGAATCAGAGGTGGGGGAATAGTGAGTCTATCTTAACAGAATTAACAAGATACATTGAATTATTTCTACTGATACAGAAACGTAAGAGTGAAGTACTGGGTGAAACATATTTGTTGAACAAAGCTGAAGCCCGGCCGTTCTGGCCCAAGTTGGTGATAGATTCAGAGATCTGGATGTTTCAAGTAAATACATCCTTAGCCACACACTCTCCCTGGTGTCCCTTCTGCTTTTGATTAAAGGAACAGACCCTTAGAGCAAAGAGATGTACTCACTTGTGTACAGAAAGGTGATTTATAACTGAGATACTACAGCTAGGGAGGAAGTTTAGCACCAAGATAGGACAACAAAAGAACTAAGGTACAGATCTGCACAAACCGTTTGGCCACTTCTACTCCCACAGCAAAACCCACTGCTTAAACAAGTATTTAATTGCGTCCTTTGGACCTTTTCCAGTCTGTTCAGAGACGTTGGCTTCAGAGTGAAGAGACTGAGGAATGTGATCAGACAGGAACATCATAGGGCATTTCAGTATAACCAAAAGGAAAGGACGTCGGCTGAGGGAAACCTGGGATGTGTCTATCTTAGGTCTTTGTGGTGAATGCTGCTACACTCTCAAGATTCTAGTGTCCCCTTTAGGCAGAAGTGTCAAAATCTTAATGTTCTCCAATCATTCTCTGTCACTTAATATACTTAATCTACTTCAGTATATATATGCATAATTTCTTTTATTATTACATGACCCATTAAGGAAATTAGGGAGCAAACAACACACAGAGTAAACAATCCTACTCAGAGACATGGATTTTGCTGTTTCTCTTTCTGTGGTGGATTGTCATATTGTGCAACGATATCTTCTCACTGTTTTCTCCTAATTAGCCTTAATTCTATTAAACAGACAAACATCAACTGCAAATAATGTATGCTTAATTATGCAGTGTTGGTGGTTGATACAGTATTAGCATCAGCTTTTCTTTTAATATTTTGGCAGCCCACAAATGAAATTGCTACAATATGTTTAAATAGCCTCTCTCACAATAATGGTCATGAATCCATAGCATGCACAGTAGCCTCACCTCAGCCCACAGAAAGCTAGCAGGGATGGAAAGGGGAACAGCGCCCTTCTCAAATGAGCTTCCAGATGCCCTTGCTTGATATGGATCCAGCAGCAGGGGCTAGTAAATCGTTGCCAGGTGACCCAGGAGATATGCAGGAAGTGCCATCATGCAACACAAAACAATCAATTTCAAAATAAAGCAAAAATTCTCTGGGTTTTGTCATTGTTATTTTTTGTAATCACTTCTGGGGATGGAGAAGCCTTCTCAGACCAGATGGGACCAGCATATATAATGAATGATACAGAACATTGCACAGAAAGCAGAAGTAGCTGTTAGCAAAAGGATCCCAGGACTGTCACTATTGCACTAGGGACAAATAGATCCACACAGAAGTTAGTAAAGGAGGTGGCCATTTTCAGAAAGGCATTGCAAAGATATCATATGGTGAACAGCATTTTCTCACCTGTGAACACAAAAAAAAATGGTAAAATCTCGGACGGGAATCACTGGAACAAAATCGAGTTACTTTTTGCCTGTACCTGAGGACCAGGTAGTCTCTAGCCTGGTCCTCAACAAGGGCCTTCTGGAGTTTGGCTTACTGTGCCATCTTTGCCACAGAGTTTGTGATAAGAATAGAAACTTTTGCTTTATGTTCAATGATTCCAGGAATAAATCTAAGTGTAAAAACTTGTGAGATATTGTCTGTCCAGGAGAGGTACATTTTCCTGCCCTGTTATACAACAGTTAAAACAGATCCATGAGCCACACTTCCATTTCAGAGGCCATAACATATCTTAGGATGACCCTTTGTTTCTCCCCGTCATTTAGCAACATCCAAGCAATAAGAAACACTGCATCTATTCCCTCTTTGGACAGATGTGGGCCAAAGGATGGTTTGGAACTAACTAGATAGGACAGGCCTTTTCCAGTGAGCTGGACAACCTGTTCCAAGCAGATTTGTGCTTGTGTTATTCATAGGAGTAAAGATTGCTTGAAGTTACTGTGTCTGCTTCGATTAAGACTATGAAGAGGATCTGGCCCTTAACCCATTGAGTACATACTATACCAAAAATAACATGCCAGATTCTTTCAGACATAATTCTTCTTCCAGACCCATCCAGAATTCTTTAAACGGGTTGGGCATAGTAAGTCTGAAGGCCACGCTGATTCTGCTTCAAGAGGGAGTTTGGACTAGATCATCTCCATAGGCCCTTTACAGTGTGAACGATTCCATGACTGTGTACAGATGAAGAAATCTGCGCCCCATGAAGCCAGTTCAATAACCCTGAAATGTCCTAAAACTCATATTGGCAAAAGCACAAGCAGTAAAGAGACTCTTCTTTGCCATCTTCACACAGTGGCCAATAACTGAATCAGCGAAGAGCTTAAAACAGCTTCACAGTACAGAAACAGCTCCTGCATTAACATGGTTGAGCCATAAAGGCCAGTGACAGCCTTCTGCTAGCGCGTGACAGTCACAAAAGCTGAATAATGAAGGGAAGCTTATGCTGCTGCTGCCCGTACTAGAGGACTTATTTTGTTCTCGCAAGCTCTCAGCCAGTTTCCATTCATGCACAGGTGCAACTATAGAAGGGCCAAATGTGGAAGGCAGGGTGTGACTAAGCCCAAAAATGAGCGACACAAATGCATTATTCATGCAAAAAGCTTACAGTGCTCTGGGATTCCTTTCTTTGGAGCAGATAACCCCTCTATTAACATCAGCTACAAGTTTCTTTATTTCTGACATCTACCTTTGTTTCTTTCTTACCTCAGAAGTGAGGTGACCAGTGTTTTTGCATGAGACCTAGGTCAGTTGCTCAGGGCTAGAAACACTTTGGTTGCAGTGCTGGGCCAAATTTCCCACCAATGCTGTTTAACTCCTGGGGACTATAAGGGAGTAGCGCTAACATAAGCAAAGACGGGGTCAAGATGTCTTATGCCATCTGCCCCTCTAAGGAAAGGAGTCAGTATGTTGTTGTCAATAACTTTGCTAGAGAAATGCATTAGAGGAAAAGAGGTGCAGAAAGGAGAGAGAGGAAGAGGAGACTGGAGAACGACAGAAAGGAAGGTGAGGAGATGAACACAGAGAAACTTCAAATCATCATTTAAAAAGCTCAAAGCTTGACTTCGTTGTTGAAAATAATAGGGTTTTAACAGTTAAAAGGTTTTAAAAGGTCATTATGCATTTAACAGCAAAAGAGCAATATGAATTTCTAAGCAGCAACATCTGGAAGATCAAAAGAAATCATACTTCAATCAACATGAAAATCTCTGCTCATTACATGCAATCATATTTAGTTATTAATAGACACCGGCTAGACACTGACATTTTACACATTTCATCCTATGATGTGCCAGGGACACTTCTGGCATTTAGTTTATCATTTTCATCAGTGTCATGGAAAGAGTGACCAATATGACCCCAAAAAATCTCGCACTGTCAGTCATCGTAACTGAATTTATCAACACACATGAAATCGGAATCCACATGAGAGTTTTAACTGTTTGCACCCTAAATTACTTCTTTCTTCATGCTTCAAATAAACCTCAGTTTTGCATAATAAATAATGATAAGGGCCAGTGGACAATGATATAGGTGGAAACAGTATGCAAAATACTTTGAATTCAAATTTGTTGTGTGAATGTATCCAGAAGTTGCCTATGTAATCAGCTCAGCAGCTGATGTTACCCATTGTTAGAGGTTAATACAAAAGATCTCCAGCTTATATTAGAAGCAGCCCAACTTAAACTGCCTTTGGCACATGTCCTATCAGTGCCTTCCTTTTGTTAGACAGCCTCTCAACTCACTTAGGTGCACAATTACATCGATATTAAAGCTAATTGATCTGTTGTTTTAATGCAGAAAATGAAGAAGTCTTTGGGAGGAATGAGTCAGTCAGAAAATAACGTTGCCTCTGACACGAACACAAAAGGGCAGTGTTGTAAGCAAGCAGCTCAGCCTCAGCCCCTACGCTGCTGTGTGAGGGGGAAGGTTCTTACCCGAGAATGCTTTGCTAAACTGGCATATTCGATTTCATGACTGATTTTTGTGTGTAATAATTGCATTAAAAAAAATAATGAGAGTGGCTTTCTTTCTAGTTTTCCCAATCACTACAGCAAACATGCTGAGATGCTTCAGACAGAAATGTGATTTTACTTCTAATGACAATTATTTTGGGGCTGAATTGTAATTTAGTTTGTTAATTAGATCTGTCACTGCATTTTCTAACTCAGTTATTGCATCCTTTGATGATTTTAGCAGAATTATACTTCTATTTCTGCCACTCCGCATTCTATGCTTTAATAATTCTTCAGACAAATATGCTAGGCAGTTGATTACATTTTGTGGCAGCAGTAATGTAAACTCTCTCCTGTGTTACATTGATTCAGAAATCATGCTGATCACTGAACCAATAAGCTATGCCAATAGTGCTCTGAAAGAGGGAACTATTCAGAGGAATTCAGCCAGATGCAGATTGTGGACATGTTTCTTTAGATATTAAATTGATATAAACATATACAAGAAAACATAAATGAAAACAAGGTTTTAAAAAGCCACCTTGAATGGTCTAAAATTCATTTAGCTATCATCAACATCAGATTTTATCTACTCATAATTTCAGGACAATTTGGCATGTGATTATTATTTATTAATGATCTGACAGATTTTTAAAGATCTCGCCATTTTTATAGCATTAAAGATTAGATTGTTTTTACATGTGAATTACAGCTCCTCGCCAACCCAGAACTGCAGATGTAGTCAGAAATTCAATTCTGGAGTAAAGACAGTATGATCAAAATAGCCACTTTAAAATATCTTCAGTGCTGAGCTGCCAATCCCTCAAAGCCTTGCTGTGCACGCAGGCATCTGCCAGCCAGGTGCTGCATGACCTGGGTCACGGCCCAGAGGCCCGATTCTGAAAATACCCACCACTGAACAGAGCTGCTGTGGCTGCGAGGAATCCCACTAGGCCGCTACAGCAGGCTGTAATTTCACTGTCTGCCCCGATGAGGAGACAGCTCGTAGCTGTCCCGGAGCAGGGCAGAGCAGAGATCGCAGCTTCCTGCCTGCTCTTTGCTTGCCTAGAGAAGAAATTGTTGCTGCACTTCTTTTCCTGGAAGTAAAGTACTTCTTTTCTCTTTCTTCTATGAGAGCAAGAACTCTTGCTCTTGCTCGGAGCCAGGACTCTAGTTTAACTCATCCTGCCTGCCGTCTTTCTATCCACTTAAGCATCAAGCCTAGGAAAGTTTATTTGATGTAAGATTTATATTAAGCATATTCAGGGAAATTTTTTTAATGACAGTTTTAGATGCCTCTCATGTTTTTTGCAATCTTGGATTTTTTTCAGAATAACTGTGTAATGTCCTAGGAAAATACCCTATGATACAGCCTTGGCCGCTTGGGTCTGGGGATGTGGTAAAGTTCCTCAGAGCACACTAGAGGAAGTACGTCAAAACCTACGGGATTTCGGGATCGAAATCACTTCCCCATACTCTTCCTCCCACATTATATTTAATTCATCCAAATGGGCCCAATTTTCAAATCACTAATCAACAGCATAGGTTAAAAATATTTGTAATTTTAATAGTGTTACATAGATTTGTAATTATTTCTTCCTCTCTATGGATTACCCTTCCATTGGTGGCATGCACCGGACTAGTGTGCACAAAAGTCTTGCTGGAGTAGGAAGGAAACACTGAGCAAACACAGCCCTGAGGAGGCTCTATACTAACCTACAATCTATGCGTTGACATTGAGCAATAATTCTCTGCTTAAATCCTCTTCTATATGTTTCTCAATCATAAAAAGTGCACTGCAGAACAAGTATATTATGTAATAATATGTTTGAACCTGAATTGTTAAAAGTTTCAAGGATCTGAATAAAAATAGTCAAGAACTTCATAGTAACGATGGTTTCCAGACTGGGGTACGCACCCAAAATGGGAAATTCGGCGGGGATGAGGTCATGAGCCTGGAAATAGCTTTGCAAGAGAGAATGTCTAGGAATTTCTGCCTTATCATCACCATGGATTTTTGTAATGCCTTCATGGTTTAATTCTGGCAATTTACCTCCTTTGGTATAAATGGAGTTAAAAAACAAGGGAGTGCTCACTCATGGTCTCGTGCGTCAGAATTTCTTGTAGCCTTGTAAACACTCCATGCTAAATATTGATACTTCAGTGCCTGCTGTGCTGTGCAGAGAGAGGGAAAGAGGGTAAGGTTGATTGAATAGGCATGACAGAGAAAGTCAAAGCACGTGGACAAGAAAAAGCTGTGACATTTGGCCAACAACCGTGGAACTAGGTACTTCAAACAAAACAAATCTGTTAAAAGTTTAAAGCTGTAGCAGCACCATAGGGGTAGGACAGGTGCAGACCTGCAAAAATCAGGTGCAGACCTTCAGGTAGAGGGAGCAGTAACAGAGCAGACTTGTATTCTAGTAATGCCACCAGCGATCCCTGGATTTGGTGGAGTGCTGGCCCTGTCCTTGCAATTACTTTCCTCCAGCATGTCCTGCCTATGCTACAGGTAGGTCATGACATTGCACTGACTACAATTCGGTACAGGCTGGAGATGCTCTTCTCCCGAGAGAGAAGACAACCCTGAGCAATGCTAGGGCACGGCATCCCCAGTGGGTCAGTAACTGGAAGAGATGAGGAGGGGGAAAGGAGCACAAAGAGCTTCAGGCAAGCAGCAGAGCAAAGGAGTGAAGCTGGTTGCCTCTCTGCATATAAACTACCCTGCGACATCCGGTCAGGATGCTCGCTGAGCAGTAGGGAGCAGGTAAAAAAAAAATCTGAAGCAAGGCAAGGAGGGCTCGCTGTGGGAGGACTGTCAGAAGGGATATAGGCACTCTGAAGCGGAGATGCCTCCACACAAAACTTGTACCAGCACAACTCAATCCAAAACAGAGTTATGCTGCTTCCAAAGTAGTTCAATTAAAGCAGAATCAAAATGTCAGTTTAAAAAAAAAGAAAAAGAAAAGAAAAGCACTTCTGTATGAGGACACAAGGCAGCTAATGCCAAAAAACAAAAGTTACGAGGAGGAGGAAAAAAGAAAAAAGATTTCCATGTTGCCAGAGACCTTTCTCACCGGGGGGAATTTCAGCTGAATGGCTGCCACTGCCGGCAGCTGGAGTCGCAAGCGGAGCGGGGAGCAGCAGGGTTCTTATTCTCTTGCATTGCTGACCAAGGTCTGTGACAATCCGGTTCATTATTTTCAAAGACGCTGCTCAAAGCAGTAGGCCTGGCGCTTGCTGGGCCCACATTAGTCCATTTACAGCATTTGTACTCGACAGCTACCAGGATTCTGGCAGGGACCGAGATAAAAATGATCTCCGAAAGAACGTTAGGTGAACGGCAAGTGCTGAAAAGCACTCGTGTTCTCACTATTTGAGGGAATTCTTCTAGAAATCCAGCACGAGGCTGCACCCAGCTGCAATTAGGGCGGACAGCGCAGCGACGAGGAAGGCAGCTCCTCTCCACGTCCTGCAGCAGGCTCGCCGCCCGTGGCACCCGTGCGGGGCGGCAGGTCCACGAAAGGAGAGCAGAGCCTCTTGCTGGGTGAGCTGGGGATTTTCTTAGCTGTGAAGCAGCATCAGCCTTTACCTGCCTGCACATACCACAGACCAAAGCACGGGTATCGATCAGGTTACCTTTGGGAAATAGCACCTGAATGACAGTCTAGGCCAAGTCAGTTAGCCTGTAACAAAGACTGTTATTTTTAGTAAACATTGTTACAATATTTCTAGCCTAAAAACTACAATAAATAAAATTTAGCCAAATTTCCTCTGAGATGTTTCAACACGGAGCAGGTATTCACGCCTGAGTTATAAACCCAATGAACTGACAATGCTACGATGGAAATGATCATAAAATCTATAATACGATAGTGCTATTGGGAATCCCTAATTCTGGAAGATGTTCTTCCTTTTGTCATGTTATGGTTCCTTTCTTCTCAACCTAGAAATAAGTATCTAAGTTAAATGGAATAAAAATGCCCACCTAATTGTGCAGATGCATAGTTAATTAATCACTTAATTTAACCCACTTAGCTTCAATAGCAAAGCAATGTAATCTGACAGTCAAGGCAGCAATATTTTTCTATTCACTCTAGTGTTTGAAAACATCTATATTTTAAAAACAGTGCCTACATTCAATGGATTGGTGCTAATTATTTTGCTTTATTTGGTTTTAGAAAGATTTTATAACATTTAATAGGTATGCATCCTGGCTAAAAATAACAGTGCCATTACATGTCTGGCAAATATTAATAAATTTTATTAAAAAGAAATTTATATATTTGTGGATAGATTGATTAGTGAGCTACTTAGCTGTGAAAATTTGCTTAGGGATGAAACTTGATAAAAAATTGTGTGTTTATGACTTCAGAGTACACACTGCTACAAAACATTGAATTGTGTGGTTCATTGTATTTTAAATCTAAGATCTTGTTAATGGCTCTCCAGTATGCATTAACATAACTCAGCATCAAACAAGCTATGCTACACTGCCTCCACGAAGCGTTTCTGTCCACCAGACAGCTCCAGGGGAGCCGCGCACCAGGGCGCTGATCTGTGGTCTTCTGCAAAGGCAGAGCTGGTTCTCTTCAGGCCACCTAGAGAGTGAGGTGGTGTCTGAGCTCTGCTGGATCGCATCGATTAAGCGTTGCTGAGTAGTCTGCAGTGGTATGGTTGTGCCTTATACTCTTCATATGATATATATATCTCAAAGTAAAACTTGCTAAATCTATCTCAAAGGGTAAGCAGGCAAAAACAGAATTTGCTGCCTTGAGGATGAAGGCTCAGGGCCAGGTTATTGGATTTGTGTCTGCCACAGAAGGAGGAAGAGGAAGAGGGAGTGCCTTGGTGAGCTGAATTTGCTGATTTGGATATTGCCAGGAATGGAGGCAAGTGCATCTACTTGAAGAGCCGTCTCGCTCACCCCAGAAGGTAGCTACTGTCCTAAACACTTTAGACACTGCCAGCAGCACTATCAGATCTGCTCTCCCAGGCTTTGGCAATGGGTGTCTGGACCATGACGGCTGGAGTGCTACAGCACACTGCAGTTCAAGAAAAGTTGGGGCCCAAATACGTGCTTATCACGCACAGCACACAAGGCTAAGCTACATCCACATTCCAGTGGCAGGGCTGTTGTGGTTTCAAAAACACAAGAAAATAAGGAATTTGGGGGACTATTTAAAGGGTTATTAACAAAATCCTTTACTGTGCATTTACGGAAGATTTAGGAAAGATTTCTAAGAAAAACTTTCCAGCAAAGCTCAGTGCAATTACTGATAAACCTAAGTATGTGCTTAAATATTGAAATGAGTCCAAAGCTATAGAGAAATACTATCCGTAATAATGTAGACTGCACTCCCCTCCAGAAGTTATATTCTGTTACTGTATTTGAGGAAAAAAACTGCTATCGCACAGTTTATTTGCAGTTTACAGATATAAAGATGCACATTCACACATGCATATATCTATATATACACACACATGCACACACACACACATACATTTACATGAGCGGACAGCACCTATCATCTAAAGATCAAGGACATTTTAAACACACTGTTTATTAAACCATCCACTCTGAGCTTTGCAGATAATGGATTTTTTAGCTCACCAGTAACTCTCAAAAAATGTCATTGAAATGATCTCGTCTCATTCTTCAATTGTTTGCTAATTAACAGTACACAGAAATATTTTTGAAACCATTGTATCAGGTAAAACAATATGTTTCATCTACCCAAATAATACATTTTCATTTCAAGCAAGCAATTTAAACTTTTCTGAAATTATTTTTTGTAGTTTCTAAGTTAGAAATATTTTTAGATAAAAAATTAGAACTGATAGTATTCAAAAGAAGCAACCTTTCCATGAAATTCAAAAAGAAAAACCTAAGTGAAATAAAATCTGTCTTGAACTGAAGATTTAGTGTCACGGACTCTTCCTAGTTCATCAAAAGTTTCACGTAAAATAGTTCATCTGCTTCTGTCTTCTGAGGTCAGCATCTGCTCCATATTGTAATTTCCAAGTTGCAGACAGTTTGGAGGAAGCTGAAGGTATGTCCTTAGTCCCTCTCTCTCTTGTGTGCAATTATATCACCAAGTTTGCTGCTGGGCAGGAGAGAGTAGGGGAGGGAATACATACATGAAAAAATGTACTCAGGCTGTATTAGTAGTGAGAGATGAAATAGTTGCTTTGCCAATGACTGTATTAACAACGGGAAAAAAGTGGAAGGACAGTTGCTACTTGTCCACAGTGCAGCACATTTTGTCTTGCTGAACATGCTTCTGACATGCATCATGGCCAAGAGGTCACTCCTGGTTTTTCTCCGTCCACTTTTGCTTTATTTAATGCCTACAAGATGACTCAACAACATCAGCAGCTAGTGCATCCTCCCGCAGCTATCCATTGCCATGGCAAGGAGCACGTTACCTGCAGCTGTGTGGGCAGTGCAGGCCCAGCTCACCATGGCAGGTGCTCTGCTGCAGCTGCCACTTCTCCTCCCACGTTCACCCAGCAATGACCACCAAAAACCTGTTTATCTTGCACGAACTGATGCTATGTTTGTCAGAGGCACCCTCCTACCAGGACAAAAAGCAGGGTCTGTGGCTACTCCCAAAAGAGGAAACTACCCTTTAGACCTGTAGGCGGGGTGAATCAACTAAAAACCTGAAAACTACTACTACCTAAATGCATAGTAATGCAATTAAACGAATATCCAGCTGAAAAGTTAAGCATGGGTATCTAGAAGAAACCCTGAGCAGTAAACAGCAAGCACAGAAAGGCCAGGCTATGCTACATTTTGTTGAATCAGAAATATAATGGGTGATGGTGGAGGAAAAAAGGTCTTGCCACTAAAGCAACGTAGCTGGATCCTTAGTGAAGCATCTGAGCTTTACACTCCAGGATTCTTCCTTGAGAAATAAATTCATATTGGCTTGAATATGGGCATTGTCACACAGAGTGACAACTGGCTGAGCAGCTGTAAACAAAAGGTAATGATATATGACACCGCATCAGGTTGGTCTGTCTACATGGAAGTGACGGCCAACGAGATACCATCGAGATGGGGATGGAGCTGTCACGGAGATAGCCCAGTTTTATTTAACATCTTTGCTAATGATCTGGAAAAGGAAGGAGAAAGGCGCCGTATTTACTTCATTTGATTTTCAAGAAAAGAGGAAAGACTCTGCCCGGCTCCTGGGAGACCTCTAATATCAAAGTGCTGTTATCCTAGTGTCTGGAGGGAGATAGATTGCTCCGAGGCTGCGCGGGCGACGGTTTGAGAAAGCACACGATGGTGGAGGTGGTGGCAGCAATACAAAAGGACGTGAAGCAATTATCTGCCTGGCGAGAGGGCTGCACACAAGCCATCCAGCTCTTGACGTAAGCAAAATGCAGGAAAGCAGATAAATAAATCCGTGTGTGTTGGGAAGAGGGCGGGAGGGAGGTGTTTTCAAAAAAACCTGCAGGGATTTTTGCTCCAAATTATTTTAAGAAGCTGTGATATTTCTTTGGGGGATTTCTTATCTCCTCCTGCTGTTGTTAATAGCGTCATTCACCTCACAAAATATGAGCAAAGAGAAGGAGATGAGATGGCAGTCACTGCCTGAACATCCAAGTTTTAAATGACAAGGGAGGAAATAGTAGAAGGAGGAACATTTGAATGGACAGCCCAAGGGCAGAGCAGCGGCAAAGAAGGGGAATAATTATAGTGTGGGTCAGGCAGGGATTTCACAAACTAAGCTAAAAACTAAAGGACTGTTTTCCTTTGGCCTTTCATATGAGGACAGGCCCAGCTCTGTCGTGCCTTGTGCGTCCTCCTACTTAGAAGGGAAACACTATTTAACTGAAAGAGGGAAACCCTCCAAAGAAAGAAAACGGAGCGAATGGCGGGCACACTTAAAAAAAATGACAGGTCAGCCCTTCATGCTCGGCGAAGAGAGAATCCCTCCATCCTTCCACACCACAACACCCCTAGGGGATCGAGTTAGTTTACTTCAGTCCACTCCTGTGGCCAGTGGAAAGAGTAAAAACAAACAAACAAACAAAAAAAAAAAAGGCAAGATCTGGCTGTCTGGCTTCGCTCATTCATACAGAGGATGGCTCTTAGCCGGCTGCTCAAGAAGCAGCAGCTCAGCTAACCACTCCCCTCACTGCCTGATCACTTCGGCTGTATTGCGTAGGTGGTGCTACTGTCAGATGCCGAAAGCCATCACGATTTGAGGAAGAAAGAGACGGAGCATGGCAAGGAAAACGAAAACAAATGATGAGCAATTTCATCAGGAATTCATCAAATGGTTTTAGAAAAAAAAATGCAGGTCTGCACATCTGTCCAGGTTTTGGTAAAGGGAGGTTTTTGCTGCCTTTTCTCTATTTTTTTTCTATTTTCTTAAAGGTGTAAACAAAGTGCTATTTCCTTTATTGCCACTTTATTAGTCGGGGAATATTCCCCTGCACAGGGGAGTCCAACCGAGAGGTGTGTCATTCCTGAAGATCAGTAGGTTTGGAATACTTTGAATATTCAAGCTGAGAGGCAGGGAGATGTTCCCAACAGCCTGAGTCACATCCTCAGGTTATTAGATCAATGGCTGAGGCAAACTGACATTGTTTCAGGAGAGTCAGTGCAGTTACTCTCATGCCTGCCCCGAGAGTTGGAAATTATGATCTTTCCAGTAATGTCATTCTATATGTTTGGACAAGATAAATGAATTTATGGGTGCTGTTGGAATACAAATAATTAATAAAGATGATGAAGAATGTGTCTAGTAACCGCTTCAGCCACAGAACGTCAAGCCTCAGTATTCAATGGCCGTTTAAACAGGTCTTTTTACATTGTATTCAATGGCCGTTTAAACAGGTCTTTTTACATTGTCATCATAAAATAAAATTGGCCCTTGACATTTTTAACAGATTATTTCCCTCAGTTCTGAGTGGTATAAATACAGTATGATTGCTTGACTTTAGATGTGCTACTGTCCAGGGCACGCTGTTCTGTACCTCTGATATGCCAAAATTTGGCTAGCAGAAGTGGAAACACAGCGGGTAGCAACCCAGCAGAGGCAGTGAGATGAAATGATTTTATTCTATTTTGTATTGTGACCCAAGTCACAAAAAAAACATATCAGATTATTGTTCTCTCCCCACAAGCAAAAAAAAGAAGGGAGAATGGTTGCACCTCTCTGAGACGCAATCCTGACCCCAGGTCAAGAATTACTGGTGCAACAGTCTAGTAAAACTCTTCTCTTTGACTGTGGCAATCAGATCACACTGGGTAACTTCCACCTCTCTCTCATAGGCGTTTCAACAGTCAGAATTCAACCCTATTCCTATTCAAGGGCAAAGATGCCACTGACATCGATAGGAGTAGCACTGGTATGAAAGAGTTCAAATGTCAAGGGTGTATTTGCAGAAACTGATTCTGCTGAAGACCATGCATATATTATTACTATGCTTCTCTCTTTCCCGTTGCTCTCCTTTTATATTATCCAAGGCAGAGTGCCCACAGAGGACACAGATGCACACTATTAGATGTAGAGTGAGTATTGTTAAAAACATCCTCTCTAATACCAACTACATATTTACTCCTTTGTAACCTCATCAACTGTGACATTATATAATTACAGATTGTTCAGGAGTTTTGTCTTCCCACTCAGTGCCAGAGTGAAAAACAACCAAAGAAAACATAAAAAGCAAAACAGACAACGGAGCATGTGCCCTCCACTGTATTCCCAAGAGGCATGGTAACTGAATACACCCCACAACTTAGGGAAGATAATGCCAATCTACCGGATTCTCCTCCCCAGTGAGGCTCTTTTACTGTCCTGAAGTTACTAACAGAGGAAAACAGTAACATGTGGGAAGGTAAAGGTTAGACAGAATCAACACAGATGAGTCACTTTTAATGGTATTCTTTATTTCAGTTGCACAAGCTTTCAACAACTGTTTTTTTCTGTGTAATAATCTCTTTTCTTGAGTTGTGTTAGTGCACACAGAGTTCTGCCAGTGCTATGTCTGCCTAAACACAGAGTACAGTGCTGTCGCTGTTGCACAAACCTCAGACCTTGTCCTGCAATCAGTCCCACAAGGGCAGAGCATTGGTACACGTAGAGCTTTGCTGAGTTTTGGGAGCTCTGCATGGATGAGACAATCTTCCCACACAGATCAAGGATCAAGAGTGGAGCTTAAGCAAGACAATAACAAACAAAAGATAAAACACACTGTGAAATACTGGGTAATTTTTTAAAATGTAATTTAACAGGTGTTTAGTTATTACCCTGAAAATAAGGCACAAACATTTTCATGACTCACATTTGTGCTTTAGTTAAATTCTCTTTCTGTTTTATAGCTGTAATTTAAACCATTTGCTTCATTCTGAGAAAATGAAGATGTTTGCAATAAATCACTCCTGCAGAACTTACCCCTGTAGGACACGCATAGAAACTACAATGCTGACAAGTGATAATTTTTGATTTTGACCTAGATTGGTACATCTCTCATAGAAGTTAAACAGTAATTAAATATATGAATAACTGGACAGATAGGGTGAGAAACTAGATTTATGAGCAGAAGATAGATAGTGAAATTTTTGTTGCACCTTTATGTTTAGTAAAGACTTGCTAAGTTAATTGGTTGGAGTCTTCTGTCATTTTGCTGTGACTCCATTCTCCAGGCTCTATATTTTTACTGAAGGCAGGAGAATTAAGGATACAGATCATATAGGATCTTACAGGCTTTCTCTGCTTTCAACCAGTGTTTCACCAGTATTATCTGCCAATGTTCAGGCATCCTCTTTGCAAGCATTTGATAAAAATTGCTATAGCTGTATTGACCTTTTTTAAGGAAATTACTTCATTGGAACTTGACTGATTTATGTCAGATGTGGTCTAGGACAGAGGCACTGCTTTGCAAACTTCTTTCTCCATAAAGAAGAGAGTGTTGCTTTCTAAACATGCACCGTATAGAAGAAAAGAAGCTCTGCCAGAAAGATGGGGGAAGAACAAGAGCTGGGAAGTACCTTTTTAGAGGCTGAGCTTCAGGTAAGTTACAAAATGACTTTATCAATTTATATAGGTATTTACTGGTGGAGAACATACCTAATGGGCTTTCAATCTTGTTGACAAAATCTTGAATAAGATTGAATGGCTGAAAGTTGAAGCTAGACAAATTCGGCCTTGAAACAAGACGTAATTTTCTGGCAGACAGACTAATTAAATACTGCAAAAGATTATCATTAAAGGTGGAGATCCCACTATTGGCTGGAGGTTTAAGGTGATAGCAAATACCTTCCTGAAAGATGTGGTTTAAATCATACTCAGAAGTAAATTGTACTACTTGTGTGCTCAATGTTTGGTTGTATTCAAAACATATTAAGATTACAACGACATTCATAGCCCACACATCATATCAGCAAGGAAGGTAGCAAGGATTTTCCCTTTCTCTCATGCACAATTGGCCAAATAGAGATGTTTTGAGGTTTGGGAATTTTTGTTTATTTGCCTTTTTTCTTTCAGAATTAATGATTAACCATAACTGATAAGAAGATATCAAACTGTGTCTGCGTTTTGAACAGAAAGAGGAAAATGTTATCTTGTTAGCACTTCTGGCTTATATACAGAATCATACAGATTGGCAGTTTTAAAACTAGAGAGATTTTCTCAGGTCAAATTGGCAAGAAACTGGTTAAAAGATGGGGGAAGGTATTACTTTCACTAATTGCAATTAATTAGGCATGTCCAATTTAATAAATTTTCCATCATTGCTGGGGCTTCACACATACTTGACACCACAGTTCGTTCCTTCTATTCTGTGCCTGTAGCATGCAACTGTTATCCCTGAAGACATTAAGTGCTTTAATCTAAAAAAAATCATCATGCTGAAAATACGTGTGTATTGGATGAAAATGAATGAATTGCTTTACACAGGAGGTCAAACCAAATGATCTTACGGTCTTCTCCTCTTAGAGGAAATCATTGTAGGGAATCAAGGTTTAATTCTGTTTCCATTGATCACAATATGAGGTTTGATACCAATACCAACAAAATTCCTATAAATTCCAAGCTAACGTAAAGGCATGTTTCAAACAGGCCAACTACATTCCTAGTAGAAGCACAGCAGCCCACCAGGTTACACAGAGTTTGTTGAAGGGGAACTGGAGTTTTTATTTGCAAGTAAGCTGAGCAACATTAACTATTACTGAATTATCTATGGTGGATGTTCCATATCAATGTTTCTGCAACATGGGGACTTGCTCCTTAAGAAACACATAAAATTCAGGTATCATGGTGCTTTCTCCAGAATGATCCCACAAACTGGAAGATTTTTTCCCCATGTCATTGTGAGATGCATAATGAAATCCAACGGAATTACAGGATATGGGATTCACATCCAAAGTCCCATTATTTCTCTTACACTATTGCTTTTTCTCAGACCAGTATAGCTGAGAAGTTTCCAGATGATACAGGACTCTTTTGAAGGATATTTGCTGAGTACACTGAAGAGCTTTAATGATCACACCCCAGTGAGAGCATGTTGTTTTGGGTTTAGTGATCCCAATACATGTAACTTCAAGACATAGTTCATCTCTCCCTAAGGAGGACACAACTAAAATAGGTCAAATGAATTACACATGAAAAAGATCTGTTTCTTTCTATTGCCCAGGTTGACTAGCTCTGTTGTAGATGTGTCCTCTCTAAACATCTAGCATATGATGAGATAAATCCCATAACCTTGAAGAGAAAGGTTTCAAAACCCAATACATGGCATTATGTTGGTAGTTCTTTCTTCATTCTGTTGCCAACACACAAAAGGATGATTACAAATGATACAAATGGGACCAATTCTGAAACATTGCCTTGCTGTAAGAAGGAAAAAGCTCTGTGGTACCAGCAGGCTCCTGGCCACCCATAATTCTCTCCTTCCAATCTATGTTTTCTGATATCCTGTATGCAAACAATAAAACTATGACAATATAGTTGTATATCATGACCATTTAGCACCATCAAATGAGTAGGTCTCACAGTTTGATCCATGCTGTGGCTGAGCTTATGGACTTTATAGAATAAAAAGTTTGTTTTCTAATGATGGATCAGAGATGTATGAGCCATATCCCACTGCATGTTAATAGCACACGTTAGTCAGGATACTGCACAGTGTTATATTAGGAATTTTCCTCTGGTACAAAGCATTGCACTCAAGGAGTAAATATGCATTTAGGAGAAGCTTGAACATTCACATAGGTAGTAAAACATCAAGGAAAGAGTCAAACCATGCTGTTAACCCGCAAAATTCTGAACAGTCACAGCAGAATTCCTTGTATTTCACAGCAGAATTTACACACATCTACAGGAAATATACAGGAAATTAAGGTACAGAAAGTGCCTATTATGACTGTAATGTCACATAGCCAAGCTGCCTTGTTGTTCTAGAGTGGAGGTCAATGCTCTTCCAATCTTGCACCCTACAGAGGACATTTTGCCAAATCACATTGGTGCATATCTCCTTAGTTCTCTCAAACCTGCTTCTGTATTTCCAAGTCAAAAGAAACAGTGTCTCATCTTCCTTGAAAGGACTATCTGTAGAAAGCTGCATGAAGTTATTAACCTGCCCACATTCCAATCCTATTTCCTCAGAAGTTTTGCTTCTCAATTCAGTGGTGTAGCATGAGGAACAGCTCTCTTAGCTCATGGCAAACAAGCCACACTCACAATCCACCATCCAAACGCTCCCAAATAGCACATCAAAGCATTCAAAGGAAAAGGTATTCAAGATGGAAATGGACTTGTCACAGGCACTATGAAGCTGTTGTGGCAGAAAAACAAGGGGTGAAGAAAGAGCCATGCTGCCATGGAAACTTAAAAAAGAACAATTATCCACTACTTTTTTCACCTTCAACAGGCCTGGCACTGAGCCAACATAGTGTCTTGAAGCAGAGCTATCATTGAACTCCAAGCCTTTAGCAAATTTGATGGGGAACATTTTAGAAAGACCAGAGAGGTTATGTTTTGAAAAACTCCCAGCAGTCTCAAAAAGGTGAGCCCAAATGGGATGGATTTCTGTCTGGGAAGCTAGAGGGAGGTCGAGAGATAGATTAAAAAGGACTCACCATATCCCTGTTCATACTAATAACAAACCCTTAGGGTTTGCTAACAGAGTGTTCCCAGCGCCCTTGACCTGAAACTCACTTTACTTTTGACATTTCCTGAGCAGCTGGCATTAAACAGTGGGTTTCTGTATGGGATACTCTCTTTTATCCTTTGTTGATTCTCATCAATTCCATCGCACTATACAATGTTTCTGGATTAATGTAAACTCTATGAAGATTATTGACAGTATAGACTGTTTGAAATTACTTCAACAATTTTTTTTAATTATAGACAGATCTCCCAAAGGAAAGTGCCAAAGCACTCTCTTAAAACTTCCATTATCATGTTAAAAATGCACTGCCTTTTCATTTATACATTCCTTAATATAAAGGCGCTTCTAAAAGCTTTTTCTTTTCCAACTAAAATGAAAAAGCATTTTTAAAAGGAAAAAAAAATAAACTTCTACAGAAACAACAGTGCATATTTGGAAAAAATGAAAATAAAATAACTTCTATATTTTCAATGGAAACAGATTTGTATTTTTCAATAAGATGCTGTACGTATTGAAAAAAAAAACAAATAGCACTTCCTTCCCCTCCTTCCTTTCTCTTAACCATTCCTGTGTTCTGCAGATTGCCTCACACTCTGCTCTGGCCACACACCAACGTCCCACTCATCACGCACAAAAAAGTTTCCCTGCCTCATTCAGGTCTTTCCTTAAAGCCATGTCTTTTGTGAAAGCTTCCTGCATCACTTTTCTCACTGTCAATGACTCCAGACCTTCTCACACTTGAACTACTGTCCAGTAGATACTGTAATGCATTGGAGTCAGTTTGTTAGGTCCATGCCATAAAGGTCTCCAGGCAAAGCAGCCCCTCCTTCATCCTTCAGCACACAGACACAGCAGAGGGAGTTACAAAATCTTCACCAGGAAAACACAGAAAGGTTACTCTTGAGGAGCTACTTGCAAAATATCGTGGGGCAGTTACAGGCGTCTCTGGAGATAAGGTCTCTCTGCCCTGCAGGTTTGGACCCTTTCTTCATGACTTTTAGGACTTATGAATGAAGGCTGGGGCTACTCTGCAGACCTAGTTACCACGCTCAGCTTTACTAACACTATTCCACAACCTGACAGCATACCCAACACAAGAGCTAGACCACTACCAGTTGAATTTCTTATGCCTCCTCAGTAAAAGCCATGGAGAGATACTGGGGTCAATTTATAGCATTGGAAATATGTATGTGTTTAAATTGCACATGTGCTTAAGTCACTTGCTGCCTCTTTGCTGAGTATTTAAGCTATTCCAAATCTCATAGTGCATGCTGCATTTATAAAGGTATAGAAACAATCATTTTCCTATGGGTCAGGCCTACAGCATTTTATTTTATAAAAATAAAGATCGCTAAACAAAAAGTTTAAAACACAATTATTTGGTTAACAAAAACGTGACCTACATTTCCCACAAGTACAAACTGTTAATGTGTTTTTCATTTCAATGTATGTTGCATGGAATCACTGCCACTAAAAAGTCAAATTTAATACATCCATATATACAAACATTAATACTGTGTTTTCAGCAAATTGCATCTCTCATACATTTCTGAGCTTTAAGCATCATTGGGTCTCTAATGACACATCTATAGCCTGGATTTTTTTTTTTAATGGAGTTTGATGAATGCACTGTCAGGAAAGGGTGAGATAGGCAATACAGTTTTGCCTTCACCATTTTCATCAATATAAAACATTTCAATAATAGAAAATAATAAAACATAAAGTCCATTGCTGCTGAAGCTCTTAGGGACTGCCTGATGGTTGGAGATGAGCATTGGTGTTTTCCAACAGCTGTACCCAGTGTCTCACAGACTGTTTTTTTTTTTTTTTTTTAGTGCTCTTTGTTTTTTTACACAACAGAGCATTTTGTAATAATCCTGGAAATAAGGCATCCTTCTCCTTCACCATTTCTTCTTCACCTTGGAGCTCTTACTTCAGTTGTTTACATCCCCCTGAGGAAGAGTCACAGACCTGTCGGGGTCGGAGGTAAGAAAAGGCATAAATGCCACAGTACAAAATCTGTCAAAATCCGCCTAATTGTTCGATCATTTCATTGCTGAGTAAAGTCCTTAGCGTGTAGTCGCCTTAAACGCGGGGCCGCAGAGGAGAGGGGGGCTGCAGACCCTTCCCTCGCCTGGAGCACGCGCTCCACTTCGGTATTTGGCCAGCTAAGGAAGGCCTACGCTCAGCTGAATATATGCCCAAACTGCACAACCTTAACTCCAACATGAAATAAGAAGCAGGCTCATTATTTCGTCTAAATCAGACTCATAATTTTTCAATTCGCATTTGTCCACAGAAGCTTGAGAGTGAAATAATTTGTCACTATAGTACAAAAAAAAAAGAAGAAAAAAATCCCTCTGCATGAGCACAAGAGAAGTATATATTCTGGCATCAGTATTCTTCAAGTATAGGAAAATACAGTAATTTCTGTATCATAACCTCCACTGTACCTCTTAATAAATGAAGATTAGGGAAATTAAATGTTTATTTCCCTGCTACTGAAGTGTAGAGCCTCAGACGCTTTGTTCGCACAGGGTGTTCCAGCTGGGGCATTAGATGTGGCTAAAAACATTTGTTTTTTAACTTGTGTGAAGTGGGCGTATTATCCACGTAACCGGCACCAAGAACCCGCCTCAGCCGAGGGCTATTGAAAGCACTGCCCAGGGAGGCCTGCACTGCTCTGCGGACAGCGGGTCCTGGGTCATATTTGGGCAAAGATACCTTTTCAGGAGCAAAGATACCTTTTCAGGAAGCGAGAAAAGCTATCCGTTAGCCAGGCGGGCTGCTAGATTCCTCCAACTTCATCAGGCTCCAAGGGGACAATTTCCTCTCCAACTGTTAGAAAATACCACTTCTGGTGTTTGTATCCTATTTTGTCTCTGAACCAAGGGGGGGGGGGAATATAATACCCCAAAGGGTCATGGAGTTCAGTGAAAATCCTACAAGCTTTTCCTGAACAAATAACAGATAGTGACCTCTGGCCCTATCTTTGCATAAGAATTAACATCAGTATTCAGGAGTCACTGCTGTGACTGGGGACTACGCAAATGCCAGATTCTGATTTAAAACTCAGATTTTTTTTTATATACTTTTTTTTTAAAGAACCCAGAAGAAAAGGGAGGCCTTGCAGCTCATCTGCATTACAGATCAGGCCTCTTCGAGCAAATCAACCATCCATAATTCATTACATGTTTCCTGCCGGGCCTGGAGACAGCCGAGGCCCTAGCAACAGAGTCATAGCAACAGCAGCCGGCCCCAGCCAATCGGGCGCCGGCTTTCTGACGCCCCTCAGCCAATCAGGCAGGGCGGCAGGGACGGAGGCGCTGTCACCCGACGGGCAGCGGCATGAGGCGCTCGGGCGGCCGCGGGCCTGCGCGAGGCGGTGCCGGTAACGGCTCGTCGCGCGGCGGGGGCAGGGCGGGCTGCCGCTGCGAGGGGAGGTGGCGTGTCTGTTTGGGGGGAATTAGGTAATCCTGCAGGTCTGCCCAACCAGACCTTGGCAAGGTGGTTGGAATAAGTGTGAAGTGTATTGACACTAAAAGGCGCAGAGTTTTTTGATTGATGGGATGTGGAATAATGATTTTTTTTCTTACTGTAAACAAGAGTGTGTGTTTTAAACACTCTTCTATTTTGAGGATAATTTTTCTGAAGAAAAAGCCCTCCTGAAATGCTGGTTTTATGCTTAGCCAAATACCTGTGGGAATGCTTTTTATTTTTCCTAGTAAAACACTAGATTCTTAACTGCAGATAGCCACATAATTCCAAAAAACATGACTTTGGCCTAACTGAAGCAGAAATAATCTGCTGCAACTCATATAGTACTATGCAAATGAGAGATCTACTTTAAAAAGGATCAGCTTGTAAATTATTTTTTTTCTAAGTTGCACCCTCCATTGGTAATTACTATTTTGTGACTTTACCCTTCCCTGCTAATAGCTTGTCTAACCTCGGATGACACGCTCATTGTTTTGAGATGACATACGAGAGAACAAAGCAAGAAATGCAGAAAGGAAGAAATGCAGCAAGTCTGGAAACAGAATAGTTATAAAAATCTGCTATAGTAGAATCTGTACTTCAAAAGGAAAACACGGAAGTGAGTCATCATTTTCAAAAGAAATGCAATTCTTTTGTGAAGTTTTGTTAACTGGTATAAAGTCATAACACAGCTACATGCACAAAACTGTGTAATTTCCTTTGCTTTGAGGGGAAGGAAAGGTATTGAGCTCTGTTTAGATTAAATAAGAATATTGCAGCCAGAAAAGCTCATTCATGCTAAAGACACAGGATGGTGGCTTATTGCAGCCATCATGTTCTATAAAATAATACCATTTTTCTCAGAACTGGCATAAAGTAAATACATGTTTTTGGAATATCTGTATTTAACCTGAATTTAAAAAGAAATACTGTATGTCCATGTACACGTAGATACAGAGCTCTATAAATCGTGGTATAAAGCTATATCTTTTATCATTTATCTTTGGGGAAATGAAAGGCAATCATTTATCCAAACCTGAACATTACTCTTGGAGCCAAGATACTGTAGGTTATCTAAGTAAATGTTTCACCCCTCAACCCAAAAGCTTATCCTAAATTCCACTCTAATACATATGTTGCTCAGATAGTGGAAGCTGAGATTAGAAGATTTGCTATGGATGCTTCAAAGTACATTTTGGGACCCAGTGCCCCATATTGAACTTTAACAGATGATGCATAAATTGACTAAAGATGTGAAGGCTGCCAGAGGAAGATTGAAAAATACATTTCAATCTTCCTTCCTATATTTTATAAAATGTTGCAAATGACCTGCTTTGTCAAGGCAATGTCTTCTGAGATTCCACAGATGAAAAAATACCGTATCACAAACTTTGGGAACCTGACAAATGGCTGGGATTTCTGCTTTAATCATTCATTGCTTTCAACAAATTAATAGGACTAATTGCTATGTTTTCTATTTAAAAGTGGCTGGTTTCCCCTTGTCTGAAAAGAAGCCACGTAACATTTTTACAGCAGTATTTTGCAGCTGTTAAACTTGAGATCAAAAATGTTTATTTTACCTTACAAAAATAAAATAAAACAACAGCAATTAATCACAAACTGAAAATGTAATTACTGGCTGTAAATTAAAATTTACATTTTATTTCCTTGGAAAGGAAGATCTATTTAGCAATTTCATATTTTGGTTGCAGTTAGACAGAAATGGAAAGAAGATTTGAAAATCAGCCTATGACTGTTCATTAAAATCATTTAATGAAGCCTGTGGTCTGCTTGGTTAAAAATAAGAAATTGCCTTCCAGTATGGTTAAGTTGTCCCATACCTTTATCCTTAACTTTGACAGATTCAATGCAGAGCTGGAAGCATGCTCAAATGGAAAGGCACAGTGCTCTCTAATGAGCTGTTAAAATCATACAACTTAGGCTAATGAATTTCTTATCCTCTTATGCGGATAAAAGTTTCTAGTAGAAGTCAAAAGATCTCAGCATTTTAAGTGGATTTGCACTTTGCTTTTGGGGAAAGAGGGGAGGAAAGGATACTACAATGACTGAAATTCATTGTATTATTCTTAACAAGCAGCACAGCGTGGCTGTAACTTACTTAACGAAATCATCACAATTAGTAAAGTCCTCGCATGCTCAGTTTGAAGAGCACTCCAAGGCAGAGCCCTGGATCCGCAGGCACGGATGGAAATGGGAGTTGTATTCAAGAGTGAGTCCAGCGAATCCATTCATGAGAGTGGAGCTTGTTCCCACTCACAGCAAGGACACCAGGAGCATGCAGGCGGGCTCAGTTCTGTGCCCAGGACCAGAGCACTGCTTACAGGCAACTTAATACCAAATATGTGGAATAATACACCCCTTTTATTTGCAAAGGTTAAATCCTCCATTTGTAAAGGGGATCATCTAAAGCACTGATGAATGGCATCTGTCCTAAACTCTGCTCTGGTGAAAGGCTATAGAATAATAATATTTCACGCTCCTGCAGCGATCTCAAAGCATTTTGCAACATTTATCAGCCAAGCCTTACAGCATCACAGAGATACACGTCATCTGGGGACTAAAGGCTATGTTGTTCCACACTGAAGTGCTACTACCTCTGTAGAGACAATGCAGCATCTGAGGAGCTAGGAGGAGAGTCCTGAGTTACTTCAATGCACAGAAATGTGCAAACTGCAATCACAGTACTGGAGATGAACATCTGCTTCAATAGAAACCATTCTGACTTTGCAAAGTGAGTAGGAAGGATGAGAAAGGAAAGAAAAGAGTCTACACTACAAATGGTTGTTCTGTAAGCTGTATTGGAGTGTGTCAAAGGGAGCTTTGCATTTTTCTAGGAGTTTTACATTGAGGTGCTGGGTAATTTGCACTACCAGATGAGTTTCTCAGCCAATATTACAAAGCTTAGAAAGTCTATGCATCTTTGGAGAGCAGTTTGCTGTATTTGTCATTTAAAATTGTGGAAGCTGAAATCTTAGAATGCTTTTATGATGAAGAAGTGTTTTTTCTGCTTTAACCTTCTGGCCAAATACTTGTTCCCAGGTAAGTGTGCACAAAACTTATTTCCCTTGGCTCTCCTCTGAAGCGAGGAAATACTACGTCATTGACTTCAGTGGGAACTGCAAACTCATACCTTTGAATAAAATTTGACCCTAAGACATGAAAGAATCAGAAAATATCTGAAAGCATAGCTCTTGACAAAGAATTTTAATTCCAAATTAGCTCCTTAAAGATCATGCTGGAGACTAATCAAAAGCCTGAAGCCTGGTCACTGTCTGAACCAAAGCACATGAAATTCAGTCATAATACACAGCATTTGCATTGATTTCAGAGGAGTTGGATCAGACCCTAAAAGAACGATCTGCAACAAGTTCAAATCCCAGACAAGAATAAGCATAGATGGGTTTTATTCATTGTTTTATGTTTGTTAACACAGAACCTGAAATTTTCCAGTGTATTTCAGTTGCTGTTTGCTCTTTTACAGTGATTCACAGGAGTTCATTGTTCTTCTCAAGTTTAGGGCCCGGGTGTACATAGGCAGCAGTAGAGAAAATACTACTAATTTGCAGCTGCACAGGGCATTTTTATCAAGGTCACCAAAATCTGCAATTACACTTCAGCAGTCTGCTTTTATTTGGATTTTAAAGGCTTTACTTCACCAATTTCACCATGCCCCAGGAACCTCCCTGAAAAACCTTCAAAACCAGAAGACTAGGAACTGGCCTTTTGTTATTGCCTCTTTCCAAAAGGGGCCCAGGTAGTGGCTTGTGAGTTCCCCTCCATACAAAGATGAGAGAGAAAAAAAGAACTAATCTGCCCTGCTCCCATGCAAGAGGGAAAGAAAGAGCTGGAGAGTGTGTGTCTGTGCAGGGAGAGCAAAGCTGGGGCAGGGAGATGACCTCCAACTGCCTGTGCACCACAAAAGGGACCGTGGCATTGACACAGCCTATCTGCTCTCCTTCGGTGGGACAGATTGAGAGGAAGTGACCCATACTGCCCCTCTGCTGCGGGGGACCTTGTGAAATAACTGTTTCTCTTCTCTTCCTTCCTTCCTCAGTCAGGTCAAGGAAATTAACTATGAGGAATCTCACCCTCCTTTTTTTACTTCCATCATTAGGAAAACAAGAAAAAATGAACTTTTTTCTTTAAAGAGATGAGCAAGCTATTTAGTGGTGTTGATCTTTACTATTTCCTTCTGTCTAGAGAAACACAGAGTGGTTCCAAAGTAGGTCTGCAGCATTCACAGATGACAGTGCAGGGGGCAGCAGCAGTGGCTGAGGGAGAGGCTATGTGAATCTGGGTTTGGTTTCCAAAGTGACTCATAAAATGATCCCTCAGTTTGGTTCCCAAGAACCAGGAACAGCCCGCTGCTTTGGGAGGTTCAGAGCTGTTCAACCCCCTAACTAAAGGCATCTGATTAATTCCTAGTGAAACCGAGGCCTTACTCTAGGATACGCAGAAAGAAGATTGTGGGGACTGTGGAAAAGAGAAGGCTGATTTGGAGACCTGAAGAGAGAACAGAAAGAGGGTCCCTTCTCGACTGTGCAAACAGTTCTGCCCATCTCTGTTCACAAAGTCCCTAACCTTGAACATGAGGCCGGGTCTCAATAGGTTTGAGCTTCAAGGCACGCATTTCTGCACAGCCCTGGCTCACATTTCTGGTGTTGAGGGGCAGTAGGTAAAGCAAATGGACTCAGTCTCTCTCCTCCTTCTTGAAAAGAGTTTTCAATATCTCTCAGATCCACTTGGGGTGACTAGGGAGGGAGAGAATGACCTTTGGATTCTCCCTCCAGAGGGAACCTGAGAAAATGACCTTTTGGCCCTTAGCTCCACAGGGGCTCGGGAGAGGTCGGGAGGAATGACTCTTGGTCCAATCTCTCTCTCTGCAGGGGCTAGCAAAAAAAAAGAAATGTATGTGATCACGGAATTTTCGTCGTCTTCTGAAAAGGGGACATGTTTACTCATAGCCCCCGTAAGAAAAATAACCTGCCACTGAGAAACGAGCAAATCCATTTAAAGCAAGAAGAAACCTCAACTTGGTGACCTAGAAATCAAGGCAGAAAGTAAAAGCTAATAAATAAATAAATAAGTAAATAAAATAATCAGGGATGTCGTGCAAAATCAAGGGGTGCCCTCTGAAGAGGTGTAATCAAGGCTCTAAGCCATCAGTTATAATGATTTTGATTAAAGAAAGCCGTGCAGAAATAATCTATTTTATTTTTAAATGGCCTGATTTTCCCTCACTACTCTCTTGGAGGCTAAACCTAGAACAACTTGAAGGAGGACATGAAATGTCCAGTGAAAAAAAGGTGTATGAAAAGGCATGCACTTAAAAAAAAATCTATTTAAGATACTTCTGGTTTTCAATGGTACACATTAGAACTGGATGAAGATAACAATGCGTTAGTAAAATAAAAAGATGAAAGACCTTCCAAATCCTGGCTGACCAGGCCACACAGTTCTGCACTTCTTCCACAAAAGCTGTAATATAATTATAGGAGCAGCTGTCTCACTGGACTGTGGTTGGGGCTCATCACATGCTGTGTGTATAGATGCATGAGGCTTTATATTTCTTCTGGGTATTCTTCCCGATCTAAAAACTGAAAAATTTGCTTCCTACAAATGTCATCATATTTATGCACAATTTTCAACTTCTTCACTTGTCTCTCTTCTGGCTGAAAGCATCTTTAAACTGAAAGTCTCCTATTCCAGTACTGGGTCAAATGTATTGTCTTTGCTTGATAAATAAAGAGGAATAGTAGAAAAGAACCTCAAAAGAGTCACAGCTGGGGTGGGAGGGGAGGGAGGTTTACATTTTCTTCCTGAAGAAGGTCAGCTGTTTATTCAAGCCTATCCAAGGCTTTTGAACAGAACATGGGCTGTGCTGGAAATCTCATGAGAACAGTGTTTCCTGGAGAATGGAAGGGATATCTGTCTTCAGAACAGCCATCCTTGGAGTGCTTTACTGTTTTTAGATTTTGACAATGCAGAAGGTGTACTGAAATACAAGTTGCAGAAACATATCCTGTTCCCAAAGAAGTTACATGAATAAAGTGAGCTGAATTCTTGCAGTGACCTGCACTGTGGCAGTAAGAATAAAGCATGTTTTATTTCTTGCCATTTATCCTCTGCCCAGCACTGTGAGTTCTTCCCAAATGACTGCTTGCTCAAAGTGGGAAGGAACGGTGCCTTTATCCAGGGTTTTGCTAGTCAACATGCATTTTAATGGTCAGCACTTTTTTTTACCATCTCTCACTTGTTTTAGGAGAACTATGAAACATTATTATCAAGGCTTAGCTCTTTCTCTTTTTAAAAATGTTAATTAAAATAATCAATCTGCATAAAATACAGGAGTATGGAAAAATAAGGGAAAGACAAAACTATTAAGTAAACAACTTTGATTTGGTAAGTTACACATTTCAGTGGATCGAGCTGCTACAAAAAAACAGGCCTTCATCTTCACCTGGAAACAGCCTCACACTTCAGATAGAGATGCTTCTAGTAGAGCTGCTGGGAGGATAAAACAGCTGTTTGCCCTTAGTTTCATTTTGACACTTGAAACTTCAGACTCATGACTGCACAATTTACTCAATCCAGGCTTCATGTACAGACTAAATATTCACAGAAAGAGATACACTTTCATCAAAACCCATTGTGTAATGTAGCTTATAAAAGGATCAATAGCACATTTACAACATGACAGCTTTTTAAAGCTGGACATTTTGATGACGATTTGTGGAAGATAGCTGTGAGCATGAGCACAGACAAGAAGCTGATAATCATCTTCGCAAAGGTGAAAACAGCATTAGACAGTGCTTGCAGCCACAGCTTCATGTGGAAGCACTAGGAGCTGGGACTATTGCTCACCTACTAAAATATGAGAATCCAGAGAGACTTGCAAAGTAATTTTTGGAATTTTGGAAATTATCTTTTTACACACTGAATGAGCAAAAGCTTATTGTGTCCTCCAATCCTAACTCATAATTAACATTTGATTTCTAAAAGCAGGGCAATCTTTTACGTTCTTTTCAATAACAGCATGTGTTCTGTATTTGTAGGAAATCAAAGTTGTATGATGTTTGCATTTCAGCAGCATGTTCTAGAGAATGAATTTAGCCACTCAAAGCACAGCTACTTTTAGTTACTTTTAAATAATATTAAGATGACAAAAAAGACATGCAACAGAGAGGAAAGGATGAAGATACATTCCTCACCTGCTAAAATCACATCCTTAATATGCCATCTGTTGTCTTGGGTTCTATGATCTGTGGAAAAAATAAGCAATGGTCTAAAATAAAGCTGTTTAAACCTTTTGTGAGGAATAAGGTAATGGCACTCACAGCCTTGTCCGTACCTGGCCCGTCCCTTTCCCAGAGTGAGACCCATCCTCTCCAGCTATCTGGGATCATCCTACCCAGCAACCATCTGGTGCGTTTTCTGCAGGGAGGAGTGTGGGAAGGCTCAGTGGTTTACAAACCTTTGATAGCTCTGTGCTGCCTTTCAGTTTAAGGGCCTGGTACACTTTCATCTTTATGTTACGGGAAGAGTTGTCAGGGGAGAGTTTTCAGGGAACTGTTCTTTGCTCACTCCCCACTGGTTGTTTTTGACTGGGTGAGTGGCTATATGACTCTGTGCACCAAAACAAGTGTCTATAAAATCCAGAAGAGGAAACTTTGGATGTCTGAACAGCAAACAAAAACTCCTGTTCACCCAGGACTCCCCTTGTCTAACCATGAAAATTGGTATTCTTTAAAAAAAAACCCGTTTCCCAATCAAATCCTTGTTCATACAAATGTGTATGAATATTTGTATGTAAAAGGAGCATGAATATGTTTGAATCAAACAGCATTTGTGAAAATACGCATGTATGTATTTAACCACACATTGCAGACCCGCAAGTACTGACTGCTCACTGAAAGGAGACTTTGGATCCACTTCCTAATGCCACCTTCCTGCACCTGTCCTGCCTATTTTAGTTTACCATCCATTTCTCCAGGACTGGCTGATACGGGGGGGCAATCAGCTGCAAACCCAGCAAAGGTGAGTCACCCTGGTGTGGTGGATCTGTGCATGGCCTAAACAGTTCTACCTAGAAGCAAAGTGCGTTAATCTAGCAGGAGTGCACACAGCTTAACACACTGTCTAACTTGTTGCAGCCCAAGGTACTTCAAGTATCTCTGTGTGATGCTGAACCATGCTGTGTAAATACACGTTTGTGTTGTCTTTCGGGAAAAAATCTATCCTTCAACTGTGCAGAGAAATTGGAGAAAATTGGATTTATCAAGAAATTATTTCTTTTTTATCCTCTTAAGGTAGGAGATGTTCAGGTAGTAGCTATAGATCTGTTTTGCAAGGTGTACAAAGCAGGAAATAAAAATAGGCAGCTTTAAAGACAAAGATATTTGCTTTAATCAAACTAGAATTCATCATCTGATTTATTACAGTGATGCAATGTACAAATGCACTGCACAAATATCATAAGCCATTTCCTTTCTTTACAACTTCTTGCTTGCTGCAGATCCCTGCATTTGTTAAAGGTGAAGAAAGGGGTTTGTGTGCCACCTCCGAAGCTAAGTTCTCCTCTTCATTTGTGAACCTGCCTTGTTTTGTGAGTAAGTTTTGTGAGTTCTTTACAGGGTATGCAGGGGTTTTCTGAAGTTTATATCCCATGGAAATAAAATGTGATAATCCCACTGAGTTTTTGCTGTTGAGGAATGGAATATGCATGTAATGAACTATTGTGAAATAAAAGAAAGCAGTACATAAGTGAAACCAGTGTCTTCGAAATGAAGTTCTGTTCATATTGGTGAGCCTTGGTGGTCAGCATATGTGCATTTGTATGAACAATACAGAGAGTAATTGGAAAGATAACTGGTATCACAAAATGTAGAGACACAAAAAAAACCCACAAACTATTCCATGGGATTCGTTGCCATGACTTTAATGTTCTTGGCATGTATTTTGTGATTTTGTGTCAAAATATCACCAATACCATCAAGCAATGCATGTTTGCTGAAATTCCAGCATTGAGAATATGTATTACGGCATACATTAACACAATGTATGTGGGGTGGGGGTGGGGCTCAGTGACACATTCTGATTAATTGGCTAACAGGGGCTTTCTGATACTCATTACAGCTATTCAGCCATATCACTTTCTAAATCTGAAGACACAATTTTATCTGAGAGTCCATATGGCTTATCAGGAAACTGTGCATATAGAAAAGTACCACAATCCTGAACCAAGATAATATTTATCTAATAGACCATAACAGCTTGGAAAGAGTCAATATGGTCTCCCATTTGAGCATGCATTTTGATATGCATTCTAGCTATCCAAACACAAGTCATTTATGTTGCAAGCTATCTGCCTGGTAAATCCATATTTAGGTAATTCTTATAACAGATTTTTTTTTTACAAGAGCGATTATAAAGATTGCTTGAACATATTGTAGTCCATGTACTAATTTGGAAATCACTTAGTATTTGCCTGATAGATTGTAATGGACTCTGATGGAGCTATTGGCTTTTATCGGCTAAACCCATATTTTGGTATGTAAGCAAATTTGTAAAAGCAAAATATTTGCAGAATAATCAGTCAGGCTGCTCTCCCTGACTTAGAGCATCCTACCTGCTTTGAGTCACCAAGCTGATGAAAGGAGCAGTCTATCTACCACCAGGGCCCAGATCTGGCAGAAATGAGCCATTACAATAAATTCTCCTGTATTCCTTTAGCTCAGAGAAACTCAAGATTATAAAGAGCACAGTGGTGGGAAGTTAATGCTTGAGTACAAAGTGAGAAGGTAACCCTGCTCACCTGATCCGCTGCAACTCTGCGGAGAAAATCTTGTGATGAAATCATACTCGCCTGGTAAGTCCAGAGTGGGTCCCTGGCTGTGTATTCAGGGACAGTGTAGTTAAATGGGTTTAATCCTCCTCTTTCTTCATATTTTCTCTGCCGTTGTCCCCTCCTGAAAAAGGGAAGGAAAATGCAGAGAAAAATGGAAGGAAAGCAGGGAGCACTGGAATATGGAAAAAAAAATAGCAATAAGACATTGTTTAAGTTGTATTCCAGTGTTTTAATACCATTTCAAGTAAAGGATTGGAATGTTTTCAAAGAAGACATAAGTTTTCATGAAGAAGACAGTTAGAAATGATCTTTCTGATGATAATTTTTTTTTTTTTTNTTGGATGGCAGCATTTTGGGCAATCACAGCAGATGAAAAGTAGATCTGAGAAGGAACTGCTCAAAATCACAGAGTGGCCCCTCTGCATAATCTCTGTGAACCCAAGTGGGATGAAGGTTCCTGTACACTGAATGTAGAGGGACCCCATGTGGCAGGTATGGACTATGTGCCTAATTCCTAAATGACTTAAGTGTGAGATGAAACCTACCAAATTCTCCATCTTCACTAACTCCTACTGTGGAAGACATAGGGAAAAGCAGCCAGGCAGTGCCAGTCTTACTAGCAACGCCCGTTAGTCATCAAAGCAGATCTCCCCCTGTATCCAGGTTTACAGTCTTTTTTAGTAAATTGATTTCAATGGTCTGTGCATGCCACCCAAGGCATTTGGTGCCATTTCCAGAAAAGGCAGGATGTGCTGACATGGAGTGAAATGGACAGAGTTATTCTGTGTTGTAACCATGCAGAGAGCAAGGGACCTTGTGTGCTAGAGTTTTGGTAGGTCTTAATGCAATCATGCATAAATAGAGTTGCAGTTACTCCATTTATGAGACATTTACAAATGCAGCTGCAGAATACCAAAATTAAAATTCTGATAAATAATGCAAACTGAAATGCAAATTTTTATCAGATCTAACTTTTCTGGAGGAGTATCAATAAGATGGCAGCTGACATAGTGCCAATAAGATAATATAATGAAAGGTAGTACTTAATTTGCTTGAGAGTGCGTTTAGATTTGATTATTGAGGGTCCGTTGTCAGCCATTAGGCTGCTAGAACAGCTGTCAACATCTAACAGAACAACTACATTTCCCAACTCAATCATACTGGCTAGATAAATAAATATCCATATTCTACTGTAACTACTGAAGAAGCAAGGTACTATGTGGCAAAAGTGAAGGTGACGGATTATGGCCAAAGAGGTTGCACTAATCACTGCAGCTTTACTACACTTTTTTAAGAGGAGGATCAGAGAAGAGCATACAGAAAAGAAATGGGCCTGTTCCTGCCCTGCCACATTTTGCACATGCCTTTCAAAATGAATGAGAGAAAGTGGGTCGGTCCCCAGTATCTGTTGCTCAGGTTGGTGTAGCAGAAGCGTATCTAGGAAGCCCCAAGCCTGCTGCTGTGTATTCTGCATGGTGAGTAGGTGTGTCTACATTTCCTTTCTACTGAAACAGTAACACAAATTCAACAGTGTATCTCTCAGAGGCTTCTTACATGCCTCATGCCTTATCTGTCACCTGCTAGCCTCAGTGCTTGCTCTTCCTCCCTTCTTACTGCCATCAGACTGGGGTAGTTGTGTCTAATGTTCCCAGCAGAATACTGATCCCAAGCCTCCTGGCTCTGCCTCCTGCTCTAGTCTTCAGCCACATATATAGATTTTGTCTGAGTGCAGCATTTAAGCATTTGCTTAATTCCAAGTTCTTGAGCCCATAATATTATCCCTATTTTAAAGAAGGGGCATCTGAGACAAACATCTAAGTTATTACATTCAGGATAGCAAGTGTTTAATATCAGTGAGACTTCAGCGTTTAAAGCACGTATTCACAGAATCACAGCCCCAATAACATACGTGCCTCAGTTTCCCTGCTGTCACTGTGGGAGATGCCATTTACTCATATCCCAGTTGCATGCTGAGCTCCCACTGGTCATATGTTCATAATGTACTCGGGAAAAATACCATTAACCTTTCCAAAGGTCTGTATTGCCTCACTTTAATTTTAACTGGTTTCATTCATAACCACCAATGTTCTTTCCCTGAAGAGAGTGCCTGTGCGTAATTGCTTTACGGGTGAAATCAAAATGCATCAGGAAAGTTCCTGAATATGGAAATGCAAAAAATGCATTCAAAATGCAGCACTCCAGCCTCCTGGAGTTTAATTATATTTGTATGCCCACTCCTGTTTCAGTGACTCTTTCAGAGGTTCCCACTCACAGCTGCAGCTAAGTGGGCATGTCTTACAGTGACAGATTGAGAATATATGTTTGTGTGTGTGTGTGTGTATATATATATATATATATATATATATATATATATGAAATTGTATATTTAGTTTTGCATTTCTTTTTTGTTTCTCCCCTCCCACTCGCTGATGTGATAATCACATGCTTGCTATTTAAACCCCAATATACATTATTATGATACTTCAAACAAAAGTATTGCTTACCTTCACCCCTCATGTTTTGCAGAACCTCTGTATTTCCCTGCTTATGCATCCTCATTCCTGATTTGACAAGGTACTTGTATAATTAATGCTAGTGAGCCTCTTCTTAGACCATCTGCTTGTCAGTCCGGCAGAAGTATTTCCTCTACCAGTTTTCTGAGCTAGGTCTCACAGTTGACCATGAGAGCTTCAGATCTAGATCAAACCTAGCAATACAACCAGTACTTTCCTCATAGGATTCTGGAAGCTACTGTGTCAAACTTGTATTTACCTGAAAAATGCCATGTCCCCTCAATACTGTAAAGCTCTCAAAGTTTTAGGCAGTCATACTGCGGGGAGGGGGGGGGGAGCTGTAATTCTTGGCTTACATTTCTAAGTCTGTTTGCTTCAACCAAATTTGTGCTTCTTTTGTGTTCACTTTCTTTGAATATTCATGTGGCTGAATTCCATTTCCATTAACATTCACAGAAAGTGAACCTCAGTGCTGCACATACATTTGCAGAAGCAGCGTTTTACATTTGCACACTTAGGTATTCATAGCTAAAAGCACTCACTCAAGAAACAAAATCACTACCATTTAGCCAGTCAGTCCTATGCAAAACTCTTTTTTACCCACAAAGAACTAATTTTTGATCCAGCTATGGAGATTTTTTTTTTTGCTTGCTCACAAAAAAATGTAATGCATTTAATAATCCAAGCAGGCTGCTACTTGCTGTAATTTGTGTATTAAGAAGGGTGTTTTTTTTTTTTTTTTTTTTTTTTTAGAATTTGGATCCTTCTGCCACAAAAGCATGATCTCTTGTACATCTTAGCAGTATAGAAACTATGACACACAGCTGAGCAGATACAGGCTTTTCAGTGGAGATGTTACACATCCACCTGACACAGTTAATTAAAATGTCGCTTCTATAGGAATAAAGGGAGATGAATGTGAGGCAAACAGCTGAGCAGAGAATTTTGTTTTGCCTTTGAGCAATTCACTATAATTTTGTTTAAACATAGAGATTTTTTTCCCACTGTATTGATCACTATAAAGCTACAAAATTTTAATCTAAAATATTGGTATATTCAAATCATTTTCTTCACAGTTTAACACTTACTAATCTTAAACTGAAACTAGCATTTTCAGGCTGCTCAGTGTTGTGGCCTGCCATACTAACATCAGTGGAAAGACCTCTTTTGGTTTCCAAGGGAGTTACAACAATAACTGTGTGTGGTTGTGTTTTGCATCAAGTACTGAACTAAGTGACAATATGGGGTTAAGTCTTCCTCCATCAGGTTATATGAAGTAGCATGTGCTTTGTTGAAAATATAGCCTAAATGCAAATACTAAATTTACACAAATGTCAGGAACATGTTAATGATATATGTTGATGGCCCAAAGCTGGAAGGTGTTGCCAAACGGAGAAGAATCTGGATATTGTACAGAAGGAATTGCATAACACTTTGGACTAGAATAATGGAAATGAGGTGAAATTATTTCAAAGTGCAAAATACAAATGGATGAGCCTGGCACTAAAATCCAAAACACCTACTGTAAGTGGGATCACATCACTAGGAAATCACTGAGAAGTCATGAGCTGATGGTAGGGCAGCTGTGAGACATCAGGCTGGAGAGTTGTGAGGTTATCTTCAGCTACACCAGGAGCAGTATTTCTGGGAGAGTTAGGGATATATTAAGATGAAGTATGACCTGGTGGGCTGATCTAGTGGCTCACTACTGCCTTAAAAAGGGAGACATTAAGTCTTAGACTCTTTCCCTGCTCTCAGGCACATGGTCGCACTCTCCCACATGCACTCATGTGTTCTAGCTTTCCTCAGACTCTTCTAACAATCTTCTGCAGACTGTCAGTCCAGGCACTCATTTTTGGTGACCAATGAAAAAACAATGTGCTGAGTTAATAAGCTGGATCCATTTGTGGAAGAATCCAGAGAGACCTAGATCTGCCACATGACAAACAACAAGAAAATGTAGCTGAGAGCAGAGGTGAGGAAAAGGGAAAGGAGTAGGTCCTTCACCTGACGGGAAGTGGCTGTTAGATCACTGCATCTCATTTGGGGGACAATGCTGTTATAATATCTTTGACTAAAGCTGTGGATAGGCACTCGTCTGAAACACTGCATAATCTGTGATGTATACACAGGGATGGGACAGCTTTTGTTAAGTGGTGTTATCTTTGCAGAGGACCTAGAGAGAGCAGGGTGAGAGACCCTCAGAGCAGACGTTCTTTTAGGAAAGTCAGAGGTTGGGGCTTACTTGCCGGTTGAACAATTTATATTGCCAGGTGACAGTCTTTGTGAGAAGATTATTCCTAGAAGGCCTAGGCTAGATCTCCAGTATGGGATAGGAACTCATCAAGGAGTAGCAGACAGCACCCTATGTCCAGGGATCGCTTGGACTCCCCAGCTACCTTATGGTCTCGCTTGCCAGCACACAGCTGCTGCAAACACCATTATGTGGTGTTATACAGTCCTTTTTGTAATCTTAAGGTTTTTTTTCCCTCAATTATTGCTACTGAAAGACTGGTCCACAACTGATTCCTCTACTGGATAAAAATCTAATTTCTAGCCTAACTGTATTCAAGACCAGTGTACACAGGGGATCAAGCAAACTCAACAGTAAAACAAGAGACCATGCAAAGCAAGAACATATGGTGAGGCTCTTAGTTACAGTGTTGGAGGCAAACGGTCACAAGGAAAACAAATACAAAATGCAATTTTACTCAGAGATGGCAACCAAACTCCAGTACCTAGACTCCCCAAGACACTTTTCAGCTGCCAAGAATCACAGATTCCCAGAAATGCCCTGCCTTCCAAATGACTCCCTAATTTCCATTTCTATTCCTATGTCTGCTGTTGTAGCAGCTTCAGGAGCTGAGATCATCCAGCAACCACTCCCTGGGCATCGCTTCATCATCAGGAACTTCCGTCTCACCTTACATCCATTTATCTGTCTTCGTCAGAGGGAAACTTCTGGCACACGTGGCATAAATGTGATGACTCTCTCAGGACCCAGATCTGGCGTATTGGCAGGGATCGTGTCACCGTTGCCTGGTGTGCGTGTGATCGGTCCACACTAGCCAAGCCATGAAGCGCTCTCTCCCCCTGAAAATGCTCCCTTATTGCTGTGCCAGAAATCGGCAGTTCTTGGCATCGATCCAGCAGCACCCAAAGGGATACAGCGCCGAGGTGAGGGGTACCAGGGACGCATCTCTATAAAATGCCATAGGCAGTGGCTAGACACAGATTCTGTGAAGCTTATGATTTCCAGCATTTTGCCAATGTTTTAAAAAGACTAGCCATTATTAATAAAAATGGTAGCAGATATGGCCATGAAATGCTGCTTGAAAATATCTTTTCCAACAATGTTTTCACTTTTTGTGGAGACTCCTTTCTGAGGTTTATTCCATTTCCCTAATCTTCCGCCTTGTTCCTGAATAAAAGAATTAGTCATTTGTGGAAATATCTTCAAAGAACCATTGCCATTTTAATTCCAGCTTCTAGGTTTATACCATAGTTCACTCTTTTTGCTTGGGTGGGAGTGCTTTATATCCATGGCTAAAAGTTCAGATTTTGGGTTGGGGCTCTGTGATTTGGGCTGCATTGGCATTGAAGGGTTTTGACTTTGTGGATTTTTTAAAATATAAAATTCTTTTGACTTGACAGGCCTAAAAAGGGGGGCAATGGCACCCAAGTGCTTTTATCTCTTCTCTTACATGACTTCAACAATAATATAATAATTTTCATTTTAAAGTGCACTAATGCCATTTTAATCATTTATTGGGCAACTAACGTAATATAAAAGAAAGGATGAAATGAAGTATTTGTGGCTGCAGAGACAGATATCATTATTCAAGGGTAGAAGCATGTGAAAGGGTAAAGGGGGTTTAAAGAGATACTCTTTTGTTGTACTTAACACTGATAAATGACATACAAGTCAGGATAACAGGGCAGAGCTCCTGTCAGGGAGACAATGATAAATGTGGAGGCTGGGACAGAAAGGTCCACTAAACAGAAATCCGTATATGACACATTGTACATTTGATAGACTCATCTGCACGGCCTGACTAATCCACAAAGCGTTCCCCTTCTCCTGCATTATGGCCCTCGAGCCCATCATATACAATCATTCAGCTCAGGTTTGCGTTCCCATTTCCTTATGGCAGCAAAGATCAATTCCCCTTAATCAGAGCAATGCACAAGGCTAAAAACAGTGAGGAAAATGGTCCTGTACAAATATAATTGATATCTATTTAAGGCTAATCATTATATAATATGAAAGAAAAAGCAGACAGACCTTATCTTCTATTACTGCTGTCTCAAGAAAGAAATCTCCTTCCTTTTAAGAAAATGCCCAGCATCAGTCTGATAGTAGAAAAATAATACCCTTTTAAGAGAAAACAAAATCCCAATTATATCTTTTTCATGAACAAAACAGAAGGTCTGTGATTCATGCATTAAAACTTCATACATCTTGTGCCCCCATGCAACATGACCCATACTTCTCAAATGTCATCAGCGTCAAAGAGGAACACAGAGGAGTGGAGACAGCCATAAAAGGCATTCACATCCTCAAGAAGCAATTTTAACAGTTCACAAAGAAAAATATCCCAAGAAAACACTCATGCAACATTCACTGTACCCTCTTAGCAGATGACTAAGGCTTGTACTTTCAATAGCAGGAACATGTGTGACGGGATAAGTGTGATACCAGGTAAGAATATAAAGGAAGACTGAATCAAAGTAATTCAGCAAGATTGGGGGAAGATTAGAGGCTGATGGTCAGTCCCTTTTGGACTTCTTTAAGCATATAGACATTTTTACTGGCATATACTTCCAGTCTCAGTAAGTGCTGGGAGTCTGACAGATGTAGTATCGAGTTGCCGAGTTCTAGGTGGGAACACTTTCTACATTACAGCAGGTTATGAACACAAGTGAGTATCAGCTCATACTTTAGGTCCAGCTGCTATACCTGTGCCTGTGGGTGCCAATATGCATTGATACAGTCTAAGAAAAGGTAGGTCACAGGGACAACATCCAAACATGGATTTCAAAGCTGCCCAGCTTCAAATCTTACTCTAGGGGCCTGAATTGCACTTCAGAGCTACCGTGCAATAACTGGCCTCATCATCTCTCGTACAATGTGAGGGAGTGACATAGCAAGTGCAGAGGCACATCTGCTCTCCCTGTCACAGCCATATCTTGCTCAGTGAGTTTAGGATTGTCAAAGAGGGTGGAACAGAACCTAGTCTCCTTTCTCCAGCACTGTGCAAGGGAGACAAAAAGAGACAGCAACACCTGAGTATATGTTTACTTTTCTGCTGAAAACTCTCTCTTCTAAGGTCTACTGGAATTGTGCCAGGGATCAAAGATGGCAGTGTCAGAATGTTGTGTAGGGAAAAAATGTTGTATAGGGACAGAGGGCTTCCATACAGGTGGATTCTGCCTTCCAAGCACTCAGTCAGTTCAAGAACGGGTTCTCCAATCTATCCTGCAGAGAAAAGGAGGGCAGAGACCATCTCTGCAAACTGGCAGCTGGGGAGAGATGGATCCCTGCAGGACTGGCCAACACCAGAATCACTCCTGTTGGTTGTCCGTGCACAAAGAATATGACCATAGATTTTAACATAACAGAGGCCTGGTCCTTTGGGTGCTGAGGCAGTGAGGCCAGGGAGTTGGGTGCCCTCAGACAAGCTGCAGATTCTGAGGGAGCCGCTTCCTGTTTATCTTACACAGAAAAGATCTCCTTAAATAAATCCTTGTATGTCTGAGGCCACTGCTTCATAGATGCTATTTTTAACATTAATACAATGTGGTCCGAACACTGTAATGACCTGCTAACAGCCTCTGCTACTATGCATTCATCTCCTTAGTCTCTAGACCTGATGAGTATACTAGAAGCAGTGAGAGGAAAGACTGCAGTTGTTTTTAATGGGACTTTTCTCCTCACTGAAGCTCAGTAACACTAGCTCTTGCCATGAGAAGGGCTTGTCTACCCTCGTGTTTGCACATGTACTCCAGGCATATTCTGCATAGTATCAGTACTGCAAAGTCAGTAGGCAACAAGGGTTCGAACATTCCTACAAAATACCCTGGCACATGGATGGGATTCCCTTCCAAGCATCCAATTTCATAATGTGTCACCTCGACACAGACAGCTTCAGTCTGAACAGATTGATTTGGGAAGGAAGGAGGGAGAAGGGAGGAATGTAAGATGCTATCCCCCACATGCTGCTTTCTGTCTTAACTTGCTACCTTTTGTAATTCAGGTTACAACGAGCATCATGACGCCAGAATCTCCCACGAGTCACTGGAATCAAGTAGCCCATTAAAACAACAGACTTCACAATCATGATTTTGAAAGAATGATTATTACAAGAGTTTCTCCCACTAAATTGCATTTCTACTGTTGAGTGAATACTGATTTCAGGGTTGGAAAAGTTGGTTCTGTGGAATGGAATGAATGAAAAATATGTTGCGTTTTCCTTTTTTCTGTATTACAGTACCTTTTTGGCATTGAAATAGTAAAAAAGGGGGTAGTTTTTAAAGTGTTAGCTGTTTATTATGTATACCTTGTTTCTTCATCTTATTCCTTTAATTTTTCAACAAAAAAAGAAGAGCTGAAATAAACTCTAGGGGGATTCTTTTGAAGAAGAAAAGTGTATTCAATAGTAATGTAAAATGCAAATTAAATATTTGTTCAGTGTTTAGTTATTCCTCGGAGACTAAAAGAAATTCTTCATCACAGCCTCTGTGCTGACCTTCACATCAAATTAGAAACTTTTAGTGTTTATGTGGAACCATGTACGTTATCCCTATAAGCAACTGTAAAGAAGAAATGACTATTTTACGGGGACTGCAATTTGTTTCAAGGATCTGTATTCCTTTTGTGAAATATCTGCTCACTGAAGACTACAGTTTACCTTTTTACAATTTCATTTAATGATCTGACATTTGAGACACTTCCTAATTAATCCTGTCTCTGCCTAAGCCAGCTGTGATAAATATAACCTGTGCATACAGCACCACATTGTCGGGTTTAGAAAATATATCGAATAAGGAAAGGTGAAGCCTCCATGATAGAAAGTTCATATCAACCATATTGTAAGCCATGAAACTCTTATCGTTAATCTGCAATAGCTACTGTACTAAATAGCACAAAATGCTGCACGAAATAGCAGTGCAAATGTATCCCACCTAGTTCTTTACAGAACATTTCTGGCTAGCAGTAAAAGTTGTTTTTTAGCACACGCAAGCAGTTTTTTCTGAGCTTGGCATTTGTAGGATGGTTGTTTACAGAAAGCTCACTAACCAAAATAGTTCTCATATCCAATGCGGTCACACAGACGTGGTCGTTGGGAGGAAAGTAGTGGGTATAATCCCCCTCATAAAATACAGGTTTCAGTCTCGGGCCAGGACGAAGGTGGGCTGCGTCACATCACTGGCTTAACCAAGGGGCACTTTGCTGAGAAACGTAACGGTACAGAAACGGTTGACTTCAAATCAGCGACTGATAATTTTTAAAGGGGTTTTAACAGCAGCAGGCGAGACAACTATTCGCACTTCTGCTTTACAGGGCCAAGCGCAGGCTCTTTGTCAGTGGCGTTCATTTAGCCAAGGAGCTTGCTTAGGAATCAACAAATGGAAAAGCACTTTTAAATCCCACAAACATTTCCTGATACTACCCCAAAATCAGGCACCACAAGTTCAAGCTTCCTCCTTGTATATTCCTCCCATACAAATATTCCAAGTTTTTCTCTTTTTGTTTGATGAAACTAAACGAGGAATGTGAAAGGGCAGTGTTACATGCCGCAAAAGTGGTGGGCTTTTTCTTCCTCGAGAAGCAAAAATCTCTGGAATAAGATACGACGCATTCTCAGCTAGTCATTATTTGCTATATAACAGAACATGCTGTGGAGAAAACAGCAATTGCAAAAACTGAAATAAGTCTAATAGCTTTAAGTTTTTGTTTCTATGGTGACTTAATAAATATATTCTCCAAGATAAATTTAGATACTCAGGAACATAAATGTTTCCTGCCTTCTGTCTCAGACAAAAATAGAATCATATCTACACTGGGATACATTTCCATCACATTCAGCACATCTTCCCCAGATTGCCACTTTTTTGGGTGACTGTTATTGTTACAGAAAAGTAGTGAAAAAGATGACCATACATATTAGTTTATTTAGCTGAGGAAAAAAAAACCCTGTGATTAGGCAATCATGATTGGCCTTGCAATGATGGAAGCAGATTTGCAAAGGGAAAGGAAGGGGATATCGTGCAGCTCACAGGAGCTCCCGTGCGAGACGGCTGCAGCTTTGCTGCAGACATTGCTCCGGAAACCCGCAGCAGCAAGGAGGAGCAGCCCGGCATCAGCGAGCGCTTGTTTGCCTGCACGTGCCCGTTGCCTACGGACTGGGCTACGCCTGGTCGGGGCCCGGTGCGGCAGCCTTGGCGGGCGCGAGCCGGCCCCGCTTCAGCTGCGAGTGCTCTGCAAGTTGGAGTTTGCAGGAACGGGCCCCGTGACGTCCGATGTATGAAGCTTGGAGCTTTCCTGGTAGTCTGAAGTGACACGACGGCGTTTTTGCCTTACTTTCTTTTCCTATTACCTCAATGGAACGAATAACTTCAGCTCGTGTTGGCTCTTTGATTTTTTAACCAGGATCAATGTTTAATCGGAAATAAGGCCTCGGTGTGGAGGAGTTTTTTCCATTTGAGAGGCAGCACCAGCGAATGGGCCCTGGAGGCTTCGGTGCAGGAGACCACCGAGCGTCCCCGGTTTCGTAGTGGAGGTGTCCCTCCAGTGGCTTCTCAGAAAACTGCAGCGCTAGAGAAGAAGAGACAGTTTATAGTGCTGAATGCAACCAGGTGCTGTCACGTCTCCCGAAGCTAACAACATTCCTTATTACCTTAGAAAAAATGTAAATATCAGCTGGATGAATTAGGCAAAGTGAGGTCGACGTTCACTTGTCCTGACGGCAAACACAACTATGAGACTGGTAAGAAATGTAGGCATGTTCTTCTGCTTAGTGAAAAAGAACTATTACTGTTATATTATTGCATTGACATCTCCCCCAGTTCTTGGAGTCTTAATAATAAACCCTTGAATATGATTTTTAACCCAAAGAGTTTATTATCCAAGTGTAAGAAAAAATATACAAGAAATACAGGAAAGCATGAAAAAATATTTATTTAGCATCATATACTCTTGTAGTCTGTGTAACGTCAAAGTTTTTTTTTTTTTTTTTTTTTTTTTTTAAGCCTTATGGCAAAGGTGAATTTATAGAAGAGCTTTGAAGGCAGACAATGATGTAGCTTTGCGGCTGTCTCTCCCAAGCCTGAGGGCCTGATGGGAGAAAGGTGCTTGCCGGAAAATTTAACAAGTGGATGATGGCACCAGGCAAGGAGAAACCGCCTCGACAGGGAATGAAAGCTGATGCGTAGGGTGGGGAACCAGCTGAGATGGGCCCTAAGAGCAAAGGCAAGAAGCTTACGTTCAACACAACTGAGAAAAAGGTGTCAGCGAAGGCCCGGAAAAAGAGGAGTGAGAGGTGATCCAGCAGGAACATGACTTCTGATACATCCTTGGATAGGAGCAGAGTAAGGCTGCGTTTCTCAAGGGCAAAGGAGAGGAACCTCCAATAAACTGGGTACAAAACAACAAGTGCCTGGGGGGGGGATTTGCTGAGGTGCAATGGTAGGAAGGGTTGGCTGTTGGGAAGTCGGCCAAGGAAGAAGCAGTGAGATTTTAGGCACTCACAGCTCAACTAAATCCCAGCTAATATGATGGCCCACTTAGCAGTCTAAGTGCAGTCCGAAAGGATGTGGAAAAGAGGGGACATTGTGAGAAGTGATTAAAAACTGAATTGATATCAATGGCTGGATAGCCACAAGGACATGCTGGCATTTTCGTCTGGACAGCAAAGGTAGGAATCAGCTCCTGATTAGGGCACAGATGTCTAGGTGACTGCCTGGGTGGCTGCTGCCTTGGACCCTGTTACAGTCAGGTCAGTCTGGCTATTGGAGCCCAGAAGGCCATTGGCCTTTGGCCACCCAAAGGCATGTATTTACTTTGGGCTGGGCTCAATTTTTTTTTTTTTTTACTAGCTCTTTATAGGCTGAGTGAGGATTTTTGGAGTCCTAGATGGACTTCCTCAAAAGGTAGCTGTTTTTATTTGTCTATGGATTAGCTCTAAACCAGAGAACTGAAGTGAGAGATGCTTTTTATCCTCATGTCAGCATAGCCCATCACTGAACATGTGAGAGCAGTTCAGTCCACAGTTCAGATTAGTCCCACCCAAATCCAGGAAACAATTCACACACTTAAATTCATGTAAACACTTAACTTCTTTTTACTGGAATCACAGAAAATAATTCATTCAACTACTAACCAGGAATCAGAGCATAAGTCTCTTCCCCAGTGTCACTGACTTTTAAAGCAGTCAAATTTTTACCGTTTAACATGAAAATGCAAGTGTTGCGGTCTTTATTTTTGGAAGTGGTTTTACTTCGCTATAGAGCTGCTTAGTTCTCTGCCATATCTGGAATGACATTTGCCATGGATGACAGCCAATAAGTCTGCAAAAGTTTTTCTGGTTCCCTGGAAACCTTCCCTAACATCCCACCCCGCCTGAGGTTTAGACAATGACACGTCTCCGCGGTACATACTTCCCGTGCTTCGGTCCTGAAAGCATTTTTATTTTCCCCTTTGCGCATGAAGAAGATCCGGCAAATCCTCGATCTGCTTTTGAGACATTCTTGACATAGTCGAGATGCTCGGTGTTTAAGAGAAATATTTATTTCGCAGTTCGCAGCCATGGGCAGCTGGCCGGCCGCAGAGCCCGTTGGTTCTGCTGGGAACCGGCCCAGGCTGATACTGGCTGCTTGGTGCCGGCCAACACGTAACACGACTGACTGGAAGCGTAAACCTGGGAACTGGAGGAATTGTGCCACCAGCTAATAAATGAGCTTATGTAGATAATACAAAAAGAAAGATGTTTGGCCTGCAATTTTAAGAGGATTTACCTTCACCCAAGCCTTAAATGGTTTAGAGAGCTACTGAAATGCAGCTCTGGGCCCCAGTCCAGTACTCCCTGGGACAAAAGAGGAGACACGTATCACTATCACTGGGACCAGGCTCCAGCTGCAGAGACCCCAGCAAAGGATACCGGCGCCTGTCACACTGCTTCCAAAGGGAGGGTGTTCAGCACGGAAGCGCCAGGTCCAGCTACAAAAACAGGAATACAAACTGTTTCACTGTAAAATTAAACATGTAGTATCGACTTCGTAAGAGCATTCTTCAGGCTCTTTCTCCATGGGGACAAGTCCTCAAGTGCTTCCTCAGGCTGTCGGAGACATTTCCAGCAGCTGGCTTTTCGCTCTTTGCAGAGCAGCTGTTCCTTCCAAAATAAGTGGGTTCCTGCTGGCGTTATTCCTTTTATATATACAGTAACACAGGTAGCACAGTACCAGACAGGTGCGGCGTATGATATCCATAAACTATAACATCAAGATCTCTCTCCAGCCCAGGGGGTTTCTTAATTCATTTAACAAGTGTTCAAGCAGTTTATAGCATGTACTGATTTATGCAATCTATATGCAAATATTTAACTAATATGTAACTCTTTAAGCAAAAAAAAAATCGATGGTTTCATGCAAAAAATGGCATCTGAGCTACACTGAGGGCTCATGTTTTGGCAAATAAAGTTGGTTAGGATCTAGGCTAATGTTTTTAAATAAAATCATCCTATACTAAAAGCAAGTCTAATATTAGTTCTGCTCCTGTGCTGTGTCAATAGGAAGGGGGCAAGATAGTGTAAAGAATAACTAGCTTCTATAAGAAATCTAGTGGACAGATTTGGGGGTGTAATGCTAATGAGGCGACTTTTATTCCCTGTTTGTGAAATCCCTAAGCAGTTCTTAGTAACAAAAGATTTACATAACACAAAATACAACTGAAGAGAAGAGACAGCATGAGACTTGAATTAATAACATATAGTGATTTCCAGCCAAGGGGCAAGGTCAAAGAGCATTTGACAGCAGAATCAGCAGCCATTATTTTCGCGTGCCTATGTCTTGTCCACAGTCGTACGTTATGCTGAAATAGCTGTGTATACGTCACTAATGGACTGATGAGAGCTCCTGGAAGTGCTCCAGATGTATGTTATAAAAAGCAAATCACAGTTGGGAAATGGCAAATTTCTGGATTTCTTTTAAGTTTTTAAAATATGAATGGGTTTTCTTAGGGGGGGGTGAACGAAGAGTAAATTATTTCCCAGGGGTCAGAATTATTCTCTTGAAATAATTCAAGAAAGGCAGTATTGGTCTACAAAATCCCAGTTAAAAGAATTTTTAAAACAGGAAAACTAGACAAGGTAGGGGAATTATGGTCACTCTCTGTACAATATAGAACAATATACGTATGTTTATTTTAAAAGCTTATCTTTAGTGCCAGTCATAATGAAATTCATGAAGCTAAAGGTATAATCTTGTAAAGATATAGACTTCATTTGGAATGTATATTGAGAATGATGAATTCTATGCTACAGAATACAGCCACACGTAGATCAACAGCATCTTGGAATACCATTTGGTAATATATGTACATATTGAGGCAGTTGTATTTAGGAGCCTTGAGGTTAATCTTAGCTTCAGAATAAATTCCCCACTTTCAGCTAGGCAAGTCACTTATGATCAGATTTATAGTCAGTGCTTGGATAGCTGCTCCCTAAGGGAGGCACTGAGCACCTTAGGGAATGGAATAAGGTAAACTGATCTCGCACAGTGCACTAAGGGAAGGGGCTAAGAAAGCCCACTTCTACCTGACTTTCTCCCATGGGAACTCTTTACTGAATCAAGGCTACTGTTTTTTTTACAAAAGGCAATGTGCAGCCCATTGCGCACCACTCGTGGATTGAAGGCATGGTGCACATCAATTCTGGCAGCAGGTAGGGTCTCCAGTCAAAGCTTTCTTACTCTTGTATGAAATTCTTGACTAGATGTTTAAAGATGTCCAGATACTCTGTCCTCCAAGCCTTATGGGCAGAAGACAATGCTCTGAAGCCCTAACTTTGGGCAGTTATTGCATCCTAGGAAGGTTTTTTTTTTCTGTAAGCATAAAGTAAGGCCATCCTTAGGCACATGGGTTTTTCATGGCAGGCCCTGAAGGTGCAAATGGGCAACAAGCCTATTCTTGGTGGCTAAGAAAAGATACTCAGGTGCTCCACAGACACAGCGGCTGAGTGCCTCTCCACACCGCAAAACACGTTTGGGCACTTAGGGAAACCTCCAAGCAGAACCTGAGGAAGCTACAGATTTAGGACATTTAGCCAAGGCTGAGTGGGAAGATTTTGAACTTTGGCATCAAAACCATGTTTTCATCTCTTTGCGCCTTGCCCACAGAAAGGAGATAACTCTTTTTCCCTAGCTGACAGCAGGGTGGCAAAGATAAATCTAGAAAATGAAGGAGATAATTATTACAGCAGCAAAGGCTTTGTAACTAAAAACTAGACAGAGAAGGACACATTACCTCAATGACAACAGAATTCAAAGCTGAAACAAAGAGAAGATTCTGTCTGTTTGGGAATTAATGATTTTTAGAAGACTGGGTTAAAGGCCCAAATATAGACTGCAAATTAAAACCACATTTTTTCTCTCATAGGAAGAAACTAGTTAAAGACTTGAGCCAGACTGTTGGACTGGAGCCTGAATCGCCATGTGACAATGAAGGAACAGTCACCAAACACAAATAGCACCAGCAGATCTGAAGAAAAACAAGTGAGGATGCCCCGTTATACTGCCCTGACATGGTTTACTGTAAGCTGAGTGCAGGAGCCCTAGAATAGGTAAGGTCAGGGCCATGCCAAATGGTGGTGAGCCTTCTGGGCCCCCAAGAGCTGTGACTGAAAAGCTGCAGTGATGAACAAGAGTTGGCTGCAGCCAGACTGAGGCAGGAGGAGATGGAGGTTGGCGGGATCTCATCAGCGCAGAGGAGGACCAGAGCTGAGAGGTGACTTGTGCCAGAGAAATGCTGTAATTACCACCCCACTTCATGCCAACAGTCAAGTCCACACACTTTGGGAAAGACGTAGTTGAAAAGCTGAAGGTTCAGTGAGACAACCTTGGATTTTAACAGCCATTTATTGAGAGCCCATTAAGAATTTGTCCAGTTTCTCTTACTTGTAAATAATCATGGTGTCCTCCAGCAGTGGGAATGAGGCTCAGCCTAGCGCTGTGCAAACAAGCTTATGTAATGGTCTCCTGGTGGAGGCTGTGCTAATGTGAGCTTGCTCAGAGCATGCCTGGTATTTTTGGAAGCCTGAGGAGATTCAAAATAGCTGCATGCTGATGTGTCTAGAGATCAGGAGCCCAGGTCAGACAGGATTTAGGAGGCAGGATCCATGATAGTAGTTGCAGAATAGCAGCAAGTAGTTGCTTTCAGCTCTCCTGCATCAGGCAGCGTCAGGGACCTGTGGTGATATCCTCCAGGCAGTCTGGATTTTACTGGTGGCAGGACACCAGTATGTATAATCTGCTGTAGAGTTATCAAGCAAAATTCAAGTTCTTTTTGTCACAAAAAACACCAAGATAAAATTTCTTCATGCTGACTGTGGGAGGCCTTTCTTCCTATGAGAGAAGGAAAACTCCAGCTGAGTTTTCCTCTGGCTAAGGCTGGTCCTCCATAGGTCCTTCATAGCAGCTCCCTCATCACTAATGATGTCCTTTCCTTCTGATAGGCAGGCCAGCTCACTTCCAGATTCAGCTGCATCATGCACTGGTCTTCACAGAATTAACCAGTGTGTATGTGCTTCAGACTGCCTTCGGGGTCACTGTGCTCAGCACGGCAGTTTTGTAGTTGTTAAGACTGATGGACCTCGAAGGAGGAAGCAGGTACTGGTCCCACTGGACAGTCCTCACTTTAGTGACTGTATTGTATATATTTTTCTTCCAATCTTTGCAGCAACTGGAAATGGAAAAAAAAACCCACTTTCTGTTTAACTTACTGTAAAAAATCCAGTCTGTGTGTGCTTTGATAGGAGATAGCCTAATCCTCTTCTTGCTTGAGTGGTCTCTCCAATTTCTGCTGTGGAGCTGACAAGTCCCTTGCGATTTATATATATAGTAAGCGGTTTTTTTAGATGACTTTTTTTTTTTTTTTTTTTTTTTTTTTTTTTTTTTTTTTTTTTTTTTTTTTNTTTTTTTTTTTTTTTTTTTTTTTTTGCTTTACTGATTTTTACCTCAGGGGAAATCACTGAGATTTTTTTCCTCAATACCTTCTCCTTACTTATTTAGATAAACAATCTAATTCCATTCAATGTAGCTATTGTTTGGGCCTGTTTCAAGGCTCCTCCTTCTGCACTGGCTTCTGCTCTGAGTTCTTACATAGTATCTTTCTACAGCACTAGTTGAGCTGGACAGTTAGTTTGTCTAACAAGTAGGAAAAATATTTGAACTCCTGACAGAGGACAGTTGAAGGGGCTGCTCCACTCTAGCGTCTGGGTCAGGTCCCGCATGCTGAGGGCAGGCAGAGATGAAGGAAAGACTCTTGTTACGTGGTTGTTGCATTTACCCACTCCCAGAAAGTCAAGTACCTGCAAAAGAGCAGGTCAGAAATGCAGAAGATAAACATTTGCAGGTGTTGCACAGCCTTCCTGGAATGGACGTGGTCAAATTTTCCTCTAAAGCAAGGTATCATCTTCCTAAAGCTGTGTCACATCCAGGCATGCAGGAACTGCTGGATAAAGATTTATAGGCCAAAATAAGCCAAAGGGCAGAAATGTGTTGCTGTAATAGTAATTCCTCCAAATTCAATTTAATCTGTTCAGCTTTGTTTTCTCTTGACAAACATGGGATTAAATAATTATATTATTTTGCTGATAGCTCTGGATGAAAGCAAAATAAAATCCCTTATCACTCTAAAAGCCCTCAGAGACGGCTGTGGTTGCGCGAATACTCACGCTTCAAATACAACTGGGCAAATGGAGAGAACCTTGAATAGAAACCACTGCCACTCGAGTCAAGGGGTGCAACACATCGCAGCCGATCGGGCCCAGCTCTGTTTCCTCTGCATCAAGATTTAAGGGAGAGGGAGAAATTTGTTGTCCCATTATTGGTCCTGTAGGCTTGAATTTCTTTATTATAAGATACAAGAGTATTTAATCATCTGTATTGCTCCACATTAATTCTGTATGCTTGCCTTATGAAATAACACAATTGAGTTCCTGCTCTGAAGAATTAATGAGCTAAATGGATTGGATAAAGTGCAAGAGATTAAAGAGATTAAATTGTCTTACTTTATACATATGGAAAAGAGGGACAAGCTGATTGGTGACCAGTTTAAGATTGACTCAGGAAGTCAGGTGCAATGTCAAGAACTGCATATAGATCCTGCAGGACCTAGTCTCTACCATAAAAGCCTTCTTCTCAAGTACAGAGTTATGCTTGCAATGTGGTCATGTATCATATCAAACCACTTTCCGCCTCCAGCCCACCCTCACTCTATCAGATTTTCAGCTTTGAACTTCGTATCTGTAAGGACTGATTCTTTGAGCAAAAGTTGTGCTTCAAGGTGAATACATTTTGCAGCTCCAAATGTTCAGGAATTGTAGAAGACCAGAAGGACTCCTAAAGAAGAAATCCTAACAGACTTTTTTACAAAGCTGATAAATATTAGACTAATGCTTTACGAAATTCATCTGTGTCAAAAATAAGGATGAGGTTGTTTACAATGTGAAAACCTCTTGGCTGATGCCAAAAAGGTGTTCTAGTAACAGTTTCAGTTTGACCTCAGATCCCTGTATGACAACCTCTTACTAGGAGGAAAGCTGTGCTCTGCCTTATTTATGAAGTCAGGAACCTAACAGGAGTACATTAAGCTCAGTGGAGCAAACAAAGCTCCTTCTAGCCTCATAAATGATAGCAGGATTTTGGTTTTTTACTGTGTCAGTATCAGAGTTAACTAATCACAGTAAAGAGCTCTGCGTTTTGGAGCAATACAAATTGGTTGGTGAAAGCTGCTTTAACTTAATGTGGGCTGACGGGATTTCTTAACCACTGCACTTGGAAGGATGCATCATGATTTAATTCACTGAATATCAATATATATTAGTGGAAATAGCACAGCAACTGCCAGGGCTAAATTAAGGTTCAGTTACTTCCGTTCAGAAAAGCATTGTGCACTCCACAAAGTGTAATTTAAATGGGAAGACCTTCACAGGATCTTTCATGTAGGATGTAACCTTAATATCATCGAATTATGATCCAATTCAGAGATAGAAACATGTGACTTCTGCTTTTTTGTTATTCTGTTTGCCAGTCAAAATAAAATATCCTTTAAGAGTGAGATTCAATGTAATGTAATATATAACAATAGTGTATTTATGTTGCATATGTGAAGCCTTAAGTACATCCAAAATTGTATAGATAATGTATCACACCTCTTAATGCTTATGCGTAGTTATCTAGTAATTCTGCAGAACGCGTGGACCCTCATGCAGTATGGGCTGCTTCTGGGGACCAGCTGGGCCATGCTGAGTTACGGCCGCAGAGGAGCAGGAGCGGGTCATACAAGCCGGCAGAAATTGGCAGTGCGTGGGACAGTTCCCATACTGGCATGGGACAGATTCATTTGAGGTTTCATTTGATTCCTTTGAAAAGAAGGTGATCAGGAGTAGCCAGCATGGATTCACCAAGGGAAATCCTGCTTGACTAACCTGATAGCCTTCTCTGATGGAATGACTGGCTGGGTAGAGGAGGGCAGAGCAGTGACTTCAGCAAGGCTTTTGACACTGTCTCCCATAACATCCTCCTAGGAAAGCTCAGGAAGTGAGGGTTAGACGAGCGGACAGTGAGGTGGACTGAGAACTGGCTGAAAGGCCGAGCTCAGGGGATCATCATCAGGGGCACGGAGTCCAGTTGGAGGCCTGTGGCTAGTGGTGTCCCCCAGGGACGAGGGGACAGAGTGCCTCCTCAGCAAGTTTGCTGATGACACCAAGCTGGGAGAAGTGGCTGACACACCTGAGGGCTGTGCTGCCATTCAGAGAGACCTGGACAGGCTGGAGAGATGGGCAGAGAGGAACCTCATGAGGTTCAACAAGGGCAAGTGCAGAGTCCTGCACCTAGGGAGAAATAACCCTAGGCACCAGTACAAGCTGGGGGCTGACCTGCTGGAGAGCAGCTCTGCAGAGAAGGACCTGGGAGTGCTGGTGGATGACAAGTTGACCATGAGCCAGCAATGTGCCCTTGTGGCCAGGAAGGCCTATGGTCTCCTGGGGTGCATTGGGAAGAGTGTTGCCAGCAGGTTGAGGGAGGTGATCCTGCCCCTCTGCTCAACCCTAGTGAGGCCTAGTACTGAACTTGAGGGAGAATTTCTTCACTGTGAGAGTGACAGAGCACTGGCACAGGTTGCCCAGAGAGGTTGTGGAGTCTCCTTCTCTGGAGATCTTCAAGGCCTGCCTGGATGCAACCCTGTCTAACGTGCTCTAGGTGACCCTGCTGAGCAGGGAGGTTGGACTAGATGATCTCCAGAGGTCCCTTCCAACCTTGCTGATTCTGTGATTCTATGATACTGCATCTAGTTCTGGGCTCCCCACTACAAGAGAGACCTGGAGCTACTGGAGAGAGTCCAGCGTAGGGCTACAAAGATGATCAGAGGGCTGGAGCACCTGCCCGATGAGGAACGGCTCCGAGAGCTGGGCCTCTTCAGCCTGGGGAAGAGAAGACTGAGGGGGGGATCTTATCAATGTGTACAAGTACCTGAAGGGAGGGTGTCAAGGGGACAGAGACAAACTCTTTTCAGTTGTCCCGTGTGACAGGACAGGAGGCAATGGGCAGAAATTGAAGCACAGGAAATTCTGCCTGAACATGAGGGAGAATTTATTCCCTGTGAAGAAACAGTGGGCAGCAGAGATGTTGCTGCAGAAGAGCAAGAATGAGCAGAAGAAATCAGAAAAGCCTCTCAGGCCTCCCCAGACATCTCTTGGCTACCTCTTGCACAGCTATCAGATAAAACACTTTTGCCTCCCTGCAGTTAAACTGGTCCATTTCTTGCTATCAGAATTGTGGGATTTTACTAATAAATCCTCAGTGCGCTCTACTTAGCAAAGGGGAATGTTAAAGGGTGCTCTCCAGTGTGCTTTCCCCTTCCTTCTCCAACTCAGATTTCCTTCTCCCTCCTACATCTCTGTTCCCACATAATGTCCTTCCCTGCCATCATGCTTAACGTCACACCCATGCTTTCCCCATAGTTACCAAGGCTTTAATAGAATCATAGAATGGTAAGGTTGGAAGGGACCTCTGGAGATCGTCCAGTCCAGCCCTCAGTGTAGCCCATAGAGGGATTGAACACACGACCTTGGCATTAGCAGCACCACGCTCTAACCAACTGAGCTAAACCTGCAGTTGTTTTCTTATTATTATCTTTATAAAAATTCTTAATAAAAGCTGAGATTTTTTTAAAAAAATCAGCTTGCTCTGCAGCGCTAGACAAACAGCCTTTGCACTCCAAAGGAAAGAGCCTTATTTCAGGAAAGCAAGCACACTGACTGCAAGATGCAGACCGCTATTGATTGCTGCTCCCATAAATCACATTTATTTTCCAAATAATAGGAAGATTCATTGTTTTCTGCCAAGCAGTGTCACCTGGTAATAGAAGCCAGTCAAAGCAATAGTAATTTTTGCACCATAAAAACAGAATCAAGTATGTTCACTGAGTAGGATGAACACTATTGATTGGGGGKGGGGGTGGGGGTGGGGGAAGCCCTATTAAAAACAGGAGACAAAAGCAAAGAAATTAAGTAATGATGTATAGGGTGTGTAAGGAATGGCTGTCAACATTTTCATTATTTAACTTCCCTCCCCAGATGGCTCCTCTGAGGCATTTGTAACCCCACTGTCAGCCTCCTCCTCAAACTGGGGCTGCAATGGGTTAATGGACTGAGCACAGCACTTTAGAGAGGGGAGTTCAAAGCATAGTAAAAAATGTACTGAAAAGTCCTACCGTGGTCTTTGTTTATTGGTACAACAAAAGCCCCAGAGCATTTCACTGCATTGGCTTTTCTGCTGCAGAGACCCGTAGGGCGAAAAGAACAGGGACGGTAGAAAAACCACAGTCAGGTGAAGTCACAGAGCTGTGAGAAATACGTCTTCCTGCTCCAAATCTGAACTGTATGAGAGGGGCCAGGAGCTGCAGCCTACCCACTGAGTTCACTTACCTTCCAGAAAAATAGCAATGCTAGATAAGAATTTGAATTTACAAGTCCTTATTCTCACAAATTCATCTAAACACATTTAAAAAAACCGCATCCATCCTCACCACAGCAGATAATGTACATCTTGCAAACTGCACAGCTGGGAGGCCATTTGCTTGCATATTCCTGGCAAACCCATGGACATTTCAGATGGAGGCAAAATAGCCAGCTGAAGGTCTCACCAAACCAGTTGTGAGGAGAAACTGAAACCATGTCCTGAGCATCTTGACTTCGACCAGTCCCATTACCATGTCCCATAGCCCCAGCTTCTTACCCATGGTTGGTGTAACATCCTGAGGGATTCTTCATGCTTCTTTTTAACGATTGCCAACACTAAAGAAAATGAAAAGCCTACCTAGAAAGTCTTTTGAGCTCTTCTCTGGGCATCGGGCACCTGGATTAAATTGAAAATACAGCCAATTTCTGACCTCCTAACTTTGCAGGTGATGTCTCCATATTGCTAGTTCTTCTACAGCAGTGACAGGTGATGGTATCAAACAGGCAATGACACTTTTCTAGTCAATATCAGCAGAAGGTAGCTCTGAAATCTCACAGGCTTTCTTTCTACTAGGATAGACAGTTCTCGTTTTGATAACTTGAGCTTTCAAGCAAGGTTAACCCTTGGTGACCAGATATTCTGATGACTTTTCTGGATGGGAAATAGATTCTGAGGCAGCTCATTGTTATCAACCTAAAAAAAGACATTGCTAAACCACCTAAACTTATTTGCAAACTAGCCTAGAAAAACTTCGTCATCTCTGCATGAAGCAGCAGTTGTTTCATAACTGGGGCTGGTAGAAACACCTATACCTGTCGAGCTTTCTCAGCTGACACATCACAATAAAGCATGATACTGGATGACTCATTACCATCATGTTCTATCACATCCCATCTCCTAATGCAACATGAAAATTGCATTACACATTAGCTGAATAATATTTTCCTAAGTGTTCATGATAGAAAAATTTATGTTTCCAAGGGTTTGGTTGAAAAAAAAAACCAACAAACTTGAATTCTGCTGAGAAAGAAGAGGTCGTGGGCTCAGGTGCACACATAGGATCTTCCTGCAAACCACGGCAGAGCTATCCACCAGAGCAGAGGCACAGTGAGCAGAGATTGCCTGCAGAGTTGAGCCATGTCTGCATCAGAATGAATGAAAACCTTGTTAGGCAAAATCATATTTAAACTGGAGATGGATCTGAACTAGAACTTCAGAGCCAGACACACTCTGATCTTTGACAGATGCTGACACAGCTTTTCTGAGGTTTGGATCAGGGTAGGCAGTAGGCCAATTTTGACTTCGCACTTAATAAATGTTTGCATGTGCTGCACCCTCCTCATCTTTCCAGATCCTCTCTGCCATTCACTGCTGTTTCTTGACCACTAACTCCCAGGATTTCTCAAATCAAGTTGGTGACCCTAGAATCTGGTCAAGCGAGCACTTGCACACAACTCCCCCTCCACAGAACGTACTGAGGCCAGGAGGGAAAAATAAACCCAAATTATTACAGATGGGCAATAATACCATGTGCGTATTGAACAAAAAGGGGTTAGAAGAGGAAAAGCTGTTCTGCAGAAATCTGGGCTATCTAGAATAGCCTGCATCTCTAGGCACTGCCTAAAGCAATATGTCACACCAAGTCTTCCCAAGGTTACTGGATTCACCTTTCTGGTTATCAGTGATCATACAGCCAATGTCAGTTTTCCATAGGAGCAGACAGACTGGCAGTGGTCACACCAGGAACTTCTTATAAGAAGAACATGTACGCCATAGTCCACATACTGTGACCTAGTCAGCTAAGAGAGTTAAAGACAGTTAATGGTTAGGTCACAGCAAACCTAGGGAAAAATGAACTGCTGCAAGAGCAGTGCATGAGTCAGAAGGTGGTGCTTGAAGTCAGCAGTCAAGGAATGCCCTATGACATGATTTTTTCTGAGGAGGTGGGAAGGAAGATGAAGGTGTGTGGGACCATGCTCTGGAGATACCATCTTTTCAGTGAGATCACACATTCCTGTTTCAGAGCCCATGACTGCCTGGCAAGACTGAAGGCATTAGAGCCAATTCTGAAACGTTGGTCTGCTATTCCTGAGTCCCAGGAAAGACTGGCTTCATGTGGCCACCTTCTCTTTCTATCATCAGACTGATATGGAGTATTTAGTGAATTGCTAAAATGCTACTCTTGTTCATCTGGTCAGTTGTCACAATTTAAGGTACTGAGTGACAACCACAATAAAACTAGTCTTCCTAAGCTAACAGAGAGGACAACCAAAGGATTTCATGCAGTGGGCCTTTTGCATCCACAAAAGCACTAACTAAAGGCCAATATGGGTGACATTTATAAAATCATGAGCTGCATGGAGAAGGTGAATGAGAAACACCACCAGGTGGTGTTCACTGTCACTTCCAACGTAAGGGTGAAGAAGAGAAGGAAACCAAAAGAAGCTCATGGAAGAAAGGTTTAAAACAAGAGGGACGTTTCTTTACTGAACACAGTCCACTGAGGAATTCCTTGCCATGGGACATTATGGGTATTGAACAGTTACCGAGGTAAAGTGGCAATTGAACAAGTCCATGGAAAAAAATTACAAAGAGACTCTATTTCTGAATCCAGAAGCCTCTGAACCACAGACTGCTGCAGCTGGGAAAACATTATAGGGAAGTATAATTGCATGCTTAGTCTGTGTGTATGTGCTCTCCTAGGCATCCACCATTAGTCACTGCCAAAGACAGGGCAGTGGGCTAGGTAGCTGACAGATCATTTTTATGAGTAAAAAACATGACTCACAATACTGGGAAGGCTCTAGTGTTGGTTACCTGCTCACCTTGAATCCTTCTTGAGGCTGTAAAATCCAGGTTGTTGCAACACTACCAGTATAACAGGTTGTAGCGTGCGCTGCCGCCAGATCAAGCCATGCACCTTTGGTGAATATCACCTCCCAGTGCCTTGGGAAGGGTGTTCTTTATGTGGCAGCTTCTTCCCTTCCTCTGCTGTGAGTCTTCAGTCTGTTAAAGAAGCTTCAACCTGTCTCTTAGTCTCACATAGCAATATGCAGCCAGCACTGGTCAGCTTAAGCTATTAAAGTATCCAATGATGTCAAGTATCAAGACTCCAAAAACCAGACAGAAACATATATTTCATCTGTTTTAACCTACTACATTTAGAGGATGTATTGGCCTACTACGTTTGGAGTGCTCCACAATTTTGTACTGTTATCTAGCATCTTAAAAACTTGGAAGTAAACTTTGCTTTTTAAATGAAAGAGAATTTTGCCAAACAAAACTCTTTGATAATGAGATGATATAAAAATAACACCTTCCATATCATCATACTTCATTAAATCTCAACAACTGAACTAGCAGAAGCCTTTGTGTTGACCAAAGGATGAATGCTTCCCCAAAAAGGGATAGAAAAAATTACATACGCTACTTAAGTAAAAAGGTGTATGTGCATGCTAAAGAAAACAAGTGACAAAGGGATGCAATTAAACATCTAACCAGGGCAGTGAGGTCCCATTCTTCACTGGAGAAATTAAAGGAAATCTGTGGTCACTTCCAGGTAGACATGTAGGTAGGTGTTTTCCTGAGTTCAAAGCATTCAGGCTTGTTACAGGAACACGTTTGGATCTTCCTCTCTCATGTGCTTCTTGCGTTTTGTGCTGACTCCATAGTGACAACATGAAGCCTTGTGGAAAAGGCAGCAGGAACGTCTGGGATAGTTGAAGCTACAATTTAGGATATGCAAAATGACATGTGAAGTCTCTGCATGTGATGAGAGCAGTAAGTTAACTAACCACAGACTTAGAAATGTCGTCTCAGGTCAGCTCGTCTACCTTGGAATTGCTTCCTCCACTGTCAGTAGTTAACAACTAGTGATTAAGAGGGGACCAAGAAGACATTTAACAAACCTGACAGCTCCCAACACCCAATCTAATCCTTTTCTGCTAGAAAAATTTGTGAGAAGTGTGTTGGCATAGGAGAGCTGAATTTATTACAGTTACAAATATAAATATTTATTGAAACTGCACATCTGTAAGTGGATTTAAGTGCTCCCTTTTTATTCTAATCAGCGCAGAGGAGAATTTCTTTGCCTTCCTTGCCTAGAGTTTTCAGTGCTGTGGGTACCAATGTGCAAAGTAGTGCAAATAGTGGTAGTTTAAAGTCTTTTAAGGCCAGATTTCAACTTGCTCATTGTAAAAAGAGAATTAAATGTACCTAATCAAGGGCAATTGTCCCTTTTCCCCCTTCAGCACATGCGTTATAGGGAAGGGAGTAATATGCTCCCTAGATGAGGTACTATGAGAAAGAGAAGAACACTAAAACGTGAGCACAGTTTGGATGTAAAGGAGCAGGACTACACAGGCAGGGAAGACAACAGAGGTCTGAAATGCAGCAGTAACTAATCTGCGCATCCCAGGAATGAACAACAGTGTGTAACTGGCACAAAGAGGAGAAATTAGACATGAAAAAATTACGTAGATAAAATGAAACACAGAAATACAATTTTGTGCCACATGTGCAGAAATGTTCCTGAAGGACAAGTGGGTCAAAGAGGTCACATATTTCAGAAGGGGTTAGAAAACAGGCAGTTTAGCACAACCCTCCTGATCACTGCACATCTTCTGGGTGCAGTGATTTTCTATTCAAAAAAGCCTCTTTTGGCAATGCTCTTTCTAGAAATATGTGAAAAAGATTATGAGATCCTTCTGAAATTTAGGGGAAAAGCAAGTCTCTGTAGAGGTAACAGAGTTGACAGAGCAAACCTGAGTCTTACCTCTAGGACAAACATTTCCAGGGGTCAGATGGTCTAAAAGCTACCCACAGAAGTGGGCATAACACTGATCAGAGACAGAGAAAAAATTAAAAAATACTTTTCTTCCCTTTTGACACCTACAGTCTCTGAGATCATTTATTTAAGATCAAAGTGCTGCCAAACCTTAAGAGCAGACTGTGTACTCCTCTAAAACATGAGGAAAAACTACTGAATTTAAACCATTTTCATAGTGGCAGCTTCCAAGCGAGGAGCTGGAACTCTTGCTAATTTGCTTGTTTGTAATTGTGTATCCAGATTTCACAAAATTATGTTTTCAGTGACTCTTTTCAATCATGCTGTTATTCAGCTCACTGTGATCGCTACCCTAATAATTTAATTTTCTCATGGGACACTAAAAGAGATCTTTTCTTCCTTTCTCTCTCTCTCTCTCTCTCTCAAGGTGATGATACCAAAATAACGGCTTGAAAGCACTGTGGGTCCTGAACCCAGATGCCTGTTCTGTAAAGAATCATTTGGCAATACATTTTATAAATCACATTAGGTCTATATTTAAACTAGCTCTGTTTCTGTCCTTAGCTGTTCCATAAAAGTGTTGCAGTGTGGTCAGGAAACCTTTTCTAACTTTCTATACACATGTACTCACAGCCACTCTTCAGCCAACATTGTCTTTTATCAACTGTGGTGTCTCACACCCATCTGCATTTTTCCTGCTCCAGCACATACTTGAAGTAACCACACCATGCTGCAGCCTTCACCTTTGGCAGATGGATACGCTGGGATACAGAGACCTCCTGCAGGTGTCTGCTCACGTACACGTGGCAGATATGGCACTGTGTTCAGGCTGCCTTGCAAGCAACATAGCCACGTGGGAATGTCACTATGATGCAGGGTGACAACCCTGCTACACAGTGCTTGATTACACAGTTGCCTTCCAGTTAAAAGCCAGAAATAATCAGGTTGAAGGAAGGAATTAAACCCAGTGGTTGTTGGCCCACATCTGGAATTTCTGGGCAAGCGTGGGCAGATTTTAGATATTTACATAAAGGATTATGCCCATGATTTCCTCCTCTGAGGACTCTGCATTTCCAGGAGTTTCTCTAAGAGGGAAGTGCTGGGTGTAGGTGTACAGTCGCACGCATGCCTTTCGGGTTAGATAAGGTTGCTGTTTGGTGGGTTTCAAAGGGTTGGGTTGCTGCTGACAGGGGTAGGTAGTACTTTTGGATTGAGGTGCCTGTATCAGGTACTGACCATATGAGATGCCAGTCATGTAGGTTCTTCTCAGATATGGTCCTAACTGAACCCAGGCACACTTGCATCATTGCACCATGCACTGTACAGTGGCGTACCTCATTCCCCACTTCCTATGCCCAGGCTTAATAAAATACTCAAGGCTCCTAACTAATTAAGGCACTACTTTCCTTCTTCAAACCTATTACGAGTATCAGAGTTAAAAAAAAAAAATTATGTACCCAAACCCAGGTCTGCTCTAACTCTCCAAGGCACATTCCTGATACAGAGCCACTGTGTCCTCAGGCTGCTCAGAGCACAGGGACGGTCCTGCAGAGACCAGCCCCAAGCTAGTCTCGCTTCTCCCTTCCTCCCCCCTCCTGCTTTTCCAAAGGATGCAAGGAGGTCTCCCAGAGCACTGGTGGGGTGCCAGATGGGATACATTTCAGTGGTGTGTGTTACCCTGGGTGAACGTCCCACATACGGCTATTGCAAAAGCTGTGTTTGACTTAATGTGCAACTATGGTGACATTTCTAGCCAGAAGCAACCTTAGTTCTGCACTATTAACCATTACAAATGGGGAATGCACTGACCTGCAACTCGGTACGCTCATGGGTGTTTTGTGAATGCGAACCCTCCCCTTGTGCTTACAGCCTAAGCTTTACTTGAACATGAACAACTGATGCCAGCTGTGGTCTACAGTACACTGCAAAAGGACAAAGTATAAAGGAGAATTTTCTTTATTTTTAAATATTAGTAACACTGCACAAAACAAAAAATAAAGTGGTACTTAAGTGACAGAAAACCAGTACTCAGTCTTATTTCATATTAACCATAATTTAAATACCTTAACAGAGCTCACGTAAGGTTATATGTTTGCCTAAGGTTACATTACATAACGTAAGCACGAGAAGTTAAACCATTCGAATACCACAGACATCAGAATCCTTTATATCGAACCAGGCTAGAAAGCAGACTTGATTTTCCTTTAGTGTCTTCCTTACATCATTTGCATCGCTACATTTTTCTTTTTAAAGTTAGGATGAGTGAGTTTCTCCAGGAACTGTGGACTTTCAATATTGCCAGGTTTAAGTTCAAGTTCGTTACATCAACAACATATCGGCAAGAGGAAAAGACAAAAGAAACAAAACAAAACCACGGACTGATAGCTTCTACTTGGAGGTTAAAAGAGGAGGCAACATACTGACAGGAAACATGCAGGTAAGTGCTTAAGGCAACAGGACTCTACACAAACTGCATGGTTAAAAGAAGCAATGTATCATGCACGTGAGACAACCATGGAAAGCAAGGAAGTAATCTTGCCAGAAAATATATATTTCTTCGAAACTGAAGAAATATTTTCAAGCTAAAAAAAATTAGTCCTGCAATAAAACTGATGTAAAATACTTCCATACACAAAGGTGCAAGTTCTTGCAGAAACAACTTGATAAAAATCTTCTCCAGATCCTGAAAAAATGTTTGTTATCTAAAATCTACTCAGCAGAAACAAAGAGCAGTTTTAAAGTCGCAGTTAGATCACTTGTCTCTAATTTCACAAACTAAAAATTTTAAAATAAGGAATGATTTCACTAAATGATTCATAGGGAGTCTATTATGTTTAAAGAAATCAGTAGGAGTGCTTACTGGAGACTGCCAACATCCTAGCTTTCTTAAAATGAGAGGATATAACGTCACGATACAATTTAAAATGAAGGAACATTTCAATAACAGGGACAAACCTTCGCTGCCCAACCTGGGGAAAAAAAAAAACGTAGAAGTAATTCATAAGGTTTGCATAAGTGACTGTAAAAGAGCTAGTGCCTCAACCCTGCTCTCAGTGCCGTGAGCGACGGGATTGAGGCGTCACCCTTCGTTGGACGGGCCGGGTGACGCTACAGCAACCGAACAAAGAGGTGTTTTCACAAGCCTCGTGAGCCGAGAAAAAAAACGCACACTGGACTAGAGTAGTTTTAGTCCCAGGGAAGGAAGAGGTAAGAAACTCTGCAACGCTTTCCCATCTTCAAACATAACACACTTCTAACCAAGCTCAGCCTCGTACGAATTCCCCTACCTGACTGGCAAGAAAGCCACTCCGTGAAACTAGAAAGAATAATATAGTGCAATTTTAGTACAGTTTTAAACACGAGTCACTTCCTTACTAGCAGTGTGAACAATCAAAAAATATACACAAAGGAGGTGTGCTCAAATGTAACGTAAGTTGTCATTATTATAAAGGTTTTGGCATCGCAAAGAAGTCCATTTTAGTAACTCCCTTTGGTTGACTTCTTCTTCTTCTGTTCCTCTCTCTGCTTCTGCTTCCTCCTCTTGCTGCCTTCTTTGTGTCCTGAGGAAACATGGCTTGTAAAACACTGTTCACAGCATTCATGGACTTTTCCTCTATAAAAAGCACATGTTCTCTGAATGGTTTAAGGAAGCTCAAGAAAAGGTCCAACTTTCTAATGCAGTTTTTTTTTTTTTCTTTTAGTGATCAGTTCTACTAATGAATGTAGGATAGAAAGAAAACATTTTACAAATCTTTGAAGTCTGAGCTTTCAAAAGACTTCAAAGCCATTCAGGAAAAGCTTAAAAAATTAGAGCACATGCAAAACTGGAATACTTTTTAAAGGAAGCAATAAATAAGACTTGTATGTATACAGTAGAAGCTATGTAAGTACTGGCATTTCCTGCTCACAGTAGTCCAAGTTACCATGATATCTGCATTTCCATTTTAAGACAGGGAATGCTGCAACTCCTGAGTAAATAAGAAGGTGCTCAGTGTTCAATAATATGAACTTTATAGGCAGATGTTCAGCCTGCTCATGCCTAACTACGCACCCTCGGTTATACTCTACTGCAACTCCTACATCACATGGAAGTATTAAATTCAAGCAACAACTTATTGCTATTGATTCGTGTTACTGTAGCGCTTGTTTCTCCATTTTAGTGCCAATAGCAAAGCCAAGATGGAAAAACAAAGGGCTGTGAGATCAGGATTATGATACCCAGTGTTTTAAACTCACTGTGGGGCTTGAGTGCTCCTCCCATAGCAGCTGCAGCCCCATCAGAACTGCAGGACTTTGGCTTACATTTAAGACATCGGGAGAATCATGCTCTTTAGTCTTTGGGCCAAATTTACGTCAGGCATTAGCAAAAGCTTGTGCATTAGAGGAAGTACACTCCCTTGTAGCACAAGAAAACTGTTCCTACATTATCGTCCTAGCTCCTACGCTGCATCGACAGCATTACTTCATATCTCCAAATCATCTGAGTCAAGAACCAGGATATTTATTTAGTAATGCTGCCATGAGCGATTAGCCTGGGCAAAATTAGAGTGGGAACCAGTTTTATTGTTTAAGGAAGAGAAAAACTGGCTGCGTCGCTGGTGTTGGCAACAGGGTTTTGGTTTCTGTGATCATGGGACGTTGTCTGAAGATCAGCAACTGGTGAGGAGAGATGGGATTCACCTCAACAAGCGGGGCATGCATGTCTTTGCCAACAGGTTGGCCAGCCTGGTAAAGAGGGCTTTAAACTAGGTAGGAAGGGGGAAGGGGAGAGTCATAGAGAAAGGGTAGTCAGTAAAACACAACTCGGGTTAGGGGGCCTCCAACGGGTGCATGTAGCTGGGGATGTGCGTTTGGGACATGGCTATGGGGGACCCCCTACACTCTTCCTGGGAAACCTGCATGCATGACCACCTCTGTGAAATGCCTGTACACCAATGGACGCAGCATGGGGAACAAGCAGGAGGAATTGGAGATCTGTGTGCGATTGCAGGGCCATGATCTCATTGCAGTCATGGAGACATGGTGGGATAGCTCACATGACTGGAACGCTGTCATGAATGGCTGTGTGCTTTTTAGGAGAGACAGGGCAGGAAGGCGAGGTGGTGGAGTTGCTCTTTATGTGAGAGAGCAACCGGAACGCATCGAGCTCTGCCTAGGCGGGGAGGACGAGGCAGTTGAGAGCTTATGGGTAAAGATCAAAGGGCAGGCCAACATGGGGGACACTTGTGGGTGTCTACTACAGGCCACCTGACCAGGAAGAGAAAGTTGATGAGGCCTTCTACAGACAGCTGGAGGTAGTCTCCAGGTTCTCATGGGAGACTTCAGCCACCCTGACATCTACTGGAAGGACAACACAGCTAGGCACAAACAGTCCAGTAGGCTCCTGCAATGCATCCATGATAACTTCTTGACACAGGTGGTGGAGGAGCCTAGGAGGAAGGGTGTCCTGCTGGACCTTGTCCTTACCAACAGAAAGGGACTGATTAGAGATGTGAAGGTTGGGGGCAGCCTTGACTGCAGCATCCGTAAGTTGGTGGAGTTCAGGATCCTGCATGAAAGAAGTAAGGCAACAAGCAGGATTGCAACCCTGGACTTCAGGAGAGCGGACTTTGGCCTCTTCAGAGACCTAATTGAAGGAATCTCATGGGCTAAGGCCCTAGAAGGAAGGAGGGTCCGGGAGAGCTGGCTAGTATTCAAACATCACTTCCTCCAAGCTCAAGAGCAGTGCATCCCAAGGACGGGAAGCAAAGGGGGCCCGAGACCTGCATGGATGAGCAAGGAGCTCTTGGCAAAACTCCAACAGAAGAGGAAAGTACCTAGAATGTGGAAGAGGGGACAGGCTACTTGGGAGGATTATAAGAATGCAGTCAGAGTATGTAGAGACGTGACAAGGAAGGCTAAGGCCCAGCTGGAATTGAGTCTGGCAAGGGATGTCAAGGACAACAGGAAGGGCTTCTTCAAATACATCGGAAGCAAGAGGAGGACTGGGGAAAATGTGGGCCCACTACTGAATGGGGCAGGGGCCCTGGTGACAAGGGATACAGAGAAGGCAGAATTACCAAATGCCTTCTTTGCTTCAGTCTTCACTGTTAAAGGCAGCCCTCAAGAATCCCAGAGCCTGGAAACAACAGAGAAAGTCTGGAGAAAGGAAGACTTTCCTTTGGTTGGGGAGGATAGGATCAGAGATCCTCTGGGCAAGCCTGACATCCAAAAATTCATGGGCCCAGATGGGATGCCCTCACGGGTACTGAGAGAGCTGGCAGATGTCGTTGCCAGGCCACTCTCCATCATCTTTGAAAGGTCATGGAGAACAGGAGAAGTGCCTGAGGACTGGAAGAAAGCCAACATCACTCCAGTCTTCAAAAAGGGCAAGGAGGAGGACCCAGGCAACTACAGGCCAGTCAGCCTCACCTCCACCCCTGGAAAGGTGATGGAACAGCTCATTCTGGATGCCATCTCCAGGAATATGGAGGAAAAGAAGGTGATCAGGAGTAGCCAGCATGGATTCACCAAGGGGAAATCCTGCTTGACTAACCTGATAGCCTTCTCTGATGGAATGACTGGCTGGGTAGAGGAGGGCAGAGCAGTGACTTCAGCAAGGCTTTTGACACTGTCTCCCATAACATCCTCCTAGGAAAGCTCAGGAAGTGAGGGTTAGACGAGTGGACAGTGAGGTGGACTGAGAACTGGCTGAAAGGCCGAGCTCAGGGGATCATCATCAGTGGCACAGAGTCCAGTTGGAGGCCTGTGGCTAGTGGTGTCCCCCAGGGACGAGGGGACAGAGTGCCTCCTCAGCAAGTTTGCTGATGACACCAAGCTGGGAGGAGTGGCTGACACACCTGAGGGCTGTGCTGCCATTCAGAGAGACCTGGACAGGCTGGAGAGATGGGCAGAGAGGAACCTCATGAGGTTCAACAAGGGCAAGTACAGAGTCCTGCACCTAGGGAGAAATAACCCTAGGCACCAGTACAAGCTGGGGGCTGACCTGCTGGAGAGCAGCTCTGCAGAGAAGGACCTGGGAGTGCTGGTGGATGACAAGTTGACCATGAGCCAGCAATGTGCCCTTGTGGCCAAGAAGGCCTATGGTCTCCTGGGGTGCATTGGGAAGACTGTTGCCAGCAGGTCGAGGGAGGTGATCCTGCCCCTCTACTCAGCCCTGGGGAGGTCTCATCTTGAGTCCTGTGTCCAGTTCTGGGCTCCCCAGTCCAAGAGAGACCTGGAGCTACTGGAGAGAGTCCAGCGCAGGGCTACGAGGATGATCAGAGGGCTGGAGCACCTGCCCTGTGAGGAACGGCTGTGAGAGCTGGGCCTCTTCAGCCTGGGGAAGAGAAGACTGAGGGGGGATCTTACCAATGTGTACAAGTACCTGAAGGGAGGGTGTCAAGGGGACGGGGACAAACTCTTTTCAGTTGTCCCGTGTGACAGGACAGGAGGCAATGGGCAGAAATTGAAGCACAGGAAGTTCCACCTGAATGTGAGGAGGAATTTCTTCCCTGTGAGAGTGACGGAGCACTGGCACAGGTTGCCCAGAGAGGTTGTGGAGTCTCCTCTGGAGATCTTCAAGGCCTGCCTGGATGCAACCCTGCCTAACGTGCTCTAGGTGACCCTGCTGAGCAGGGAGGTTGGACTAGATGATCTCCAGAGGTCCCTTCCAGCCTTTCTGATTCTATGAGGTAAGGGACATCTCCCAAAAGGACTCTGGCACCTCCACAGATGCCAGTGCAGAAGGAGGAGGCACGCTGTCCCTGAAGAATTGGTTATTCAAGGGTTATTATTCCAAGGAATCTTCTCTTTATTGGGGGGAAAAACAGCATCGTATCAGCTGATCAGAACTAGTCGCTGTAATAACTATGAACCATTTATGTAGGTATTTGGAAAAGGATCATTAAAACCTAACAGGTTATGAGCTTCATCATTTTCTCATTTTTCATGCTCAAAACACTGCCAGTATTTCTAAAACGCTTTCACATACAGGCATGATTGCTTTTGATATCGCTATTTTATATTCTCTCCCCTCCTTTTTTTTTAAACAACTGTCCATTTTCTTTCCTCAGAGTGAAAGCAATTCTAGCAACTCTTCCTTAAAAAAACTGTAAATAAGCCAAAGTCAGTTATAACTTGAAATAAATGTCATATAATTCATTGTCTTATAAATAAAACAATTCAAACATTAAAATAATGTGGCATGAAGATATTCAGGCATTTGACAACACGGTCTCTTACCAGCCTCTGGAACGATAAGGATAAAAAGTGGAAATCTTTCAAGTGTTATCACTGACGTACAGAAACAGATTGGCTGAAGTAGGAGATAACACGCACATACAGAGTATTCCTCAAGAGAAAACTGCCCAGTTGTTTCTGTTTCCAGGCTGCTGTGATAAATAACTTCACTCGCAACCATTTCCCTTTTTACCTCCACCAAAAAAAGGAAGGACAGGTCTAACTCTGACAGTCTGTTTGCTCTGCTGATGCTATGGCTGAATGAGAGCATCTCCTAACAAAAACCCAATTCACACGCCAAAGAGAGTGGTTATTTCACATGCATACTTCAACCAGCACTCATTAGAAGCACATCCAAGGTTAGAAGGCTAGCTCCAAAGTCACAAGAGAACAAATCTGAATTAGAAAGCAGCAGCTCCATTACTGTTTGATTAAGTCCTCATAAATCTGTGTCATGGTGACTTGCCAACATCATGAAGCAGTCGCAGAAGTTTCCTGCAGTTACCATGTGGTTGAACTGGCTTCAGCCAAAGAGTTGTGGTCTTGGAGAAGGACTTTTCAAATTCCCACCCTTAGAAGTAATTATTATCCATCTAAATTCTAGAAATACACTACATCACTACAAAAAGGCTCAGGGAAGGGTGGGAGGAGAAGAGGTTTATGAATGCTTCCCAGAGCTTTGCTATTTGGAAATCAGATATAGTCAAATGTAAATAGTCATCAGGCTAACTTGGTATGTTCTTGCTTCTGTCAGCTTCCAGGAGCAGAGACAGAAGAAGCAATCATCAGCACCATCTGGAACAATCTGGATAGCTCTCATTTAAAATAGGCAGCATCTGCCAACCTGTTCTTACTCTTTCATTCCTAGCTTTCTTCTCGTTCTCTGCATCATCTGAACCTTTTAAAGGCACAGATTTACTCCGCTACAGACTTGCTTCAAAACTCATGTTCTCGGGAGACAACCATGAGGCATGCATACACACTAAGTGCCATATCCCAAGGGACAAGTGTCCTGTGGAAAGCACCCTGACCCAGCCCATTTGTGGCACACCCATCCTATTTCTTCCTGCCCTGCTTGACATCTGCCTGCTTCACCAGGGGCAGAGAGCAGCCCCGTGCCTGTCCAGACATCTACTGCCAGCAAGGCAGAGCATGGGAGCAAGCAGGTCAGTGGTGGCAGCAGGAGGAAACAACATGTTCAGTCATGATGGACAATTAGCACACACCACTCCTTCCCTCTCTGCTTCTTGACCCATACTGGTCAATAATAAGGCTGTAGCCTGATTTTTATGGTAGAAATCCTGTAAACATGGAGCTGTGAATAGAGCCTCCTTCCACTTCCAGCCTACGAAGTGCCATTCCTCACACTGTGTAGGTTGGGGCTGGAGGGGAGTCATGCTTTCCACTCAAGTCCCAGAGGAAATAGTTTTCAAGATCTGCTAACTCCTTACAACAGCAGCAATTCTCCACCCACCTTTAAACCAGGAAAGCAGTCATGCCTCCATCATGCCCACCAGGTGATGTGGCAAGGATGCCTCCATAGAGAACGCTTTCTAGTTTTCTGCTGTTAGAGGTATTTCTCTAGCCAAAACATTAAGTTGTTATTTCAAAGGTAGCTTGCTTACCCCCAAGCTGGGGGTCATTATCTATTATTCCAGACTGAGGACACTTTCACGTGCCATTGTAAAATTTCATCCCAATCACAGCTTCGGTGTAATTTCATGGGTGTGACTCCATTTACAATTACAGCTGTACTCTATATACTTTTGCATGTCTGCCTTTCAGCCCAAACCACTGCCCAACACACACTACAACCTGACCTACTAATTCTCTTGCCACATCCACGGCTTATGTTCATGTCACAGAACATCTTAGAAAGAGAAGCCGCCTTGACATAAAGGTCTGAGGTGACAAAACGTCCCACCCTGTCTAGGTACGCTGCTCCACTGCTGAATTATCCTCACTGTGAAATCCAAGAGGAGAGTTCTTCAGTTTCACTGTCTAACCCGTATGATGTAATTTAAACTTTGATCTTGTAGGGGACTGAAAAGCTTTGGCAACTTAGGAGCCTTCCTTCATGCTTGCTCACCATGCTATCTTCATCATCAGTTGTGCCTAGAATTGCCACAAAAACATACCAAGCCAGATAGAAGCTGCTTGCCTGCTCTTGATTAAGGTATACTGCTGAATAGAGTTTCAGGTTTTCCTCCCACATGGCAAGCAAAAGCTTGCAAAGCTCTGCAGCCTTGGAAGCCCTTCCACGCACAACTCAGCCACCACCCATGGGAAGCAAACGCTGGGGAAAGGGATGCTTTCCTACCAGCAGCCAAAAAACTGTGCACGCAGGCAGCTCAGGCTAAGCCAGGGGGCAACGAGCCAGTCTGAGCCCGCTGGCCAATCCACCCACACTCTGCCCGCAGACTGTGGCCGTTGCCACATCTCACTTCCAGCCAGGGAACTGTGCTAGCAGATGTGGAGCAAAGGGAGAATCAACTTACTTCCATCTCCACACCTCCAACATTCCTTGCATGGTACATTTCCACAGAAAACAGAGTGAATCTGCTTTCCATTCTCTTTCCTTTATACACCTCGATACAAGTATGCAGAGGAATTACAAGGTAATTAGTTAGGATAACCAGCACATTGATTTTATTAGTTAGTGATGTGTAATTCAAGAAATCATATATTGGTTAACAAAAAATAAAGGGGAGACTGCATCGAGGATGGAATGAAGTTCAAATGGCTCAACTTTCCAGCAGAAGAATCCATGCCAGAAAAAGATCAAGATTAGTTAAACTAGTTCTTTTAATACGGTTTCTTCTTCAGTGATATCAGCAGATGAAAACAGACCAAAAATGAATTATTAATGTTGTAAGTTTTAGGTTAACATAAGCTATTTCATTCAAAAAGAAGATCAAACCTTGCAATATTAACTTGCAAATAAAGGTCTTTTGTTTCACATATTTTTCAGTATTTTAACAATAAAATATTTCAATCATTCTTGCTAAATAAAGGTCAAAATTCTCAAGCCCAGAGCATTTTTTATTATTATTTTTATTTTAGGGATAGATAGCACTAGTGGCTGCAAACCCCAAGTCTGTGCTGGCCTGAATGGCGCTTCGGTACAGCTTGGCTACCACTAGTCAGACATGCATTGTACAATCTGGGAGTGCGTTACTTGCAATAACTTCTTACGAGAATCCAACTTCTTACGAGATTTACTTGCTTGGAGCTGTAGAATGGTTTGAGATAAGCAGCAACTTCAGAGCACAGGAGATGAAGTTTTATTCTAAATGGCTGTTATGTTTCATGTGTTATGAGTTAACACATGAAACCCAGAGCAATTTCTACTGAAACGCAAAGTGTCAGAGTCAGATAGAGAATTGAGTTGAATTCTATTTGCTTTTTATTAAAAAAAACAGCTGCAATGAATGGAAATCCTAAGGATAGGATTCATCTCTTATCTCAGTTAAGTGTGCTGAATATTGTATGCTTGTCTAAATGAGTCTGCCAAAATTCCTGTGTAGACAGTAGGGAATAGATGGGCACTCCCTGAGCGATTCCTACCCCCCAGCCTGGGTTTCTTACAGACAGAATGAGCCTCACGCTTTGGAGATGCTGCTGTTTTCCACCAACAGGAGCAACCTGGATGATTAGACAAGGCACCTAAACATAGTCAAGATGAATCTTATCTCCATGCCTTTCATTTAAGTTTACTAGGCATTCACAAAATAAAAACTAAACATTCCCACTCTTACAGCTGGGAAAGGAGACTGTTTCAGCTGCAGGGAAATCATTAACTATGGAGAATTTACTTTACATGCTCTATTCGGGATGAAGTCTAAAACTGCTGAGCAATAGACCCGCCAAGGGCCATTCGCCAGCAGAGGCGGAACTATCCGATCCTAGGTGGGACCATGCCAGACTTCAGGCGTTGAAGCTAGCAGTGAAGTGAGTGGGCTTTGGATCAAGGCCTGAAGGAGGCTCTTCCTTCCCAGCACCAACCCATGGAAGTGTGGCAGCTGTCGCAGTGATAAACGAGAAGCCAAGCGGGAGCAGGCAAGTGGGCTATACAATTGCAAAGCTCTGCAAACCAGGCCTGCTTCCTGGGGGAAATCGCTCCATGGAGATGGACGCCCACAAAGGAGAAACGCGCTGTTGGCTTGGCCTCACGTACAAGCTTCCCAGAGGGGGATCAAGACACTGGCGCAGGTTTTTAGGACTAGCACAATGCACCCTTCAGCAGCCACCGTCTATCAGAGAAATGGCAGGCAAAATACTTAAAGGAACTGGGAAATCTTAGCCTTGCTGAAATCAAGGTTTCATCCTGAATCTTCTGTATCTGAAAAATGCCAAAGCGACGTGGAGTTTTATGGTAACTCACAGTCTAGTGGAAGACTAGAGGGTTTTGTGATTGCGCGAATACTTCTGGAAATGCATTTTAATTATAAATTAGTGCGTCTAAAAGCATAAATAGATTTTCAGCTGAAAGTCCTAAGCAATATTAAAAATCACTCCAAAAATTGCAATTATGTATCAAACTCAGGAGCTCTTTGGAAACACTATAACACGTTGTTATAATTGCAGAGAACTAGGCTTGTCCAAATTAGATCCAGAGCTCTATTTTGCTGAATACAGACATGGGAGACAAAGCGCGTAACCCTGGTCCAGGATAATTCAAAACATCAGCCCAGAGTTGGATTCAGGCTTCTGTGAGAAATTTCAAACTTTTTTTTTTTTTTTTTTTTTGGATAAAAGATTTATCGCAGCCATCCCTAAAGATCTGCAAGGTTGACTTGTTTCTGCTTATTTCCTCAAGCCATCATCGCATGTGGTAGCTCGAGATCTTCTGGACAAAAGCAGCATTGGATTTAAAGGATAACACAGCAGGAGCGAGCACGGCGCTGAGGGTGGGTGCACACGCGTTTTAGGGGGCACCCTCTTTTTCCCCCCCTCCTCCCCGGCGTGTTTCTCCCGAGCTGCGTCCGTCCCAGGGAGCCTAACCGCGCTGCGGGGAAGGGCCCGCGCGTTGGGCACCCCGGGGAGCAGGAGGGCACCCGCGCGTTTCGGAAGGACCTGTCCTGGCAGCGCCGAGCGGTCTCGGACCGCGGGCGCGAGTTAAATCGAGCAGCTACGGGGATCTCGCTGTCCCAGACAGCCTGCGGGCTACGCTCCCCCGGCGTCACGGGGCGCGAAGGCTATCGAAGGACTAGCGACTTCCGAAACGAACCAGGACGGCCGCTGCGCTTCCTCGTCCGCTCTCTCCGGGAGGGTTCACGTGCCTAAAAATCGCGGCTTCCGGAAACGCTGCGCCGCTCCGGCGGGGGCTCCCCGGGGCGAGGGAGCCGCCGGCCCCGCGAGCGGGGCGCCGCGCGGAGCGGGGGCGTTTGCCGGGACCGAAGCGAGGAGCGGAGCAGCTAGCGCGGGCGGAGGGCGCGCGAGCGGCCCTTTATTCGCCGCCTTAGGTCAGCGCGCAGCACCAACTCCGCGCGCGGCTCCCGGCTCTTCCCCGGCGCCTCGCCGGCGGCTCCTCCGCTGCGGCTTTCTCGCTCGCGCGCTTGTGCACACCTGATAAATAAAAAGGGCTCTCGAAGCTGCCGGCGCCGCGGGCTCGGTCCTGCTCGTCCGCCTCGTCGCTGCCGGAGGGGCAGGCGTACCTGGGCGGGCCGGCGGGCTTGTGCGGCTTCAGGAGGCGGGGGGCGGCGGCGGGCTGCGAGGGCAGCGCGTGCTGGCCTCTCCGGCGGCACTCCTCGGCGAAGGCCTCCTCGTCCGCCTCGCCTGGAAAAAGCAAAGAGCCGGTGAGAAGCGAGCCGGGCGCCCCCCTGCCCGCCCACCCGCCCTGCGTGCCGCCGGCGCGGGGCCGGCCGCCGTGCCGAGGAGCCTTGCTAACGCGGCGCGGTGCAACGCCGGCGCGGGGCCGGCCGCCGTGCCGAGGAGCCTTGCTAACGCGGCGCGGTGCAACGCCGGCGCGGGGCCGGCCGCGGGCCCAGGAGGCGACGTGTGAGCCCTGGGGGCGACACAGGCGCACGGCGAAGGAGAGGCGCAGGGCGGGAGCGAAAACCCCACGTGGAAAATCAACGGGAAAGGCGAGGCGCTGCAGCGGCGCTCGCGCCGCTTTGCTGAGGAAGAGGCGTCCCTCGGCTGCGGGAGCTCGAACAGCCCCGAGGCCGTTCAGCGCTCGGCCGCCCCAGCGCTCGCGCAGCTCAACACCGCACGTTGCGAAGGGAACGCTAGGAGGAGAGCACGTCAAACAACCAACGAGACACGGTGCAGAAAACAGGAGCAAAGGCGAAAGAGGGAGAACGTAGGTGCCACATTTGTCCTTTAAAGGGTTTCTAAAGTCCCATTAACTCAATTACTTAAGCGCTTTTAAGAGAGCTGACGAAATACAGCACCGCTTTACTCGGGCAACAGCGGCGCGGCGCCTGCGGCTTCCCGGGCCTCAGCTGCTCCCGGGGGGACGTTGCTGCTACTTCAGGGCTGCAAAAATGCTTTGAAGACGGGCAGAGCGCCACGCAGGCGTTAAGCTGCCCCTGCAGCAATACGGGGTTCACCGCGCGCGCCCAGCCGCCGACACTTTCAAACACAACAAGCTCCGCTGTCTTTACCTGGTAACCGCGTATCGGGAGATCCTTCTGAGTGCATGAGGAAGAGGAGGCAAGTTTTTTTTTGTTTTTTTTAGAAAAAGTCATTTCAGAGCCCAGGGCAGCCCCGGGGGCCGGGGTGAGCGGGGCGCGGATCCCCCTCCAACGCGCTCACGCTCCCTCACAGCGCCTTTGAAAAAGGCGAGCAAACACACCAAGCAAACACGACAAGCAAACATGACAAAAACCACTTCTCTCTCACGCGGGGCAAAGCGCTTCAGCTACGAAAAGCAGCGAGCAAAGAAAGCTCTGGCGAGATGCTGGATTTGCAGCAGTCCCCGGTCCCAGCTTCCCATAAGCGACTACAGGGATTTCACGCTTGTGCGCCATCACTGCAGACGCTGGGTGCACAGAACTGGCCTAAGTGTACAACGTGGTGACACTATGAAAAATGGAAGGAATAAAAATGAACAGGAAAACCACACGCACCAGTCTCCTGCAAACCAACAAAAAGAACAGTCAAGGAAGGTCACTTCCTAACAAATTACAGTGCACCAGGACTAGGAGACTCTCCCGTCCCACAAAAACACAGCCTGCATTGCTGGCCTTCTGATGCACAAAGTCAGGTTTCAAATGCAGGTTTCAAATTCACACTAGCAAGCAGCGGCAGGGATTAGAAAGGTGCACGCATCTCAGAGGGACTCGCTGATGTGATGGATACGACCACAGGTAAGTATTAAACCAGATGCTACAAACACGCTCGTCAGTTCTATGTCAGAGGTGCATTCCCCCAGCTTTAGTCTAATTTTCTAGTAGGAAAGGAGCAGTTTAAAATTGGAAGAACATAAAGTAATTGTTTTGCTCCCTGGTGACACAGGCACAGGATCGCTCTATGCTATGCCTCTTGCCCCATCACACCTCCCCGACCAGCCCTTGCTGGGAAACGCTCCTGTAGAGCTCAACTGCTCTGCAGGCTGGGTTGGGTTACCAGGTACGTAACGCTGGCAGCCTAAGCAAGTAGCAGAAAGATCTGCCAGCAAGCACTCAGGCTTTCTAAGAGTCTAGGCTTAAAAAAAAAATATACATATATATATGTATGTATGTGTGTGTGTGTGTGTGTATATATATATACACACACACATACATACATATATATATAAAGACATCCAGCACTCTCAACTTTGCAGTTAAACGCAACTGTGACCTAGAAAGAGGTATCTGATCTTCTGTTAAGAGAATACTTCAGAGAGTATCCTCTGAGATCCTCTCCATGGCATATCTCAGCCTGCAGCTCCTCACAGCCACGAGCAACGTTTGTGCTCTGGAAGAAGACAGCAGCTGGCACTCACAGACGTCCTGCAAGTTTTGGGATGTTCCACCATTTTTCAGCTGTGATTTGTGGCGACACGCCTCCCGGAGGCTTTGCCTGCATTGCCCTCCGACCACAACTCTTCTGCGAACGGTCCAGAGCAAAGATCATCGCTTCAGACAGAGCGCCCTACTCTAACAGGGTTCATATTTCCATCACCACATGAAAGATGATAGGAAAGATGGACCACACAGAAAAAATGAACAAGGCATCTCCTGGCCAGTTCAGCCCTCCCTCCGGCCTGGAAGGAGGTGCCGATCCATGCTGGACAGCAGAGGGTGGCCAGGATCTGTTGGAAAGTTGGTTTTAACCCTTTCTGCGTAAGCTCCCAAACTTTCTACCATCACGGAGTTGTAGTTAGTGTTTTGCTAACCAGTTATACTGCAGGCTGCCCTTGGCGTCTCCCTGGGAGAGCTGCAGCAGTACGACGCAAGACTCACCACAACGCGGAGTTCGTAATTCAGTGATAACTGAAGTGAAATGCTCCATTAACTTTAATTGGATCACAAAGTCACCCAGTTTTCCTCCGCAAGGATAACATGTGCTTCCTATTTCAAGGACGCCTGTCCCTGCCCGTCCTTCCCCTTCCTCCCCTGCTGCAGCGGTGACGGCGTGCGACGCGTGGCTGCCTCCCACCTACCGCGCGGGCAGCAGTCTTACAGCTGAATCCATCTCGATCACGCAGAGTCGTCAGATTTTTATCCCAAGCTAAAGACAAGCTTTAGTTCAATAGATGAACCAAAAACATTGTCTAAGATTTCTCCCCTTCCTTAGCTGCAGGAGAACAGGAGGTACGTAACAGTTTAGCTAAGTGCTGGAGTATCAGGTCAGCTGCAATCCAGGCACTGAATCGAAAACTGCTGGGCACAGTATGAGCCTCCAAATCTCTTCTCTGGTTTATCTTTAATAACTCTTGTAAAGCAAAGCAAAGCTGTTATTTGCATCTCTTTTTCCATGTATTATAGTGTGGCCCATCTCTGCCCTCTCGCCTGCCCCAAATCACCCCTCCATCACCACTACGCAAGAGCCCGTGTGGCTGTGCGGGAACTAGATTAGGGAACTGATCCAAGATAAAAATAAACATTCTTTTCATGGGCTTATTTTTAATGCCGCACAGGTCCTGGCTCCAGCTCATCACGCAGCCGCACCAACAGGGCAGGCGAAAGGGGGGACTGGCGGTAACTGCCGCGGCTGCAGTTCAAATTATAGACTTGACTGAAGGTCTTATTCTGCTAATACAATCAGTAATTAAAAACATTGTATTTACTTCACTTGCAAAACCAGTTTAGAGAAGTTATAATTCTGCAGGTTAATTCTGAAAATTACAGATTCAGAATTGCCACTCTGTTTCTACACTTATAGTTAAAAGCAATAATTAAAAGTTTGATTTTCAGGTCCACCAGGTCCTCTCAAATGAAAAGCAACTTCTGGTGAGAAAAGAACTCCAACAGAAGTTGCAATTCCCTGAAAAGATGCATTAAGTCCAAAATCTGCCTTGTGCTTCACCCAGCAGTATTAAACCTTTGGGCCAAAGAAGAATTTGTCATACCAAATTCCCGTTGCATAAAAGGGGAAAACTGAGATTCTTTAATCTATAATTAACCAGTAGAGGGCAATATTGCCTATCATGCGAGGAAACAGTTTATCAGAGAAAGTCACTGTCAACGCTCATTTACTTGGGAACGCATCGATTCTGTATGTCTAACACCAACCGAGCACAATTCTCGGACAAGGCTCGGAGGGTGGGGAGCCACCAACCGCAACAGAGAGGTCCGTATGACTCTTGGAAAACAGAAGTAAGAGACACAGGAATAAAAACAGTAAAGTAGGTAATATTTTAGTTGAGGTGGGGCAGTTAAATCACTAAGCCTTTAATTAAAAAAAAAAAAAAGTGGCCCTGCAGCTTTTTTCTACACCCATTTTCTTACCTACCTATCTACACCTGAACTTCAGCTACTATTAAAATGTAGAAAGTTACTATTAAAATTTTGAGAGTTTATAGCATGGGATATAACCATCCAAGTTGTTGTTGTTGTTGTTTTTTCGATTCAACCACAGAATTTATAGGTTATTCAAAGTAGGTCACAAAGTAGCTCCACTTTCCACCTGTAAAGTGGGAGCTAGTGACTGGCAACCACACAGCGACTAGATGAAGAAAGCAGTGTTCGCTTCAGGAGTAAGGTACTACAGAAATTTTAAAATGTATTTTTATTGAAATGTGCATAAGGTAATGATCAATCCTACAAAATCAAGAACGTGTGCGGATGCCAAAGCTACAGTTGGGGTGTGAAATGAAAGCATTTCACCAAAGCGGAACTCCCCACCGAATATCCAAATACAAAAAAGCACTCTTTTTCAGAAGAGCAACATAATTGTATGAGACAGTTTTGGTTAACAATAGTAGGTGTCCTGGTTATGCAGAACTGGACTGGATTCGTACCAGAAATCAGCAATAATTACTGGCAAGATAGTAATTAACAGAAATATGCAACTCAAACTGGGGTAAACATCCTGAGGATACTGAACCACTTAATTTTATCATGTCATTTCCTGTGCAGAAGGAAGCTGCAACTTAGTGATTCCAGGACAGAAAATCTACTATTTGCATGCTATTTTCTTAAAAAAAAAAAAAAAAAAAAAAAAAAAAAAAAAAAGGATTTTTTCCTGTATTAAGAAATAAAAACTAGACAACTCCATCCAGCGGAGAACCTCCTTGAGCATAGGAACGTTACATAATCCTTATGGTAATCAACATCAGAAAAAGATGCAATTCGTGATAGAGGCCTATTATTATCTACTGACAAAATAAGGCTCTGAACAAGCCATTTTTTAAATAAAAGTGGCTTACAGGAAACATACTCCAGTCAAATCTATCCTTCCTGAATGATGAAGAAGTATCTGTCTGTCTAATAATTTAAGACTTAAGACAATTCAAATATATTTAATCTTCAATAGATATTGATTGAGATAATGCGTTTTAAGAAGTTCAGAGAAGGGAAACATACTCCTATTTCTAGAGAGGCCTCAGAACCTGAAATGTTTATTCAAGCTAAGGTCAAGGAGATCTCAGTCTCAGCTGCTGACTGTGACCACCTCCACCACCGCCACAAGAGTTTTGCTCGACTGTTCTTTCCTGTGATTACTTGGACCTGGAATTTACCCTGGGCTGCACAAGGGCACTGGGGTTTCTGGTGACTCAACCTTACGCTGCTGGGACGACTAGAGCTGCAGCAAGCAAAAGAACAAAACAATCCCCATTGAAATATATTCATCTGAAGTCAAAAATTGTCCATAGCACTATGCTCTTCATATTCTGTTCACGACAGGATTTTTTTTTTTTTTTTAACTCAGTAAACATTTTCAGTATTACATCAGCTACAGTATCAAGATTTGCCTTGTATTAGCAAAAGATACCAGAGTTCTAGGGAGATTAAAATCAGATTTATCAGCAAGTGGTTGACATTTTAGAAGAGCTCATTACAGCTGAGAACTTATGTAATGAAAACAACTAGTCTGCAGTCCTAGAAAACACTACACAGAAAAATTCCAGGAGATTAACTGGTTCTTTAGTTTCCCTCTTGAAAGCTCCTCTTCAAGATCCATGTTAGATATATTTCAGCACAGACAAAACATCAGGTGTCCAGCTAACTATACTAAAACACAGAATGATTTTGGGGACCAAACTTGAACCTTCATTTCCGAGAGATGCAAAGCCACCGCAGCTTGTTCTAACTTACGTCAGAAGTGGGAGATGTCCACTACAAGCAACCAGGCCCAGGACTTTTCCCCAAAGTACATACATGCACATGTAATACTTTTGAAATTATAGGCAACATGCTAAATCAAGAAAATACTCTGCTTCATCAACACTACTACAGGCTATGCTGAGCAAGTTCTTCTGATTAATTGTTCCTAAGCTTGTTTCCAAATTCCAGGAAACACCAACAGTGGCAAAGCTTAAGAACATGAGTTATAAAATCCATTTAAGTATGTGCTCCATAGATTTTGCCACATTCAGCAGAAATTAAAATTTTCATCAAGTCTTTTTTGGAAAATGTAGCTCTCTTAGTTGGATAGTGAAAGTCTTTAAAAATATATTTCTTGCCATTTGGTTTGATGCTTACGAGAAAAAGCAGCCATTTTAAAAGCTACTGATAAAAATGCGATTAGTCTCTTGAGTCAAAAGAGACTGAAATCATTCAGAAACCATCCACGGAATGCAAGAACAGCTGCAAAACCCGCACCAGCATTTCAATGGCAGGGCTTTTACAAACCGTAAAGGGAATTTACTTCAACACTGCCGTTCACCAGCTAAAGCACAAAATGGAGCATGCAGTTTTGAGTGTTCGCGCACAAATCAGTTGCTTTGACTGATTCCTGGGTATCATTTTTCTTCAGGCATCATTGCCCATGCCTCAGTGTCACCGGTGCATCCAAAATGAGAATGCTGGGAGATAAATGGTTTGCCTCAGTGACTAACATCCTTCAGGCAAAATGCTAGGAAATGCTTAGCCTGAGTGGTATGGAGCGTGCTCAGCTAATTAAAAACTAAACATGCTGCAAGCTCTTCATCAACCCTCTCCCCGCAAACTTGCTATGATGTCCCACTTCATCCTTCATCCATCTCCCAGTCAGGTGGTGCAACACCGACACAGCTCTGCCTTCACCAACATTACTCTGCAGAGCCAAAACACCTGTTATACCCAGCTGCTCCTAACCCAAATCAAAACCCCCTAATTAAGGAGATTTTGACCCACATTTCCCAGGCAAAGACCAGCACTACTATTCCTCAAGCTGTATGGACTGTACTTCTTGCAACGCCTTCTACGGTAAGGGTCTCGCTCAGGGAACTGCCCCAGCGCTCGCCCCTTCCCGCAGCGTCGCCCCAGCCCCGCTGCCTGCGGGCGGCACAGGCTGGGCACCTCTCGGACACGCAGCACGCGAGCCCAGCGCCCGGGAACCCCATCGGAGCAGGGCCACGGCAACCATCCACGAGCCAAGGCAGAAGGGGCCAGAAGTTAACAAACGCCAGGACGAAGCACACGAGGTGGTGGCGAAGTCGCTGCGAAGCCAAGTGGATTCGGGAAAAAGGACAGAGCCTGATGAAGCAAATGCTGCAGTTCTATTTCTGGCACGCGAGCGCCGCGGCTGCAGCACAATTAGGACCTGGGAAAGGGCACGGCCCAATACTTTTTGCTTAACATACATAGCAACCCAGAGCTCTGCTGACTTTAAAAGCTGGCAGTGGATTGGCTCCTTTTACTTTTGCCCTCAAACCCAGCTACTCCCCTGCCAGCTCACACTGTTCCTACGCAGCCTGTACTGCTGGCGGTGAGAGGGAAGGGCCGGGAAATTCCCACCGTGGGTTTCGCACAGCGTGGTGAACATCTCCGTTACAACACCCTGCCTGTTCCGTGCTTCGCTACGCTGCTCCCTGGCGCTACAGCGTGGGGCACTGCGAAAGAAATGGGAGAGGCAAAACCGAAGACTCGGGCGCTTTACACGTGAGCGCTCACACGAGGAGCCCTCAGTCATCAACATACCACCACCCACACACTTCAGATGACAATTATGTACTGGGCTTCAGCCTAGCATGTACGTACATGAATCCTACATTTATAGCACATGCAGCTATGTAAGAAGAGATGTTTCACCACAAAGATCCACCAATCTGCAAAAAGGAGTATACTAGACACGAACTGCAGCAATGCTGCCAATAGATACTTTCAAAGGAAACGTCACCTCACTGGTTCCCCTCCGAGTGGGTCACAACTGATGGCTAAAGCAACTCATTTGACCATATCCGCTACCACAGACTTCTGCACCCTAAGATACAGATGGCAACTCTATCAGCAACCAGCAGCAATTTTGAATTTACCTTCTCACTACCAAAACTTACTGGTCAGAATACAGAATTTGTGCTAAAATTGAGCCCATATAAAATCCAGTGGTTCTGGATTAAGTCCGGGATGGAGAGAATTAAGAGGATGGAGAGAACTGCAGACTCAGCACAACGGGGCCTTTGGGCAATTATTCTGCTCCTGCAGAAGCAGCCCGGGGGCTCCACCTCCAGACTACGCCAGCTGTTCTCCTCCTAAGATTTTGAACAAGGTCAATGTAAACAGCAGCAGGTAACAACTCATGTTTCCAGCAGAGAGATGACCTCATTTGCATGCTGCTGCTCAAACTGAACTTTAACCTAAAGCATAAAACCCACATACTATCGCACATGGGTCTTTTATACATTGATGCATGAATAGCAAAGACTGAGGAACAGAGAAAAAAAAAAGGTGACAGTATTTCTGATGCTTTTTACACTTTTCCTTCTACTATATTTTCCTTCAATTAAATTGTATTCCTTTATGTTTCAACAACATTGTCTGTCAGACCAGCTTAAAAATTTGCACCGGGGCTCATATTCTTAAAAAGATTTTATGATTTTTTTCTGGCCAATCCTTTCAAGCATAAGAGCCTCTGATCCCTTCTTGGGCAAATTAGACTTCTATGTTAAAATGACTTAAAAAAGAAGGCCTCTACTTGTTTCTGTTAGCATAAAGCCTTCTCCATCCCAAATTATTTCAAGGTAGATCAAATGTACCCTTTCCATACTAACTGGGACGGGAACAGAAATGAGCGGTGGCTGCTCTCCTCAAGTTTAATTTACAATACATGCTCCTCTAACTCAGCATTAGATGAGAAGCTGATCAGTGACTGTCACCTTCCGTTCCATCACCCCTCGTCCTCCAGAAATGATTATCGTCCCACTCATCTGAAGGCAGGAAGTCCTGTAGCGGTCAGTCAACACCCTACAATCAACTCATGAGCCTCCAAATGCAGCTGCCTCTCAGCTCCACAACTGAACACACATTCTGCAGTCTAGCGCACTCACGCAAGAGCTGCTCTGACATCTGCCTCTCGCGCTTGTACTTGAAAACTTTCAAGCATCAGATTAAGAGGCCCCGTGTAAGTGCCCCTTTGTCCTCCTGTTGCTTCTTACCTTCCTCCCTTCTAGAGTTTACCACTACTAGGTTAATCATCTTAAAACTGGCTTTTAACTAAACAGAAAACCTCTTCAGGTAGCAACCAGAAGAAAACTGCTCCTCTATTTTCACAATGAACAGATCTTCAACTCACTCTTTTCTAAGAGTTAAACTATTACAACAACATCTTCTATTTATGTTAGTAGCCTTCACTAAAAGCAACATCTCCAAAGCAGTTTTATTTGGGCATTTCCTTCTATTGCTTATCAGCTTTAAAACAGTCTTTGAAAACTTTATGTACAGCAAATTCAGATTACTATAAGAGAAGGAATTATAGATAAAACAAAAAGCCATGCGGTTATATTAAAGAACAATCTGATGACTGACTTCACAAAAATGTAATGAATGACTTCCACAGCTGTTTTGTCAACACTTCCATAGTAATTTGGCAAAAGCACAAAAATAGCCATTCGATCGAAATACAAACTTGGTATCAGAGCTGTTGAAATCTTACAGACACAGGAAGTAAGAGCATGTTCCACATTTTATATTGCATTGCCCTTGCTTAGTTTAGAAGCTCTCATCTTTTCAGATTAACCATTTGAAAATATTCTGTCTTGTACCATGCGCCTTAAATAAGACACTGCCAGGTTCACATGTTAATTATGAGAAAGAAGGGATGGCTACGCCCTCTCAAATTATACCCCACAATCTGTAGTTTGTTTCTTATCCCTTTCTGCATTACTAGGACTAAGGCAAGCAAAACTCAGCTCCCAGTGCTATCTGCTAATATTTGCATATACCTCTCTAATTTGCAAACCACATATATAAAGACCAGTATAATCTTTTAACTGACCCTCAAAATGTCACACGTTCTTTAGTAACAAGAAGTCTCTTCCAGCAGTCAGGTTTCTCACTTCAAAATATTTGACAAACCTTCACCACAAAACCCAAATCTATTTTTGACATCTTCCTGGCAAGAAAAAGCACTAAGCAATTATCCAGTAATACTGACACACTAATGAAAAACTTGAAATTGAGAAATCTCTTATTTCAAGTTTACTTTTGATACTAATTTTGACTAAACACATATGATCATTCTATTTCACAGAGGCAAACTGTTTAATCTCGGCCTTAAAACTCACCACAGTTTAGGAATACTACAGATAATTACAGTTTTCAAATCTAAGTTTTTTCGACAACAAAATTTTGTGTGTTTGTATACATAAAAACTTGCTCTATGTATACTGCTGGGACTGAAGTTCTGACCTAAGTAACCAATAAGAGCAAGTGGAGAGCACAGGAATTACAATTTTCTCAGTTTAAAAAAGCAAGACCGAACAAGAAACATTACTATGATCCAGCAAAAGAATACTTACAATTATCTTTTGTGCCTGGGAACAGTACCATCAGCCACTTTACACGCTCCTTCTGAAGATATCCAAGGTGAACAGAGAACATTTTACCAAGAGAGCTTTGGGAGTTTTTGAAACAGAAGCAAAGTTCAAATACTGACGTTAGTATTTTGTTTTTAACTACACAGCAAAGCTATGCATCTATGGCAAAAGGCTGCCACACCACAGAGAATCAGGCAACAAATCTCTTCCTGTATGAAGCGACCACTATTTCCATCACAGGCCTCTGCGGTGGCACCCTCCCATCTCCCACTTCTCTACCTCTTTCTTTCTTCACATCCCCTTTGAGGTCCGTGGGCTGAAGCACCAAGCACCGTAACAACTGTTTCCAACTACAACCTCCAGGGCCAAACTGAAAAAGAAGTGATGAGACTTAAAGCTACCCTAAAGGCAGAGAAATCGGAGAACACAATGTTCCTGGAGGATGCGGGAACACCTGACAGAGAGGAGAATTTGTCAGTGGAGGTGACTGACCTAGACAGACACTAGACCCCCAGAGGATGAAGGAACACCTTGTTACCATATCTAGGTTCTGCTCAAAAATCATCTATTTTATGGACATAGCTGCGTCTCCTGCATTTCTTTAATGCCAATAAAAGCTCTTCCAAATATTTGAGTATTTGCCAGCAGAATCAATGTATTACTGGAATAAGTATTTGAAAAAAAAACATTAAGAACAGTTCATTTAAATTGTTCTAATTGTTTAACCAGAAATATGATTTTGCACTACTACTAGACCAAAGTGCAGGATCCATCACAACTATTCAGCCTGCTTCCAGAACACCACTAAAAATCAAAATAGTCTCAGAAACATTTGCCAAGAGCTCTGCTAAGTTTCAAAAAAGTCAGACTTCATTTAACCTACAATACTTCCCCTCAGTCATGGAAAAATAAATATTGCTCACTTTACTGTTACTGAAGACGTCCTGCATTCCACACTGATACCAGAAGGAAACCCAGAAGAGATTTGCAACCGCAAAAGCTTACATTCACATACACTTGTTATTATGAAAGTCGGTCATGAAAAGTCTTTAATTTTGCACTTCTGAGAATAATTGAAGACTTTCCAATTAAGATCCTGACCTTGCCTGAACTCTGTATTTGATACACTGCAGCATTTCTGC